>NC_134279.1:72588417-72892534 GCF_949628215.1 Phalacrocorax aristotelis | reverse complement strand
CAAATATCTTTGTAAGTCTGTGGGCTTTTTCTTTCAGTCTCACAACAGTTCTTTGTATCTCTTACAATGACAAGCAAAAAGACAGAAATGTTAAAGAGCTCTCCATGAGCGGTTTTGTGCAACTTCCATGGCCTCAGAGTCTCTTCTCCCTCCATATGTAACAAGTTAAATAAGAAATTTAAAAGGAAAAGGGAAAGGAGCATGTACAAACGCCTTGTTGAGGCTCAGTCTAGTTTTTCTTCTCTCTCATCTGCCTTTTCCAGAATGATTCCTGAGGGGGAAAAAGCACTTAAAATACACTCTTGGTCCTGACCCAAGTCCCACTGCTTCCTCATTCCTCCGATGATCAAGACAAAAAGCACTTAAATGGGCTCTTTGGGACAATTCACGCATCTCCTTCTTCTCATCTACCTTTTTGCTCCAGAAGGTAAAGGTGCTTGAAAGGAATGGTTTTGTTGATACTCAGCTCAGTTTCCCTATCTCTGCCCTGCTCCTGTTTTCAGCTGATTGCATTTTACATGTCTCCTCCCCAACAAAATAAATCTCACAGCGTATGATATCATGCTAAAGAACTTGAACTGAATGTTACCTTGTGGCTTCCATTGCATTAATGATATGGATTTTGCAATGACCCGGTGAAGTAGCCGGTATGTCGTTTTCTGTTTCGTCTTTATAGCAAAGATATATCAGGATATTAAAAATATTTAGACTTACTCTTTGCTATGCACTGAACCATTGGCCAGGAGCAAGTGCAAATTTATGAAATTATATAAAGGCCAAGACTTTTTCAGTGTGCTGCTGTAGTGGTGGTGAAAGGTAAAACAAACAGCACAACACAGAGGCTGGTTGCAGGACTCTCGGGCTCACGTCAGTTGCTGAAGCAAGGGCATCTGCTACCACTGAAGTGCCTTCAGGTATTCTGCACCCCCTCCAGCTGTCAGTCCAAAAAAGTCCAGGGCTCTGTAGGTCTGCATCCCATCTGCTGGCACATCGCGTGTCCCAGATACTCTTGGGGCATTTAGGAGCATAAGATGTTTGGGCAACCTCACTGAGCTCTGAGCTGTTACATCTGTCTCTGCAGCATCAAACTCTTCTTTGCAAGAGAGATCTTGAATAAATATGTCTAAGAAGTAAGAAGAAATCTCTCTGTCTCCTACTTAAACAAGAAAAAGGGGAGAGGAAATTAGGAAATATCACCAGAAATAAAGCTTTGCAGTAAAATTGGATTGTCAGCCATCAGTGGTAGTATGAGGAAGGAAAGGAGTACATGTTCAGTCAATTTTGTCCTTTTTGTCACAAATCTTTTTAAGCAGACCTCTTTTTTTTTTTTTACTTAAAAACCAGTTGCAGACAATTTCCAGTCTAATCAAAATCAGAATCAACCTAATCCAGTCTAATCAATAAATAGAAATGCTCCATATCAAATTCATGGCCCTGAAAATTCCTGTTTTAGTAGAGTTTTCACTGAAAAAGTTGTTTCAGAACCAGCTGTACCAAAGAAAGCGTGTCCATGCCAGTCTGCCTCACTGGAAGGAAGCAGCTCTGAAGGAAACTGTGTGCGAGAGAAACATCACGGAAGGGAGATACTAGACAACAGGGAATCATACTGTTGGGAATGAGACTTAAACAGCCACAAGGCCTTTCTCTGAGAGACATGCAATGTGGCACTGTTATCAAAACTGGACCAGGGTGGTTCAACACCAAACTGTCTTCCCTTATGGCCTCAATTAAGAAATTAACATTGCTGGCTGGTTGGAAGGGTAGGTTTTTATTCTCAGTATAGAGCAGCTCTAATGGAAGAACACAAGACAGCTTGCTAGAACTCCAAGGAAAACTGTTGTCACAGTCACATAATCCTCTTTTGCATGGGTTCCCAGAGCAATCTTTGGGACATATGTGCAGGTAAAATATGTGCACTGCACAGCTTAGCACAGCCACTGCATCCCATCTTTCTATTGCTACAACAGGCAGAACAAAATAGGTCCCACTGATTTTAACAGAGCCAGTTGGGGTCCTAATGAGTATATCTAGCACAGCAGCTCTGGCTCTGTACCAGCAATGTGAATGTTAAGAATTATGCATATGTGAAGGAGTGTAGTTTGTCATATATTTCTGGAAAGTAGTTTAAAAACTTGGCTTTAATAATGGGCATGTTGACAGCAACTGGGCTTTGCTGGCCAAGTCCCTCAGATATCAACCATTCTAGCATCAGAACTATTTTGACGTCAAAACAAAACAGGCTATTTACTTCTTGAAGTTAAATTAAATCCAGAGAGCATGATGCTGTTAGAGAGCTGGAGTCCTAGGTTATTTTATCCAAATGAGCTGAGCAAGGTATAAGTTATGAACAACTCCATAAAATGCAGGGGTTAGGTTTCATTCCTGTGGAAATCAAGAGCAATATCAGTTAAAAAAAAAGAGCATATCAGGCCAGTGATGCTAGAGAAGAGCAGCACTAGAGAATTTACAACGCAGAATACATTTCAAACTTATTTCCTTTTCACTCCTCATCACTGCAATGGGATTGTTGGCAAATAATTAATTCTTCAGATATTGGTGTAATAAAAGGTGATTCTTTACAGTGATAAAAATCAATTAAATAATGCTGCTCCAAGTTTAGGTGGGGGGAGATTCTCCTGCCTTGTGGTGGGGTCAGAAAGTTTCCTTGTGTATCCCCAAGAAATCCTGGGAAAACAAAGCACCCTGGAGAGGAAGAGCCATGGCAGATGTCCTGCTGCTTCTGTTCCCTTTCCCAAGGCATCTTCCTCACCCAACGGTGGCGTCATCCTTCCTGTCCCTATGCTGTGTGTGTCTTCCCAATCCAGGCACTCTCCCCACTTGCTCTGGTGAAGATGTCTCAGGTCACCTGGAGTGCTGGCACATGTCCTGACACATGGACCTCTGCTGGACTGCCTGCCAGGGCCCTTGGTTTCCCTGGAGTCTGTTTTTACTGGAGAAATGTGCTGGGTTTGTGCAAGGTGATTGTTGGGCAGCCTGATTTTCTCACTTGTCCTGATCCTGGCATACAGGCAGCGAGTGTGCAGTGGTGAGCTGCACCAGGGGCCCAAACAGTGAGAACCAGAGGAGCTCTGGACCCCAGCTGGCTCCAGGAACATGCTGTTTGTGCTGTTGTTCCTTTGCTTAGGCAGAGCAAGTCCCCTCAGACAGCCCCTGGGATCCATCTCTCATCCTTCCCACGGGCAGAAATTTCTCCTCCTAACGTGCTCCCCTCTCAAGATTAAAAAAACTTCCTCAGATGGCTCTGAGACCCCATGTTGAACCACTCAGGAAATGGAGGTCTTTCTTCTTTGTGGAGACTGAGGAGGGGGCTTCCTCTGCCAGCAAGGAAGGAGCGCATTTCTTGGCAGAAGGCAGATACCACCAATGGGGATTTGGTATCCTGGGGTTTGGACTGCCCTGAATCCATCCTGCAAAACTGTCTCTAAAACAGATCATTTGTGAATTAGTATGTGCTAAATTCAGATCAACTTAGACATTAGAATAGGCTATTTCCTTAAAGAATTAAATTTAAGATAAAATTATAAACTTTATGCCTTTCAGAAAAGACAAAATAAACAATTTAAAAATTAGTGTAAATGAATCCTCTTGACTATTCTCTGAGCTCTACAGAGACTCATAACAACTCCCAATGTTAGGTTCATTTATGCAGAGCATGCTTACGTTAGCTGGTACACAAAGTAAATGAGAAAAAGTAGCTAAATTAGCAGGCAGACAAAACCCAGCTAGCCTGCTCTGTGCCACCAAAAACTCACATTATAAGGGCTGCTGGAAAACCTTTCTTCCATCTGCAGCTCTCCAGGAGACCTTATAGTCCCTTCTACAAAGTGCAGACCTGAACACAGTAATTTATGCTTTTTTGATCACGCTTGGCTACTGTAGCACAAGCAAGAGTTTTGGGAAAAGTACTGCCCAGCCAGTTTAAGAAATTTCCTTGCTAGATAGCTAACTCACAAGAATTAATGCCTTCAAGACTCCATCCAAACCAAAATCCCCAAATCTGATCCCTAGAAACATTCAAGGTCAGGCAGGACGGGGCTCTGAGCAACCTGATCTAGTTAAAGATGTCCCTGCTCACTGCAGGGGGGTTGGACTGGATGACCTTTAAAGGTCCCTTCCAGCCCAAACCATTCTATGATTCCATGTTTCTATGAAAATATTGTCTCCATAGCATAGGCACAGTGCAGGACATTGAGAATATGCCCTTATAGAAGAGTTTCTTCCTCTCCTGCCTAAAGTAATGGAAGCCAGTCTGCCTTGAAACAATAAATACGTGCGTATTCAGGTCAAAGGTACTTTAAGACAGTCCTCCCAGAATTAAAAACACTAGTATAAATCTTCCTAAATATGTGTTTTAGGAAAGAGGCAAAATGAACAAATGAGGAAAACTAGAGAAAAGGCACTGCCTTCACAGAAGTGTTATAGAGTGCTCGTGTACTGTTCAGCGCCAAGAAGTGTAAGTACCAAGTGTATTTGTAGTATCTCTATTGCTGTGATGACCATTGTGGGGTCACTGGACAATGACAGGTAAATAACATGTTGCGTGTTTTGAAATGGTGATAAATGTCACTAGACTGAGGACTCAGAAGATGGGGTCTCCAAACCTGAGTGACTATTAGCGGCCTCTCGCAGGGCTACAGCTCTTTCCTTGTCTGCCCCATCTTGTCTGTGCAGAATGGGAAATCACAGAATCACAGAATAGCAGGGGTTGGAAGGGACCTCTGGAGATCAGCTTGTCCAACCCCCCTGCCTGAGCAGGCACACCCAGAGCAGGGGGCACAGGAACGCGTCCAGGTGGGGTTTGAATGTCTCCAGGGAAGGGACTCCACAGCCTCCCTGGGCAGCCTGTGCCACTGCTTTGTCACCCTCACAGGAAAGGAGTCTTTTTCTCATTTTGAGGTGGAACTTCCTGTGTTTCAGTTTGTGCCCATTGCCCCTTGGCCTGGCATTGGGCACTGTTGAAATGAGTCCAGCCCCATTGTCCTGATACCCACCTTTTAGATATTTGTAGGTATTGATGAAATCCCTCCTCAGTCTTCTCCAGGCTCAACAAACCCAGGTCTCTCAGCCTTTCCTCATAAGGGAGATGCTCCAGTCCCTGATCATCTTGGTAGCTCTCCGCTGGACTTGCTCAAGGAGTTCCACGTCCTTCTTAAACTGAGGGGCCCAAAACTGGACACAGAACTCCAGACGTGGCCTCACTAGGACAAATCTCAGACTTGTTTTATTTTTCTGCCCTGGAGTTGCCAATCTTACCTGGGATTGATAAATATTAATAGTATATGAAAAATTGCAATTGAGTAATAGAGTCCTGATTCTCTAAAAATATGCTCATGGCTGCCTGCACACACAGAACTGGTGGAACCAGTCTTGAGTATGTATTAAGGCTCTTGGATGGTACATGAAGAAAGAATAGGTCTTGTAGTTCTTTCATTAGTCCTTTCATGCACTCTGTGCAGCTTCCAGCAACCTTTATGGGTGGCATATTTAAATCTTCACAGGGTTTCAGCTGAAGGACTCCCCGCCTTATAGTCCTGTGATAAATAGATGCTTATTCTCTGTGTAAGCACAGGAGAAAAATACACACGCTAGTATTTTGCAATCATTCCATACAAAGCTGTTTTGTGGGTTAGAGCAGAGAAGTTTAATTTCACAGTATTCAGTCCCAACTGCAGAATAACAAAAGATGATAGTTGAACAAAAATGTTATTGTTTCACTGGGAAGCAATTAGGCTGGTGATGGCAGGTCTCAAGTGAGAATGCAGTTCCTCAATGAGCTATAATTACCTGCTATTTGCCAAAATTGCCATTAGAATAAGAACACTGTCATGACTGAAAACCCTAATTACCTAGGATTTGGAGGTTTGTGGAAACTGTTGTGCTTTTAAAGGGCTAACTACGCTATTAATAAAGGTTTTAAATTAGAACTAGATTGAAGCATCCTGCAAGTTTTATGTGATGTTGTACTACCATTGCTTAAGATATTGAAGTGTTGGATATTTTTTTAAAGTCTTGATCATAATGGAATAATTCTTCTGGCTGAATTGGACCCACATTGCACTGTTTTCTTTCTCTTCCAAGGGCCATATGCTTTCACACCGAGAACAAATTTCTCCCTTTACATGGGACAGGTCATGTATAAAAATGAAGTGTTGGAGAAAGAAAAAGAAATGTGGCTATGATTATACCATGTTTATGTCCACAGTGGACAGATGAAAGCAATAACACAAGGCTGTTATTTTAGTAATTATAAAACCAGAATTTGTAATGATTTAAAGGCTAACTTCATAAGAAATACAAGGTCAAAGGGCTCTGGAGAAGGTTTCAATGGAAGGATACAAAACTGAGATTAACATTCAGTTTCTTGAAATTGCCTGAGACGAGGTTTTTATTTTGTGAAATTCAGGGACCCAAAACTGTGGTTGATCTGAATACTTAAGCCACACTCATACCTCTGGTACTTGAACAGTCAGCTTGTGATTTGAATTCAATTCCCTGTGTAGCCACGGGCAAAAGAAATATTTGTGTTATTTACACACTTAGAGGTGGAGAATGGCCCGTAGGCTTCAAGAGGTCCTGAAGATAAATAAATAATCTGTCCATATGCTGTTAGATTATAGTGTAATGTTAACACAGGCAGTTAGGCAGGCACAATAAAATATTGGTCTGAAGAGGTGAGTGGTATGTTTCAAAAAGTACTAAAAACTTTTAGCAGCTGTTTACCAGGTTTAGTGGAATGAAACAGGTAAACTGTGTAAGACAAGAAACATCTTTCCTCTTAAGTGACTTCTAAAAAGACTTTTTTTTTTGACTTGGGAAGCTGTACAAAGTGATGAAAAGGTAGCTTTTTGAGATGAGCTTCTTATTTCTTAATTTACCAACCATGACAGAAAATTAACATAGCAATCCTTGTTGTGAGAATTGCTCTGGAGATGTCTAAAGGTTACTTGAAATTTACTGACAAGTCTGAGCAGAGAGGGGACATGGAAAGTGGGATGAGTGGGAAGTGAGGGAGATGAGAGGAAAACCCACTGCAGAAATGATGATAACGTTGTGGATGGATTTGTGGAGGCTGATGTAGAGAGAACAAGAGGAGGAGGCTGACACCATTTGAATTAACACAGTCCGACTTTCCTCTCTTGTTCTGGGATTTCAGTGGATTTCTACTCCTGCAATTCAATTAGAAAAGAAACTATGCTTTTTGAATTGTGGGAGGGGAGCTTTGATAGTCACTGGCACAGTTTTATGATGGTTGTAGTGAAGTCCTCACAAACAGAGATTTCTAAATCAAAACTGAATGCCTTTTTTTAAAATGAAGATTTAAAAAATGAAGTTCACTGGGGAGTTCCTGGGCTCGGTGCATGGATCAGTAGATGGGATGCCATGGTTTGTATCATGGGAAAGACTGGACTGGATTATCACAGACTTTCTTTCTGGCCCTACAACAGGTGAATGTGAGAAACTGGCCAGCTCCTGAATCTCAAGTTCTTTATTTGTATATTCATAGAGTGAACTAGTAAAAACTATTTGTAATAAATGAAAATATAAACTGAAGAGCTGAAAAAATAAATCATTAGAAGTAAAAAAAATATTCTTCTAGGCTTTTGACTTTTGTCTCCCTTCACAGTCATACTGGGGGAATAACATAAGGGCTACTATAAATCTCATATTCTCGTAAAGTTCATTAACACTGTTATCTCCACTACCAGAAAGTACTTTTGCCTCTAAAAGTGTACAACATTAGCTGCAAGAAAATATGTAATCACTTGTCTCCTGTGGATTTATATCTGTGTAACTTTGAAAGTACAGTTTGGTCCATATTCAGTTTTAAAACTACTGGACATAATAAGTGGAAGATCAAAACTCTGCCTTAATAATCTGCACTAAGCCACTTCTTCAGCTCTTCAACTTCACCTTCTAATTATAGTAATTAATTGTTCATTAATAACGCATTATGCTATATTAACTTTTTATTGTGTTGTTTAGTATTCACGTAATTAAAAATTGATAGCCTTGTTCATTATTTTATTAATTAAAGTTTAATAATATATTTGGTTTTTAATAATTTCTTAGTGCAGATAAGAATAATGTTTCTTTAGGCTATGGGCTCAGAAGGATTGAACTTCTTCCTAGGCTCCAGTAACCAAAAGAATCCACTTTCCTGTCATAAGGAGGAATATCTTTTCTATGGCAGTTACACGACATTAGACTGGTGAAATTTTTTAGGGAATGCTCAGACACATGGTGGCATGCTGATGTCTACAACAATGGGTCTTTTGTTAGTAGCACTGGGGGAACACAGTGAGTTCAAGTATCTCTTACTTGAAACATTTACAGGGAAAGATTTTGAAAATTGAAAATCGGACTGTTTTTATGCTAGTCTAGCAGAAGACACAGAGGAAAAACAAAAGAAGTACTGAGAAGAAGACTCATATTTCCCTCCTGTACAAAATAAAGTCTTGCTGAATAGGAAGGATCAGTAAGTCTAATACTTTTTAAGATGGTGTGGACCTGAAAAGAAAATTTAGTAGTAGACTTGTGTAAAATGTGTGTGGGCATCCATATAGCACAACAGAGATTTAAGAGAATGATGGTGGACAAAATAAGAACAGTATAGGTCATTAATTTTCAAAATAATATGAAGAAGAAGTGTATTTAGTTTTTATATCGGAAAGCAGAAAAAAATGGCCATTACTTTGTAAACGACATTGTAGTTTTCTCCTGCATGTTCCCTTTTGCACTCAGGCTGAGCTGCCTCCTCCCAGATTCTGCCAGCTTGGCCTTATAGACCCACTGAGGTCTGTAGGAAGGACAGATGAATGCAGCATAACTCTGAAATATGTTTTATATTGTAGCAAAAAAGACCTCAAAACCCCAAGCAAACAATACACCAGGAACCTTGCTGTATGTTGTCTCTGTTGTCACTGGTTACATTTGCTGCATTGCATGCTGCCACTATGATCACGACAGATCATAGAATCATAGAATCGTTAAGGTTGGAAAAGACCCTTAAGATCATCGAGTCCAACCGCTAACCTATCACTGCCAAGTCCACCACTAAACCATATCCTCAAGCACCACGTCCACCCTACTTTTAAATACCTCCAGGGATGGAGACTCCACCACCTCCCTGGGCAGCCTGTTCCAATGCCTGACAACCCTTTCAGTGAAGAAGTTTTTTCTAATGTCCAACCTAAACTTCCCCTGGCGCAGCTAAGGGGGGAAGGCGTGTTTTAGGGAGGCTCAAAAAGGTCCAGCAGAGGTGTGCCCCACTGTCCCTATGGTAAAAACCATCCTGGGAAAAGCAAATTTCTATGCTCTTTAGGTATCAGTAAAACATTCCCACCTGAATGTCTAGCTGGATGGTGAAGAAAACATCAAAAAAACCTACTCAGACATGGGTCAGAGTAGGATATGGAGCAGAAGAGCTTATGACAGTCCAAACATGGGCTGGAAATGCAGACAAAAAGTATGTATTAGGGGCACCTGGCACCTCTTAATATGTCTCCAAAGGGCCCTTTCATAGCTGTGAGAGCTGGAAAGGTTTGCAATGATAAAAACCTGACTACACAGAGAGCATCAGCCCAAAGTCCCACCCAGCAGCCGTGATGCTGAACCAGACATAGAATCACAGAATCATAGAATGGCTTAGGTTGGAAGGGGCCTTTAAAGGTAATCTAGTCCAACCCCCATTTTGGCTTCAGCTGAGATGGGCTGGGGAAAGACACATACTCTGAATTATAAGAACATCATAGGAGTAGCCATGATCAAAAAAAAAGCTTTAATTTTAGATAAAAATATTATTTGAATGAAGCCATGAATGTACTCATTTCTAGTATTTATACTTTTCTCTGAGATAATAAGTTCCATATAGCAAATACTGCCATAGACATGAAATTAAATGGATTCATGAGTAAAAAGAATGAGAGATTTCCTGAACTAAGCAGAAACAGGATAAAAGAATGCCAAATGTGTTTTTTTTATGAATTTTTCACTCTGTTGGACTAACCACTGTCTACAAGTAATGTCAAGTGAGCTCTTTTCCTGGCAAGTAATATGCTGGACTGCAACCATGAGCTTGATAATTGCTTGTACATCTTGATGGTGAAACATGTTTGGCTTTCTTTGAAAAGAAATATGGCTTTCTGCTGTGTAGAGAGAGACAGATGTTCCTGAACTTCAGTGTCTGAGGCAGAAACCTTGGAATATTGAAAGCTCGTCGGAGAGCCTCAGTCACTCCTGGTTGTGTCTGTCTCCCACTTCTGCCTGGGGGAGGGTGGCAGATGGGAGGAACCAGGGGACAAACTGCCGGAAAATATCTTACCAGTGCCAGTGATGTAGAAAAGAAATATGGGGGAAATGACTGATCACTGTTGTCAAAAAACACCAAGTAGAGCTCCTACAAGGTGGCGTAACTGTGGTATTACACAACTGACATTTAATCTGGCAGTCCCAGGAGGACTGTATTCCTGTGGTTTATGTTGTTTGTTGTGGTGAAGTGTTGCAAGGTGGTATCTGGGCAATACCAATCCCTGAAAAAAAAAAAGTTAACAACAAATACCTTTATTAGCTTAAAAAAGAAGAGCTAAATTCCATGGTCACTTGCCTTAGGAAAAAACGCTTGGAAGTGGTGAAATTTGACTGGCATGACTAACAGGGCTAAGCAGAGCAATAAACTAGCCTCTCAGAGGTCAGTAAAATTTTCAGAGCAAGTCTCCACTCAATGACTGTGTACTTTATGTGTGGAGCAGCAACATGGTGAGAGTCTATTAAGCAGTGCTTAACTAATGCTAAATAACAATGACATTCACAGGACTACATCATGAATTTATTATGATATGAGCTATTACTTAGAATACCAAATGAAACTGTAATGAAGGGACATATAAGCCTTTATTCTAATTTTTTTTTATGTGCACAAATATTTTTTTTTCTGAAGATCAGCTTCCGCATGGCAGAACAATGTGTAGGCTGGCTGAAACTGCTAAAAGAAACCTTGAAAAACAGATGACAAGCGATTGTCCTCTGAGCAGGGCTCTGCAGTCCACATGCTTAGGTTTGAGTTTCAGAAACAAGCTGAGGGATTTTCTTAGTTTCCACTCAGAAATGACAGCTGCATGCAGAACAGCCCAGGCAGCCTGATGAGTTTATGTAACATCCTGGAAATATAGGATCTTGATAATTGCATCATACAGGGAAATTTGGTTGTTTTCATTTTACAAACTAAAAAAAAACCCCACACCAGTTTAATTCAGAATGTGATCTGCATCTCACAAAAGTAATTATTTACCCTTCCTTTCTGTACAAGGAGCTTTAGATTAGGCCAATTATACAGACATGCAATGTCAGATCTGAGGGGCCAGCTTTGGGATTTCAATGCCTGGAAGCAGGTGCCCAGCTCTAGGTAAGAGTATTAGAATAGTAGGTCCCTTGCAGAGCAGAGCCTGGCCTGGGACCTTCTCACAGGCTGGGCCGACATGGCAGGTGATCGTTCATTATAAGCAGAAGTTGCATGTTTTCTTTTGTGACTTACACTGGCATCACAAGGAAAACAGCCATGGGTGAGGAGGGCAAGAGAAAGTGTTACACTAAATTATGGGACATTTCACAGCTTTGCCTCAAACAGAATCTGAAGAGGTGCACAGGTGTTGTAGAAGTAAAACCTGTATTTCACATTGCTTTGGAGTCCTCAGGTCCAGGTGTTTGCTTCACCACCAGCTCCTCACTGACTTGAGACCTGACCTTCGCTCAGCTGTTCTTGGTGCTCCCACCTACCACAGGAACAAGACCAAGACGTGCAGCCCAGATGGGAAAAAGAGCATGATCTGGGAATGGAAAGTCATGGCACAAGAGCTTGGGGCACCCCCTCGTCACCAGACAGGGTTGCAGGCTGAATCAACACAGTGAATGAAAGAAATAGGGAGAAATTTCAGAATCTGGATTCACTGTTCTCCACTCTGTTCTGAGGAGTTCCCGAGGTGGTATGAGACTACCCGAGATTTCTTAGATAATATTTTTTTATTAAAGACAGAATCAGCCTCTTAGTATAGTCAACTTCTCAGTTGCTTAAAAAACAAACACCCCCTCCAAACCAAAATCCAGCTAGTGGAGTCACAGTAAGTAGAGTGAACTGTCTTTTATTTCGTTTTCCTTTCTAGGTAATCAAAAGGACAAAGGTAGCAGAAATAGATAAGCTTAAAGACACAATGGGGTTTTCTTCACTTTGCCCAAATTGCGACTGTATAACAACAACTGACAGAAAGAGATGAAAGTCCTTGAGAGCAGAAAGAGCAAAACACTCTCTAGGACAAAGGCACACTTTGTAAACTGGAGGGGAGAAAATTATCAGTGCAACCAAACTTTAGATCTGCTGTAGGTGATACTTAAAAAGACAAAGGAAATCATTAAAATAGGAAACATATTTGATAACTAAAGAACAGATGTGGTCATTATCTTCAAAGACCATAAAATTATAGGAAAAAAGAAGGGGAAGAATCTTAATTCAGAATTAATATATAAAAGGCGACAGGCATGTTATGTGGGATGGATGAAGAAAGGATAGCAGTGAACGGAGAGATGGATGGAAATAAAAACAATATGAAAATCTATAAATATTTCTTTCTCAGTTCATCCATCATGGCTGTCAGTGATCACCCAGCCTTGACAGGCAACAAAGCAGTCTCTGCTACAGGGAGAAGAGAAGCAAATCCTTTAGGTAAATGCTCTTCTTGCTGCTACTATAGCTAGAGCCCCATTCATTTTAATGCGGAAATTGTTGTCTTCTAGACAAGAATGAAAATATACTCCTGTGACCCAATTACTATGAATTTTCAGGTGATCAGCTCCCTAAGAATATAAGCCGGAGCAGACTATAAAGCTGTCAGGTGATCTTTGAATTAGGTGATATGAAGCAAATGCACAACTGCCTCATTTGCTCTTTGAAGTTTGCTCTCTGAGTACAGTCCTCCTTGGAGGAAAATGCACTAAATCTGGCCTTGAAGTAACAGAGACACCATGCAGTCTGTGATAGGAGAACACAGCAACTTCTTATGTCCAAGTAGCTGGGGAAAAGGGTTTCCTCGAGCCTTTGTTCACTGGGCACCAGGTGCAGGAGTATTTCTTACAAGTGCCTCATGCTGGAGGTGTGTGGAAGAAATGGGAGAAAGATACTTGGCAGCTGGGGAGCAGACGCAGGTGTCTGAATCTTTGCAGGTGCCCAGAACTTCTGAATGAAGCCTTTGGAAAATGTCAATCTTGACCAGCACTGGTAGACCGTATCCATTCATATCCTACTCAGTGATGTGTGGGTTATTCTACTGAACGGATCTGACTGGATGGAAAAATTACATTAAGCTGCTTTTCATCAATACGTAGCACAATCACAGAACCTATTTTTTCCAGCCCCTTAAAATGAAAGCTACAACATGAATTGGTGATTGCTTAGGTAAATAATACAATGGCAGGAGGGGAAGGCTTGCAAAGTACTATGACATTTCCTGACATCTTTATTAATTCTGAGTTAAGCGCACGCTTAAGTGCTTCACAGAAGTGGGGTCAGTGGCACTGACAATTTGCAACACTGAACCTTGTGGCAGTGATGCAGAAAGGTTGACGCACAAGACTTTTTTTCCCCCCCTTAAGCTGTGGAGTGCTGCATGCTAGCAATGCTTTCCTCATGGCAGTCCTTCCTCCATCAGTGCTTCTGCTTGGCGGTAAGGATCACTGTTATGTAGGATGTGTTGTTTTTTGGATTACTTGCAAAACAGAGGTCGTGACCATGTCTGGTCATTAAGAATCCCCAGGCACTCTTTGCTAGCAGAGTGACAACTTTAGTACCCTGGCCAAAATCCAAGAAAGGATATAAATTCTACCTAGTCTACCTTAAATTCCCTTAGCAATTGACACATTATTCCTTGCTTCTTAGCCTCAGAATGGGATTTAGGATTGCTGCTACAAAATGGCTACACCAGAAATGTCTCCTCTCTGACTCCAGCATTTGCAGAGCCTTCTGGATTAACAACACTGTATGACTAGGAGGCATCGCTGAATTAATTGATTAATTGGCTTATTATTGCATGTTCATATTCTTCACTCTTCACACTTTCTGAAGGATGTTGAGTAATTTTCCTTGTTTGTTTCCAAGAGATCTATTAAAATACACTCAAGAATATACCACCAAGGAGAAAGAGGGAAAAGATCCTCCCCAGCTATAAGCTATTCTGACTGGTACCAATGTAGCATATAATTGAATGTTATTTCCATAAATTCCAGCCAAATGTAGACATCTATAAGAAATAAGAGCATGTCTTAAGACTTTAGATTGTTCTTGAATGTAAAAGAATTTATTTCTCATAGATAGGTTTCAAACTGGGAGGAATATTATTGCTAAATTATATTTTAATAGCTAGTTTGTTGTTTCTGTTTCTGAAGCCATCATAAAGCATCCATAAAGTGGTATTTCTCTTGCATTTTACATGACTCCAGGGCTTGCTGTTCTCGCCTGTCAGGTCTTTTCAAATCACTTAACGTTTACTGGAACAATTCTACACTGCAAGATTTGCTGCTCATCCAGCGTGGTGTTTGTATCACAGCTGCTACACCATTGCCATCTCAATAAAAGGCAGCATTTCTCACCACTTCGTTAGTAGATAGCAGCATGAAAATAATAATTTCCTTTGAAAATAAAATTCACAAACCTTTAATCTGAAAAAAATCAAGCAAAGAGTAATCTTGGTTTTATTAGAAATGTTTGTGGTCATTAAGGTAAACTTACAACCCGTAGTTAATTTAATGAAAATGTGGCATAATTGTCCTGGGCTGTGATATTGTTGTAGTTTTTTTTTCTCTTCAAGAGCAGATTAGAATATTCAGACATATTGAATAATGAAAGAGTTGAGTATTAAGGACATATAATGGAAAGCTTTCACTGTCATGCCTGGCAGGGCATTATCCAACCCATTATAAATAGTGAGGAAAATATACACAAAGAGTTCTTTATTATTGTTCCATCATAAAAGTAATTCTGGCTTATTGACATATTATTTATTTTGCTGTTCATAGTTCACGGACATTTTGCAGACACCAGAATATGCACAAACAAGAGGAAAGCACGATGTTTCACTCATGTCTTATGAAAAAACAGTTTTAAGGGCAGTCATGTTTTCAGGCTTTGTAGTAGGATGTGATATTTTATTCATTATCTTTTTCATTAGAGGATAATAGTTTTTACAAACCTCATAAGATGACCATCCTTACTCACGGAGAGTAACATTTCATTCCCAGACCCATCTCCCTTAATTTGATGAAGCAGATTAAGATTCGACTCTTCTTCCTTTCATACTAATAATAAATACCTTGCTTTACTATTATGAATTAGGGGAAGATGTAGTGCCTGTATCTTAGATGTTACAGCAATGAATTCTTCAAGTTGTGTTTTACGGCATTTGAAGAATTCCCTTTACTTGCCTGCAGATCTACACAAGAAAACCGTTGCAAACCATCATCCTAGAAGCATTTGAAAGCCATGCTCCTCCCTGATACTTTTCACTGCAATTCCCAGGATGTAACATAGTAAGGAAGGTGTTCAGTAAAATGTGTGCTAATGTCACAGCTCAGAAGGAATAAAATGAATGCAAGAAAACTCTGCCCAGGTTTTCCTTCTACATCCAGTTATATTCACCTCACTGTATATTTAATTTGAAGTGCAAATCCAATTAAAAGTTAATATGTCATTAAAATGATTTGTAATAAATATATTCAACTCCATGTGGACATGATATGCTCATTATTATCAAGTCCAGACTATAACTGGGATCCTTAACAATGAAGAAGATCATTATTCATAACAACTACTTTTCTGGTGACATTCATTCCACCTATAAATGTGACCTAAATGTTTGATCTTTTAAATACTTTTAACATTTATGGGGACTTGCTCTTGAATAATATTTTTCTTGGATGATATCTGTTGTAAGAGGAGTATTCCTTTAAATGGGTTCGACTGTGTTTTTTCAAGAGAAGAAAATAAGCCTTCTACAGAATTAATGAAGATGGCTTTTTAGCCTAAGGTAAAAAGCTGGCTAATGAAGTCATTCATAGTGACAGCTCATGATCTGAATTATATAAATTATTGCTTATTAATGGGATTAATTGCTTCTCATGCTATAATGTAAAATTTATGCACTTGTCCAAAATCTAGGTCTATAATATGAAACAGAAAGAGGGAAAAAAGACTCTATTAATTATATGTCATGTCCACATTTCTGTCTGTACATGCTATAACAGAGACTGAATGTAGGTAATTTTATGAAGAAATGACAGGAAGTGAAAACTATAAAATGTGGATAAGAAAAGTAATGGTAAGTTTTGCTCAGCTAAGGCAGTTTATCAGATAGCATTGCTTTGCTAAAGGGCTTCAATTCTCTTTATACTCTCAATAGGTAATAAAAAGAAAATTTATTTCTTTACACATACAGTTCTACCCTAGAAATACATAGTGCATCTGAGGAATAGCTAGAAAAACACAACATTCAAAATCACATAAAAACCAAGAGCAAATTAAAATTATATTCAACATCGACATTTTCATTTCTTAAACATGATGCTTTGTATTATTGTGATTATCTTTTTGCATTACACGTGTCCAGAACTAGTAGCCTGACTGAACCATGCCTTGATGAGACACAGGAGGAAAATGGGCTCTTATGCTCAGAATTTCTTATCTGATGAAATGGGAGGAAAAAGGAGTGAGGAAAGTAAGGGCTCTGAGTTTTGATCGTTCAGAAATGCCATGTCAGCCAAGTCTGTTTTGGTTGACTCTATTTATATTCACGTGATCCTACTTGCCATGGTAGCTGGGAGCCAAATTTAAAGGTATTTGAGGACCAAATAGTAAATCAGATCAAATCCACATCTTCTAATTACCAGTAAAGTCACAATTAGCTAAAATAGCTAAGCCCTTTGGTGGAAAACTGGGAAATCTCTTCACACTGAAGAAGCAAACAAACCTAGCTCTCCTATGTCCTGGCTTGGTGCTCTCACCATTTTGTTTTATACAAAAAATCCCTACAAACCAAGGCACTGCTGCAAAATAGAATATTTCTTCTTTTGCTAAAGGGAACTTTACAGCAGCAGCAGCTGTCTTGTGATCCTAATTGCACACAGGAATATCTAGTTCTTCGAGATTTTCTTCCAATTTTCCCAGAGCTGCCAAGGCCATCAATACTACTTCAGTAGTTTCTCTCTGTGTGTTTTCCAATTCCTCTCTTACAGCACATGGTTTGGAGAGCATACCACGAGTGCCAATGGTAATGATATTTTTCTAGGTATGATCCTGCAGTCTTCTTAGTGAAAATGATCTTTGGGCTCACACCACTACTTCAAAATGAATCCCATGGGGATCATCGCTTTCTTATTTTCTTTTACTTCATCTTCCCATCCCTGACTCTGAAGGCAGTGGGTGGTCCTGACCACAGAGATCCCAGAGAGAACAGAGAGCAGTGGCCATCGCCTCACAGCTTCCTTGGTACACATCTTCGGCCAGAATAGATCAGTTCTCTCATTATTATTTATGAGGCTTTTTTGTTTGTGTGTTTGTGGTTTTTTTTGTTGTTTGATTTTTTTTTTTTAGTTACTAGTATTGAAGCCTCAGTTTGTTTGGCACTATAAAAATAAAACAGCAGAGACATTTTAAAGACATTTTAATTTCCAAATTATTTTCTGCATAACTACAAAAGACATACAAAATCTGAGCAAGAACAGTAGCATGCAAGAGCAATGGTCTATGTGTATCATAGCAGCGCTATACTTGTGATTAAAGCAGAAAGTTTTTTTACTCTGCATTTTATATTCACTATTTACATTGCATGTCCCATAGAAAGGTGGCAAATGGGAAGAATAAATATAACTATTTAACAGGAAAGGCAAAAGTAAAGTGGCTGAAGGTAAAAGTGGTGGGCAGTTTGGAGAGGAACAGAGGGGACATCTGAGCAAGACTGAAGAGCAGAAACAATTAACCTAGGCACAAACAACAGCAAAGGAAAAAGAATAGACTGCCTCCTTGTATGGGTGAAGTTCTGTGCAAGTAAATGAAACAACTCTTTTTACATATGCTTCTGTTTTATTCTTTAGGAAGACTATTACCTTCTTGGAAATATTCCTACAGTGCATGCTTGGAGCCTCCCTGGGGAGTACCCTTTTTGTAGCCACAGCCCTTCTCAAGAGCAATGGACACACTGGAGTATGCCTTCGCTACTTCATTTTTCAAGTTTAAATAGATCAGTAGAGTTTTGGAAGTAATTTCTTTCTTTTTAAAATTTTGGAAATATTATATGTAGGGTAAAGAAGGTATTTTTAATGCCAAAGTTATGGAAGAGATTTGATTTTCTTTTCTGATGCATCAAAGCCCTATCTTTTCCTTTATTTCTCATTCTTAAAATGTTTAGGCAACTGAGAAAGTAACCAGAGCAGAAAGCTATGTTTTAAACAAATACTATATGTATCTGCCATTTATTTTATATATAGCTATATTTATTAGATATATAGATGTCTAGAGATATATATTAAATATATATCTAATAGAAATATTAGATATCTATTAGATGTAGCTGCTGTTTCTAGATTTTCTGTTCAGGTTCTTGTGCCTGTCTCCAAACCTCCATTTCCTTGTGTAGCTCATGAGACCGTCTGAAGTCCATGAAAGGGCACTCTTTAACCCCTTATTTAATTTCATATCTGTCAGCTACTTGCTTCTTTTTCACATCCTTACTGCTGTTTTGATTGTGTGTGGGACTGAGAGACACACCACCAAATCCAATGCATTTCCTCAACTGCCAGCAGTTGGAAGCGCAAAGGGATTATGCTAATTGGGGTGCCTCACCGAGGCACAGAGCTTGGCTCTAGAGCTCATAGCTTTGCTCTGCAGCTTACAGGTATATCAATATTTCTGGGAAGAACCTCGTGACCACAGTAAAGAAATCATTAGAGAGTGAGGAGAGGTAAAAAAAAATGTCATAGTCATTGACTGCAATTAATAATATAACTGACTGCACGAAACACAGTTCATATTTCACATTCTATTTGCAATTCCTACTTTTCTTGCTTCCCTTCTTGCTGCGTATTAAGCACTAGAAAAAAAATATGCTTTTGGGATTAGTTATGTTTTATATATCTGCCTGCCTTTAAAAATCATACCATTTGACATAATAAAAGGCTTCATACAGTTAGTAAGTACATTTTGGAGTAGTAACATTTTTCAGTTTTATTAGTCAAAAAGAATTAGTTTCAAAGCTTGGGCCACTGTGAAAATCCTCAGTTGACTGCAGCTACTAATATTTCCATTAAATAGTTTTGTTGCTAACAGAGTTTTCATTGTCTGGGCAGAGGTGACTGCATAAAACACAGCCCAGTGCTGTGGGCTCTTTGGGTATGAATGATGAAGCAATGGCAGGTAAACCAAATAAACAGCTTGCTTCCAACAAACTGGCTTAGATTCCTATCAAAACTTTTTTAGGGACCAAAGTAAGTTGGATCAACCTTCTGTGCCCTATAAACTGCATCCCAAAAACCTTTACCTGGCAGCCAGCCAGGCAGCTTCAACACAGCAAACTGTGCTGAGGGGAAAGAACAAACCAGGATTTTGCCAGGACAAACCACTGATGTTGTCACAGCCTTGTGCATCCCTGTGGGAGGTCTTGTCTATCCAACTTCTCAATGCTAATGCAGCCCCTCTTCCACACATGACATGACATCTGCCTTCATCCCACGTTTTCCAGCCACTTTAAGCTTAAATTTTGAAATGAAGGACTTTTTACTTGAAGAGTAACTGCAAAGAAAAAGAGATTCAGAATATTCACATATTATCATCATTCTGGCTTGGGTACATGAGAGCTTTCTCAACGGTCTTCCATTTATCCTTCAAGTAATGTAACAGGTCAAATCCTTCAATCAGCAAAAGTGAGAAGAACTCCCAGCATAAGATGTTAATGCCATGTTCAATCCCACCTGCTGAAGATCCAACAACCTTCATGTGAGCATCAGGTAGATACTGAACACCTGACCTGCACTTGTACCTTTTGCACATGGACAAGTTTCGGCATTTTCGTGGAAAGCTTCCAGAGGACTGTGCTGAAAATTTGAATCACCTTGAAGAGAAGCTAAAAACCATTATTCCAACACAGCTTCCTTTAAGAAAAGGACATCAGGCTGAGTTACTTAGTTTGGTAGAACAATCTGTAACAATACCATTATTAAAGTTTCATAAAAACATGTTCCTTTAAACACAGGCTTATATCTGGCTTCCAGAGAGCAATTATAGTAACTATAATGTGACTTTTGTGGTAAGAAGTGACAAGCACAATTCAGTGAAGCTTTTGAATTTTTAAAATCAGTGGGAGCAGCCACTGAGAATATACTTCAAATTTCACCATCAAGGCATATGGAGATGTGTGCCGAAGAACAACTTACACTGTAGTTCATGTTCCACTTAGAGGTTTGAATTTTGTAGTGGTTCCTGAGCCTTAGTCTGCTGCTGCAAAGAAGCTGCCTCTGGCTTAAAATATGGCAATCATTCACAGGCTCTGTCATTTTTCTTAGCTTTCTTTATGTCACTGTGGAAAAAGTTAGCCCACGGTAAAATATAATCCTTCATTAAAGAGTAATCTAATATAATTTGCTTTTCAAGAAGTTGATTAAAGAGCAAGGAGAAAAAAAGTCTGTAAATAAACTTTTAAGTGAATTTGCTTTACCCCACACATTTTCTGTGTGTTGCAAAAATGAATGCTAAACTCATATGATACTGTGACTAAATAATATTAAAGAGTGAAGATGGAAAACAGAAACAAATTTCTGTTCCATGGTATCATACAAAAAAAGATGACTGAAATTTTTGTTCAGTCTATTAGGAAACATAAAAAAATTACTCTTGCCAACAATTCAACACCACAAGTTTTTGGTATCTCAGGTATGAGGTAAATGCAAATTGAAAAAAAAGCTGTGTGAACCAAGTCCAAGGACCAAATGAACACATGGAAAAAATCCCTATATATTCAACAGAATTATCCAAACAGTAAAAGAAGCAATATTTGTCACATACTTTCATTATTATAAATTATTCACTCAGCACTATTTTTTCAAAGAATTCTGAAAACAAATACAGCAGCTTTGAAAACATTTCTCTTGTTTGTAAGCCAGTGAATAGCTTCATAACTTTGGGTTTGGCCAGTGTATTTATAAGGGCCTCCAAGTTTTTAATTTGCTTTTTTTGGGGGTGGGGTTGGGGATTCAAGGAAAACTATTCTATTCATGGAGAAAATCCAGTTATAAAGACATTATGCCAAAACCTACAAATGCAGCTTTAGGAAGCAGGGTGTTTGTTCCTTAGGAGATCTTGGTTCAATTTCTGGTTCTGTAGCAATTAATAGGATGGGACTGGCTGAGGCACGTAGGGTGACTTTTTAAATAATATCAGACGTAAGATGCCCAGATCTCACTGGCAGCCAACATTTGGGTACATAAGAGTTACAACTCACATCAGGTTTAGGTGAGTTGGGAAAGGCAATGTCTACACAACAGCTGGGAGTCAGAAAACACGGTTGGGTTTTGGACATCGCCTTCAGAGCTCTCCCTGGCAGCTCCCCAGGGCTTGGCACCAGCACCTTGTTTTGGGAGTTTGGGGCACTTGAAAGTGCACATGGTGTGTCAGTGGCATCACAGTGTTTTGTTGGAAATAAAAACATTTAGTCTGGGTGGGTCAGTTCTACTGTGTTTTGATAGGAAGTGGGCTATTTTGCAATGGGAACCTGCCTGAGATCTCGCTCTTCCACTTTGGCTCCCCCGTCCTTGAGGTGATCTGGGAACAAGAACTGCTCAAGGCCAGCAGCTCAAATACTCTGGATAAGCAGAGACTTTTGGAGATGGCAGGATTTTTTTGTTCATTGCCTTTGTTAGTTACCCGTCTCCTAAAAGAACCTAGAAATGTGTGGGCTGGCTGGCATCATAGATCATAGGACAAGGCAGCACCTGTTTAACCCCTGCCAGCTCTTGAGAAGCTCCCTAGCCAGCCAGTTCTGTGGCTCACAGCCTCTTTGAACTCGCCCAGCAACTTAGAAAAACTCTTTTTGGAGTTTTCAATGCAACTTAAAGTAGGAAACTTAAAAATGGAAATATTTTATTCACAAGAAAAGCTCCCCTCTAATCATCACTAAACATAATGATGTCCTTTAAAAGCCTTTCTGCTTCTTATGGTGCTAGACAATTGAATTTTCTTAGAAAAACTCCATCTTCCATCAATTAAGAAATTATAAATAATGAGTCTTTTGAAAATGTTATTCTTCATTTCTCTCTCATAACTTTATCCATAAGCATTGTACTTCCTCGCCTTTCTAGTGAGGCGAATGCATTATAGTTTTTCTGAATGTATTCAAAAAATTAGTTAAAAAGCAGAGTCTTTGAGACCAAAATAAATGTCTTTTATGTCTCAATGGGAACTATGCTTGTTCTAATTCTTTATTTAAAAATAACAGCATTATTTCTGGCTAAATGATGCTTAACCAACTCCTTGTAGTTAAAAAAAAAAAATTAGCAGCTCTGACTAGCAATCAAGCAGGCTTTCATTTTCCAGCAAATAGGTATCAGCACAACACCTGCCTTGCGTGTTTTATCCATGTCTGTGCACTTGTACAGTCTGCTCTACCAGGAGACACACAACCATGGAGTAAATAGAGTTTCAATGACTGGGACCTCCTGCTTCAGGCAACATTATGACAACTTGTTTTCTTCCCAGTGCTCACTCAGGAGTTTTAGAGCATTAACAGCAGAGTTGAAGTGGCCAACTTTCTTATCTGCCATCTCTAGCATTCTTATGAAATTTAACAAATCATTTCACGTGGAGGATTATACTTGGTAGGTATATGCTGCAAGTGGCATTTTATTTGTGTACCTACAGTTTGTGTTTTGGGGACATATTCACAAGAGGGTCTGGATAACCATAGTGTTAGTGTCACAATCTTCCCTGACAAGAGTTCTAGCTCTGTTAGTGGACCTTCTACTTAAGTATGCTAAAGATTCAGGACTGTGGGTTATTCTACTGATATAGGAGATTAAGGAAGTCAGTTTTATGCTCAGAGGCAGATTTTGGCCAAAATCCTGTGAATATTTCCAACACCCTTCCCAGAAAGCTCAGATGCATAAACCACATCACAATCTGCATGCGCTTGGGAAGGACTGCTACCCTTCCCGGTGCTACCCAACTCAACAATCCTATTTTATTGCATAGGGAAGGAGAAGACACAGAAAGAATGCCATAAATCTACACCCAATGCTGAGCACAGGTTAAAGATACAAAACCAAGCTTTCTTTCTGATCCCCAAAGTACCTGGTAATGAGTTTCACCACTCAGCCTGTTGATATCTGAAGTTCGCAGCAGTAGTTCCCAAGGTGTTGTCTGTAACAAAGGAAATAGCTTTAAAACCCCCTCTACCCTTACCCTGCCAGTATCTCACAAAAAACACCTACACAGAGATATCTGCTTAGGCTACAGCTCTGCTTATTTAAGCATTTGATTTCAACTAATCTGGTTGCAGGCCACCTGGCAGGTATCAGCCTCAGCTCATTCATCCCAGCCCCACTAAGCCTTTCTTTCAGCAGGTGCCTTTTGAAGCTGCAAATTGGCCTGAATTAATTTGAGCAGGAAGTTTGTACTGAAGGAAGAGCTGCTCCTCTCCAAGTTCTTCAGAATAAGCTGTCTCTGTCCCCTAATAAAGTGGAGTTGTTTAGAGCTGATAAAAGAAACAGTAACCCCCAGAATGTCCTTCCTGTTCTTCCAGCCCTCGGCCAATACAGGGAATCCATACAAATGCAGTTCATAAGGTAGCATTATGTGTTTTTTCAAATAAATAAAATGTGTCTTAAAGCCCATGATCTTCCATGAAAATTTTTGTATTCATAAATTCCAACAAAATAGGCCAATAGAAATGGATTTCTTTTGATCAGAGAACATATATTTGGTTTAAATTATTCAATGTCCTACTTTTGCTGGGATGCTCTGTGGAGTCTATGAAACATAAGGTGGTTTTTGCATCTAGGAATATCCTCTGTTTTATATCACTGTGTATCATGCTTGAAGAGTTTAATAGTTTTTTGTCATAATCAGTACCCTCTGCTGGTTTTGTAGGTACCTTTTTATGGAAAGGTACTGTTCTTTCCACACTTAAGTTTTCATTCAACTCCTATTAAAAATGTCATAAACACTTGGGCTGGCAAACTGACAGCTATTTTTAAATCTGGAGGCAAAAGAGGCTGTTTCTGTATAACTGAGGAATATATGCCAAAGAGTTTTTCTGAGGTACAGTAATTTCCCTGGCTTTGTTTCCCTGTCTGATGTATTTTTGGTTTTGCCAGATAAACCACCTCCAGAACACCTGTGGTACCAGGGCTGCACACAGCTGGGCTGTGGATAAGGAAAAAGCACAACCCATCCCTCCCATGTTGGGTATGTGGTAAATATGTCCTGCTATGCAAGTAAGAAGTGATCTGAATGATTTTTCTTGGGAATTGCTTTGACCTTAGTTCTTTTTCCAAACCCTTCCTTCCCATGGAAAATATGGATGTGGTTCTGCTTACACTGAAGCCAGTGAGATAAAGGATAACATCTGCAGAATTTTCAAGATGGTCCAAAGCTTAAACCATCTTGAAACCCTCATGGGCCTATTTTGAGTTTTACTGGGGAAAATAACAGAGCAGAAATGCCAAATTTTAGAACAAGTTTGCAAAGAGCATGACATGGGGCAGCAGGAGAAACCTCACTGGAGAACGTTCTTCCCCAGCAACTCACTCATTCTTACTTTTTTCCTTATAATTCTGAGAAGCAAAGCCAGTGGAGCCCCAAGAGTGGTAAGCACAAAGATCACTACTTCCTTCTTAAGAGGCCAGTGTCCTGACACCTCATCACTTGGTCCTGATTTGCAGTCCTCTTCTTGGGATTAATATTTCTTATTACTAATCAGAAGAGGATAATGTCTGTTGTGGGAGGCCCGGGACTCTGCAGAGTAACCTTTTCTGAATAAGGGCTGCCCTGCTGCCTGCACCAAATAATTTTGAGTGGCTGTGACAGAATGTCTTTCTGTAGTAGATACACTGCTGATGTGGCAAAGTTACACCAGTTATTAAATATCAGACCATTAATACTGATTGCTTTGTTAATGAAATAGTTTCACGTTCTATTTTTATAAATGTGATTTTCAAATGCAGAATGACTTAATATGTCTTATGAATATGATTTCTATTAAGTACAGTTTGAGTGATTCTATACTTTAAAAACATTTGATGTGTAAGTCAAACTAAACATAATATAGCTACTATACCTTAATACTTCTGTGGTGCATAGTTCTGTGCAAATTTTAGCAGGCTCTACAGATAAAGTTTGCCTACCTGGTGCATCAAGTAAACTCAATGTCAGTTTAATACAGATGTCCCAAAGACACACATCATTTCAGCTCCGCTGAAACCAAATGGACTTGCCAATTTATATTCACACTGGAAAAAGTCCCAGGAAATGTTAATGACAATGAAGGCCAGTTTATTCTCAATTTTTGCATAGTGTTTGGAGGGTTATGTGTCCTCTAAATTCCTTTTTGCCTGATTTCCTTTTAAAGGAGTGTGAAATAAAATCAGTCTTGGAAAAATTCTGTCTTTTCCTCCTTACATGATTGGACATGCTTATGACAATAACCCCATATGTACCCAGGATAAAGACCTGTTAAGCTAGATACAGAGGGGAGACAGGCAGTGCCCCATGGTAAAGCGGGGAGGAGAGAAACCAGGATTTGTCCAGAATTGCACAGGAGGCCACCAGCAAAAAAGGGGTTGGGAATCAATGTCCTAGCTGCCAGCTTAATAGCTTAGGTCAAGGTCCTTCTGAGTCAGTAATGACTTAAAATATCACCAAGCTGAAGCAGTATCTCACAAATATTACAGGGGTTTCTCATAAGAAGTATATTAAATTGTGGCAAGGAAGGCATTAGCCTTGATCTCTTCAGCTGACTATGTGAAGTGGCACTTCATTGATTCTGTGCTTTGAGACCAGTGCTACCCCAAGAGTCTTTCTCAGGCCATGGTGGAAGACCTGCGCTGAGGCAGGAGAGGGTTGTAAAGGGTAGGGTGGATGGATCACATACTGTGATGCACCAAATCGACCATCC
Organism: Phalacrocorax aristotelis; assembly: GCF_949628215.1. Lineage (NCBI taxonomy): Eukaryota > Metazoa > Chordata > Aves > Suliformes > Phalacrocoracidae > Phalacrocorax > Phalacrocorax aristotelis. The sequence continues at coordinate 72,866,321 of NC_134279.1, read as the reverse complement.
CTTTCCTGCAGTAATTGTCAGTTTTAGACTTTCCAGTTTCTATACTGTCATGACACTGCACTTGAAAAAATGCATAGATATTCATTATGTTACAGTATCATCTAATAAGAACTAAAGAGGGACTAAGTAGATTCATTCTGAACTTTTGGGATGCTACTGATGGTTGTTTCAACGGGGTGTATCATTCACACTGTGTGCAGAGAGTGAGGATTCCAGGGGGACTAAGGTGTTCTGCTTCCAACCATTTTTATAAGAACTGCACATGTAAAGCCCTAACCAGGGCAGAAAACTCAGACATTAAAGTTCTCTGATATGCAAACATTTTGAGACATTAAAAATAACTCTTCATGATTAAACACATGGATGGCTTTCTGTCACTTTAGTGTGTCAACACACAGATTTAGATAGGTTGTTCACTTCTTGAATTTTCTCATTAATGTTACCCTTGGTTCTCTCTCAGTCAACACTACCACTGACAGCAATGCCAGGTAGGGCTGCAGGGCAAGGACCGATAGCTAAGATCTTAGTACAAGACAAATTCATTAGACAAACTAAATAATTTAGGCACATTTGAAAAACAAATGAATGTAGAGGTGTTCCCTTATGATTATTGCTCACATAGATTTTTCTTTAAGAGGAAAAACATAAATTAATAAAAGCCAGAATGTCTTTAGTGACAATAGTAGCGGCTGCCCTGTGGCTATTAAGACATGCACTCATTATAAAGTATATTGATTTTTCCATTGGATAAAATTCTCTGGTTAAATTGTTATTTGCAGCTATAATCCAGACTGGCTCTGTTGGTCATTATCATTATAAAATGTGGTCAGAAAGTCTTTCATTGCAGCTCTGACCACATATTTTCCAAAAGACCCCTTCCTTAACAACATCAGGGAGGGTCAGATGTAATCTACAGTGCAATAGTCTCTGCTCTTGTGAAGGTGATGATGCTATTGATTAATGGAATGAGTTACAGGCTCTTTAAAAAAGTATACAAATTCTGTGAATCATATTACACGTATTCACAACAAAATTAATGGCCTAACTTTTCAAAACTTATTGTGCCTCTGGATGCCACCATTACCACCACTTTCTGTAGTTTTAAAGACTCTGAAGGGTGTCTTAAAGATTGCCTACTGAGAAAATTCCAAACCTTGACAGTTTAGGATACCTTTTTGATGGACAGGGCACATAATTTCAAGGGGTTTTCGGAGCATTGAGAGAGCATTTCAGAGATTGGTAACAGCTACCGAATTCCTACCAAAGATCATTGTGAACCACCAAGACTTAACCAGAAATTATTTTTTTGCCACATCACAAGACCATGCTCGCTTTCCAGCTAGTTAAGTCTGGCTTGTGCAGTGAATCTTATTTGAAAGGTCTCTCTTTGTACATCTGTTCAGCTAAGGGGTATAACCACAGCCTGGGGACCTTCACACTTTCCCGGTCATCCTGAGGCTTCCCTTTCTTTTGCAAGATGAGGAATGTGATTGTGGCATTCTTATAAAAAAGGCTCCTCCTTGACCCTCAGATGAAATATTTTATCTTAGAACTACTAGTTCTTTGCCTCATGCACTGGGAGAATTTACTGCATTTGCAAATTGAATGCCTGACCCAGTGAACATCCACATGAATAGTTTTACAGAGTTCAGCCAAAATCCTCATACATGTACATAAAATGTTTGACCTTCTGTAAGAGGAGAGCTTCAGTCTTGGCAGTCTGCTGCTTTATTCAGGAGGAAATGGTCAGTTAAGACTGACGAGGTTTGTTCTGCCTATCTGTGGCCCTGATTTTTTTCTTGAAAAAGTTATATGAAGATACATTTCTACATACTGTAGAGGAACAAGTTTTCTAATGTTATTTTGAATCAGAACATTACAATTTACAATGGTTGCTCTAAAATGACCCTAAGATATTGAGTTGAACACCTTTGCCGTTCACGGGTCACCATCTGCTACCAACCATAAAGAATTTGACAGACAGTTTGCATTTCATTCATCCTGTTTCCAGGACAGACTAGGTCACACCTAAAGTTTTCTCCCAGTTCAATATTCTCAGACTGTCTGAGGTCTTCAAATTCTTTTCTTCATTGCTGAAGCAGGAAAGAAATCAAAGTCTAGAGCCATGGGGCAGAATTTGGCCCTAACTGGACTCTGTGCATGTGCAATAACCTGTTCCCTGAAACACTATTTTTCCCGTGAGTACTTCACTGCATACCTAATGCTACAACACAGTGGAAGTATGTGGTACCCTCTGGGCACAGAGTAGTGTCCTATGGGACACAAAGCACATCTCACAAGACAGTGATTTATTCGATTGCACAGAACCGCCAAAAGATGCCTGAGATAACATTAAATGCATTACATTAAAGTAAAACTTAGAGCTTTCAGCAGCCATTCAGTAATGGAGGTGGCATGTTCTGTTTACAAGAGTTATGTCTGCATATGACTCATGCGAAGGAGGGCAGAACGCATCATCAAGTCTTCAGAGAGATTCAAAGATGCTTCACTAGGAATATGGAGATCCTTTTCTGTTGATCTCTGCAACTTAATACTGCTTTTCTTCCTCCTCTTTTTTGGTCTTTGAAGGGCTGAGAGCCTCCAGGACTGGACTGAGCATTTCAGCTTTTTTGGGAGCAAGCTCCCAGCAGTTTCTCTCTTGAGCCACTTCTTACCTTTCAAGAATGTAGCCTGGTATTGCCTAAATTCCAGCTATCCCTGCTTAGGAGCAGAGCAATGGTGGGTGGCTTGGCTGGAGGCCAGGGCACAGAGTGAAACAGTGATTAGTGTCTCTGCACAAGCTATTCTCTGCAACCATGCCTCAACCACCCATGCACATAAGACACCCATGAAGATCAAAGGTAGTGGCAGAAGAATCCTGCCTTGTGGCTCCAGTCCCTGCTTTCTTATTGCCTTCTTGGATCACTCATGCAATCAGATTTTTAGAAGTATTTAAATTTCTCCCATTTGTGATGCCTAACTACTTTTGAAAATTTAGCCATTGAATCAAGATTCCTTAATCAAAGAGTTGTTGGGAGGGTATATACATGACGTTTTGGTAGGCATGAAGATTCTACAGTGACAGAGGTCTTACATGTACTGAAGAGGAAGAGGTACGATGACTTTTGATGCTCTTACAGGTCTTGCCTACCAGGAGAATAAATGAGAATTAATGTATAAAGGAAGTCAGAAAGAGCTGCCTAAGAGTTTGCTGAACAGAGATGTCTTTTTTGATAAATTCTTCATGTCAAATGCCGACAAGCTTAAAAAAGGAAAGAGTGCTGTAATTGTAATATCCTGTTCAGGTTACACTACCCTCAGGGAAACTGCTACTAATGACTGAATTAATTAACAAGAAATTGTTTTATGTGTTACAGAATTTAAACCAGCCTCCTGCCCCAATTTCCCTGTCTGCGTATTTTTGTATCGGTGTGAACAAAGAAGCCATTTGCCAATGCTTTGTTAACCTGTTACTCTCGCTAAGCATCTATGTATAACACTGTGGAATGCAGGGTTGTGTGTATTACAGCTGGGAGCAATGTCTCCTTGTATCAGATACTCTGCAATCATTGTGTAGAAAAGTGTAAAACAAGTACCTTCAGAATCCATGATAGCAGTTTTAGGCATTATAACCACTTCTTTGTAGGCTTGTCTACAAGATTTGTGCTCTGGCACAGTGGGAACAGATATGAAGCGATAAATTCAGTGATGCAGCTTCCTATTTAACTTCATACTTTTAGAACACCTTGAAAATGCAGTCACTGGTGCATAATTTATATCACAGGTTTTTTTGTTGTTTCACTTAAGTATCTTCTGGGTACATCTCTTGACCAGAAGGATGTCATGGGGGGCAAGTTTTTCCTGTAATTCTTATTCCTTTGGGATGATATGATTATCCTTTCATGCTAAAATTGTTTTATCTTCTCAACTATTTATGGGTGTATGCTGCTATTACCTAAATTATAAAAATGGACTGTGCAAAAGTACTAGCTCATTTATGTGTAAGATAGTGCAGTTTTGTTGGAAAGGGCTTGAGTTGAATAAGCAACCCTGTTTTTAACAGGATAATGTGACAGATGGGGTAGATACAGATAAGGCTGTACAATGCATCTTCAGTTTCTCTTTCACAAACAGAAAGTTCCTTTTCAGCTCACAATTGCAGACACATTTTGTTCTATTTTGAAAGAATGCAAGAAATATTTTCTTGATTTTTATCTGCTTTTAATTAAGCTTCTTCAGCAAATAAAACATTTATTACATTTTTCAAGCAAAACAACAAAAAAATGCTCTTCATCCAGATAGAGTTACCTTGAGTGGGAGCAGCTAAGCTAAGGTGCTTTTTAGTAATCTCTACCTCTGATAATGTTAGCACTAACTGTGTTTAGAGTTATAAGATTTTGCATAATGGAAATTATTAAATTTTGGCAATTTTATAGGCAAAGTGATATGTTAGCTTTCTTTCTCAAACACTGTGCATACATAGATGAATGTGTGTAAATGTGCAGCTATGTATTCACTATGGCTCTCAAACTATTATCTGGCCCACATATGAGGAGAAATCCCTGACATTAACTCTACCTGCTACCACCTCACCTATCAAAAGGCTGATTTGGAAATGAGGAACCCTAACAGGTCATTTGCTTTTCAACCATTGCAACTTCTTTCAGATCCCTGCCTCAGGGGTGTACAATGCTCCTGCCATGGACTCAGCAGCCACCAGTCTCATCACCTACTTCTATGTCTTCACGATATAGGAAAATATCAAAAACCCACTTAGAAAAATACCGAAATCTCCCATTATCTATTAGAAACTTGAAAAGAGAGAGAATCTTAAAGTAAAATCTTGCCCCCCATCCTCACTGAAATCAACAATGAGCTCCACTTTGGCTTCCCACTGTCTAGACTTTCAGTCCAGGTTTGTATGGTTTCATTTCTTTTGGAGGCAGAAAATTAGACTGAAGTATATTTACAAAAGTTATACTTTAATAAGGTACTTTTCCCCTCCTGTCTATGATTGCAGGTGTTTCTGTTACCAGAAGATCAATGATAGTTCATAAATTTCTATACAGCTGATTCTCTCAGAACACCCCAAAACTGAGTCCTAGAGAGAATTTAGTGTTAGTTGTGCTGAAGGAATCCTTCTGGGAAAGATAAAACCTCATACTTAAAATTCCCTTTTCAGTCTTACTGATGGGTAGGATTTTGTTTTCAAATCCAGAATTTTTGGGGGTTTGGTAGACTTGAGCGTTTCTCTGCTGAGACCATTTGATGGTATCATTTTGATGGAAAAAATTATGCTTTGGTTGAAGAAGAGACATTTTGCTTCTGGACTAATGTATAAAAACATAATTTTTGAAGATGCAGGAGTTTTATAATATTAATATTATTTGTGTACAGTTGTTTATATGTAGAGTTTACACATATTATTCTTATGTAAAGAAAACACTCTTTTAAAAGATAAAGTATCTTAGGTCTTACGTATTTATTCTAGAACGGGAGATGTGTTCTTACAATACAAACCTGAATTTTAAATTGTGGACTCTGAGGCACTGCTTTGCAACCGAATGATGCCACAGCGTGTCAGCTGAGCCCATGTAAAAAACTGTACACACATTTAGCCAGTGCAAGAAAAAGGGCATTGTCATCTATTTCAGTTGTTCAAAAAAGTATTGCTCTTCTGCTGCTAATTTCTGTCCTTCAGGCGGAAATTACTGTCCCTCAACCATGATTCAGTATTTCAATGCAAAGTAAAACAAGTTAGCTTCTACCATAAAATCTAGTTTATTGGAATTTAAATTTTCTACTAGAAGAAGACTATGTTTTTTCTGGTACTTATTTAATGAGAGCAGTTTAAGGCCAAGGCTACAAAGGAGACGAAATTATTGCAGAGTAATTCCCCTTAGGCTTCTGAATACACTGTGATCTGGACTAAAACTCACTTATTCTGGACTACAGTATCTATACATGCACACCAGAGAGCTTTCCTGGGACAATTTCTTCCACTCGAGTTATTCCAGTTAATTACTTTGTACTGATGAGTTTTGAAAGTCAGTTCTGCCTTTAGCATTGAAACATTCTCAGAAATATGATGACTTTTCTTGAAACTTTACCATGAAGTAGCACATTAGAACAAACGGTTGGGATTGTGAAACATTACATTGTGTTTTGAAAACCTTTCTTCTCTTGGCTGCTGGCATAATACATACAGTGCCAGACCATTCCACAGCCAACACTAAAAGTGTGCTGTTTTGCAGCAAAGCTGGTTTTGGTCCCATGTTTGCTGTTACAGATGTTTGTCCGAAAAAGGTCCCCATGCTGCTCACAGTGATTTTCATGGTTTTTATCCATAAGCAATGCTGTTGAACTCATGGCGACTTGCCTGCTCATGCACGTTGCTTGCTGATTTGGGGCCAAAGCATGCAAATGTTAATTGAACATTGCCCTGTGCACAATTTACACAGTCTGTAGATGCAAAGGTTCTGGTGTCTCACTGGACCATATGCTGTGTCTCTCTCTGAGGCTTCTCTCTCATTGCTGGGGAGTCTTGTTAAATTAACATGGGGCAGCAGTGATACTAGCAAAACAACAGCTTGATCCAATCTGAGTCTCTTTCTTTGCTCATATGGCTTCTGGCTGTGAGCCTCAAGAGTTAATGGAAATCGGCAAAAATGAGTATGTCCCACTAAAAGCAGCTCATGGCATTAAACAATTATTCAAGAATTTTTCATTGGAAGCGATGAAGGATGATGACATTGCTCTTAATATTTGACCTTCCCAGTTTCAACTGCTCAATACCTCTTACTGTACACAGAAATTGCCAAAATCCCACCTAATGAGCTGAAAAATGACACATGACAGATCTGATGGCTAGCTGCAGCTAGAAGAAGAAAGACTGCTACAGAACAAAAATTCCCAATCTCGCTCCTATTTCTCTGTTTTTGTTTTTTTTTTTTTTCCAGTTATACTGAGCATTTAAATATATAACTTGAAGGCACAGATAATGAAAATCTTCATTCAAAACAAGCTGAAGTCAGGCAAAGATCTGTTGCGTTTAATGCCTTTTTGGCTGAAATTTGCGGTATGTTCACAATGTTATTGGGTACTCGTAAGATTTAATTTTTTTTTCTTTCTGGGAAAATTGTTTTGGCTTTTCCAAGGGGCACTCTTTCATTTCCCTTTATTCCTGGGAGATTTACACCCAGTTAACTCTTTTGAATTCAAGCAGAGGGAATGGTTCCTGAATTAAACTGGTATAAGAATATTACTAAGAGTAAGAGGATCATGAATGCAGTCTGCTGTACCATTGAGTCAATGTGTAAGAATCACAGTGTGTTTATAAATGATGTCATTGGCTCTTTTCTCTCCTGCATTATTTAAGTTTCATCTTAAAAGGGCACCACTAAAACTGCTATAATTACTCTAGGAGTGGAAAATAATTTTCAGCAGCTCCAGTCCTGTTTCAGTCAAACAAAACTAATGTCCTACCTTTGACAAGGAACAGTGAAGGTGAACAAGTGAAGATTTAAGTATAGGCTGTTTTTCCTATGCAGCCCCATAGCCTGACGTTACAGACCTTGGGATGCCTCACTTTAAATAACGTCAATCTGAAATAATATGTTGCCAAAAGAATGAAATTGAAGACTCTCATGAAATCGTTTCTGTAGCGTACCTCTCCTGTTGTAACCAGTGATATAATAGAGGGACTTGAGTTAAACTCTGCAAATTTTGTGCATCCTCTAAGGGACCTGGATAAATAGCAACAGGTTAGGTTTAGCAAATGAATGGTATGCATATAGCCCTGGGAAAGAGTCTTAGTTTCTCTGTTCTTCATCACTTGTGTTCTTAAGCAAATTTCGTATGACTTTTTTTTTCCCCTCAACTTTACTACTTTCTTGACATACAGTATTTTGGAGAGGATTTTTGATGCACTGTCATGTTTTTATGGAAAAAACAGATATTATCATTTCTACTGTCACTACATGGTAAATCTTGATTAGCTTAATGGGATTTTTATAGGGGGTGAAAATACTGTGCATGTCTTTGGGGCAAGGGTAGACAAATGGCGTTTTATTCTACAGCATCTGAAGTCAAAGGCTTGGCCAGCCAGGACCACAGAGTATGTCATCTTCAGCAGTCTAACTATAGCACACTACCGAAGGGGCATATCTGTTCATTTTCCCATCAGGCACCCAATTAAATTTCTCCATTCCCTCCTTAGAAGGAAAAGAAGACGAAATAGCAAAGAAATCCATGATTTTAGGAAGTTACAGATGAGCCAAAAAGAGTTGGTCTTGATCCTGACTTATAAAAGAGGAAAATTTTCAGGTATACAGAACAAAAAAGCACAGCCGTACAAGACTGACTTTCTTAGTGTTGTTAAGCTGCGCCCAAGCAGCCTTTGGATTCAAATTATGTATTAGTTGAGCCAAATTAAGAGATGAGATTAAATCTCCTCATGACCTATGATCTTTCAGGTTTTCTTAAAGAATGTACGTGATTGAGGCTTCAGATATCTAAACTGGCACGACGTATGCAGGGAGGGGCTGAGAAGGTTTCAAAGGCTGCATTTAAGCAGGCTACTTCAAGTTGCTGAAGATAAAAGGTGAGGAGGGCTTAGAGTTCAAGTATGACATCAAGCTGAAGGCAACCACATGGTATTTGTGGACTTGAATTTGGGAAAAATGTGTTCAAATCCAGATACAAAACAATATTGAGACAAATCTTTAAAATCGCTCAGTATGTATAACTAAAAAGTCTGAGTTATTTATGGGCCAGTGTATGCTGGGTGAGCATAGGATATGAACCCCACCCAAATTTTTTTGGTAGATTTTTTAGTTTCTATGGTTCTACTTTTACTGTGGTTAATTCATAAAACAGAGCCACTTGGAAAAATACCTGGATACTTAATGTGGGGTTTTCAGGGTGCAGCTGGTGGCTGTACTAGCAAACAGCACAAAATTGCACCATGAGGCATGCGCCAAAGTAGATGAAAAGGGCTCTAAAATCTAGAGGGGTGTGTTGTGCAGCAAGCACACACACATAAATTTACACTGGATTTTTGCTGGTTTGGGTGGGAAATCTGCTTTCAAATTGATTAGCAGGGCACGCCTAATTAGAAACATTTATCACATGTAAGTTTACAAGTGCTTTTTTGTTTTCACTCTTCATTTGGAATTGTATAAATCACAGGAAAATAAGTATCTCATATCCAAAATGTCCATCTCTTTGTTCTTTTTTATTTGATTGCAGTCAGATGAAAAGCGCTGCTTTGAAATAGAGGCAATGGCCAGAGGCCGACTGATTGCCTGTAAACAGAAACAAAAAAGGGGCACTGGTAACATTTAGAATGGTTTATCAGTGATCAAAGCACAGGAGGTGCCGTCTAGACAGCCTAGGTGTGGACTAGCAAATGGCTTTCATTAAGGGTCCTCTACTCTGGTGCCATTGTTTCAGCTCTGCTCTTCTTCAGGCCAATCTGTGATTGATTTCCAGAGAGGTGCCCAAGTGCCTGTGGCAACGGGATAAAGCTTACAGGACTTTGCTTGTTCTGACAAGGCAGAGTAGCTGCCTATCACATTAGTGCAAAATGACACTTTCATTTACTTCCACAGTGCTTTGAAACAAATACTTTCAGCTATAACAATTGCTCTTTGCAGCTTGAGCTCTGGAGTCAACTTCTTGTGTTCCAGAGAGTAAAAGCTTGTGAAATAATTTCTGAAGTATCCTATAGCTAAAAAGGGTCATATTCTGACCTCTCTGACAGCACTGTACTTTCCTCTTTTTGCATAGCCATGGCTTTTTCTTTAAGGATGTATTTTATTTATAATATGGCTGAGGTTGTTTTTTAGGACTGGAGAAACCAGCTTCTCTTTTTACCTGTATGAATTCTTGTACACATCCCACATGTGCTGTGCTTGTCTGTAAGGATATTTAGGCTCTCATAAACTGGTGTACTAAACCATGGGACTCAGATTATTCTAATGGTTTCACTACGACCCCTAATGTGAAAATGCAGGACTAAGTTAACTTAGAAAAAGGCCTCACGTTCGGCTGGTGCAAATTACCAAATTACTATAAACCACCAAATTACCAATGCACAAGAGCTGCAGATGTGGTCCATGTTGTCTCAGCCTCTCCACTTTGTGCTTGCTTTGTTTCATAGGTGACCCAATTCCACTGCTCGGCTGCCGTTGCCCCTAAAAAACTCATGGGGAAGAGGGCAGAGATATGTAGCAATCCTGCCTGTGCTGGTGTCTTCTGTGTTACTTCCTCAGGGTTGTTTTTTCGTCTTGCACATCCTACAAGTTCCATGGAGGTTGTGGACCTGTTGATAGTGACAATAGAAGGCAAGCCTCAGAAGGCTCCTGTTACTGCTAATAGAAGAAATATATGGACCCCTAAGGCTGCAATCAGTGCTCTGTCCCCAGCACTGAGATGCCAGAAGACCTTGTGATCTCTACACCAGAAATGGTGGTGTCGTGTGCTGGGGTAGGGACCTCTGGGCAGGATCACTCCCTCCAAGGCCTCCATGTGCCCCTTATGTTATTCTGAAGAAGCTAGAAAATCAGCAGAAATCCAAAATGCAGGAGCAGGCAGTGCAATTATTCGGGTAGCTGCTGAATGAATTAAACACCCTGGGTTTTTTTGGGTGTATGTGTGTTTGCTTTTTGTTGGTGTTCAGTTTTTTTTTTATTCTTTTTTAATGTCATGGAGCTATTACTGTGACCATTGCCATACAACAAAAGTCTTGGTGAGGCTACATATACTACTGCCTCTATTAATACCCTCCAGACTAGGAGTGATAGAAGGCATTTATTTGACAGATAAAATTTTGACCAATGTTTTGGCATCAAGTGGAAAACCCATTTTTTCAGACTTCTTGAGGAGGGTCATGAAAAACAGAAGTTGGAGAAAATGACCAGGTGGTAGCAGGGGTCAAAGAGGACATTGCAGAGAAATCAACTATAGCTTCAGTAAGACAAAAAAGGGTTTCACCAGCTCCAGATGCTGGCTCAGCCAAGCCACAGCAAAATAAAAAGAATTGGCTTTATGATGGTGATTTTGCTAAAGGATCTCTATCTATCCAATATTAAGGGAAAAGCAACACAGTGTTAAAGGCATGTGCAAAGTCTGTGTGCCATGCGTGTGCCTGTCTTGTAGCTCCTGAAGAGCTAAGTGATAAACCAAGACTTATATCGTTGGCCCTGGAAACAGGGGATTTTAAGCCCCAGGCTTTTACCTAACCCAGGCTGGATGTAGAGCTGGTGTTCAGATGTCACCTCTCAGGACAGTGGTCTGACAGCAAGCTTGGGTGAGGCTGTGCTCTCCTTGGACTCCAGGGGCTTCAAGGACTCATTGGATTCAGCAGATTTAGTCACCCCTATTATTTCAGTCAAAAATCAGTGCAGTCCAACTAAAGGAAATTGCCCAGTGATTCTTTTCCCCTAGCATTTCAGCCTATTTTTTAATTTACACTTTTTATTACAAAAGAGAGAGACAAGGTTGAAGGGGAAAATAATTTGCAACTGAGTTCTGCTCGCCATTTTCATGATTGATTGTGTTTGCTCACACCAAATGTGTGAGAATATAAATACATGCACCAGAACATAATGTTTACAAGCCTCAAACCATTGTTTTGCACAGGCCTGTTACTGAAATTTCATGATATATTATTTCTATTACCTCTCTGGTAAGAGTTTAATGTTATGATTGGCGTTGTTGAAGGCTGAGGTTAAATAAAAGGTTAAACCAAAACCTTTGCAATCCTAACAAAATAGCATGAACCAGGAAAACTGTTAAAGTTTCTTAAAACGTATTCCTCTCTTTCTTACTCCCACTTACTCTGTTTTAACCCATTTAATTTCTAGTCCATTCCAGATATGGATTCACTTTGGGTTTAGAACCATTATTGGGAATTTTGTAGGCGATAGTTGAAAAAGCAAGTGCTGAAGACTGTGGGGTATAGAAAAGTCAGTAAAACATTTTTACAATTCTGTGTCTAGGTCGGTGATGCAGAGGAAGGAAAACTCATACCAAAGGGAATCTCCACATTCTGTTTTTGTAAATTTAGTGATCAGAAATGGTAATTTTTTTGGTCTGATTTATTGGTTTCCCCAGCAATTCACTGGTGAAGTGAATTGCTGAACTGGGAAACCCTTCAAACTCTTTTAAGTAATTATCTGCTTTTTTTACTGGAAGATCTCTCCCATGTAAAATCTTCAGAATTAACACATTCACTAATTAGTAGTTTTATGCATCACTTCTCCACCATCGTGAATGAAATGGGGGTGGTACCACAAAAGCGGTCAGTGAATTAATTTGTAACAGGCTTTCACTGGCCCTTTGAAAAGTGTAAAGATAACTTTCCTAGAAAAAGTGTTTCTAACTTTCTTAAAAGTTATCTTTATACTGCAGTTTTTGAAAAAATGTTTCTGTAAATACTGCTTCTTACTGAGAGATGAAAGTGTTTTTCAAGGAATTACTCTTTTGAATGATAAAATTGTGTCAATGGTAAAATTGTGTGAATGCCCCTTGAAAAGGCACATTTGTAACATTTTGGTTGCAGAAACCATTCCCAATCACCAGTGTTGTGCCTTGTTTAAATTTAGACTGTTTAAATGGTTCTAAATGTTCTTGTGCTCAAGTCAACTTTACAATGACTTAGACAGATCTCATTAAAGCCAAAGCTTCATACTTACTACGGAAGATTATGCCTGCCTATACCAACCTTTTCAAACATTTCAGACACAACTTTTTAACAAACACATCCTAATGAAATGCTGTAGATCTTATGCAGTCAACTTCTCTGAGACCGCAATTTCCCAGGCATTTGCTTGGAAATGTCCAGCGATGTTTTGCAACAGCAGATTAGGTGCCTGCAGCTGAGGTTTGACCAGTGGTGCGAGCTCTGAGGGCAGAGCTCTTCATGCCATTGCCAAGATCTGGCTTTCCATCATATCTGGTGAAGTTTTCCACTGACTTTTGGACTGGTCTTTGACAGCGTTCAGTTAGGTCCTTCCTACTTCCGTGAGTGGGGTGTGGGCTACCACATTAGCAGACCTGGCCCCATTTCTGAGCTGTGGTCTTATTTGGATCAATCTTTACCTCTTTCCTTCTTTCATTACCTCTTTTTCCTTTGCTTCTTTTGGCCAGAATAAAATATTAAGATACTCCATCATGCACCATGCTCTGGATTACTTAAAATATACGCCCCTCTTTCCTTCTGTCTGGCCTGTTACTGTTCAGGCTGAACTGCCTCATACTGTGTGTAACCCCTAAGCAAATTTGAAACTTAAATAACCTGGATAAATCTCATCCCTTGCTCTGGCATCTGGGGGTCTTACAAGACCTGTAATGAGATGTTCAGGGTCTCAGCTGCTGTGATATTCCTTTGCTGCCTGCAGCTTCTCAGTCATCTGGGAAAGGGTGATTTAATCATATAAGAAATGCTAAGCAAACAGGTGTGTAATTTTTTCACTTCTGTGCTCACTCTTGAGTGCCAAAATTCAAAGGGCAGTTCCTGGCCCCAGGACATTACTCATTTTTTTGATACAAAGTAGTACTTCCAAATGTATGTTTTTCCTGGGTATCCTCTCTGCTTTCTGACTGTCTGGAATTTTTCATTTAGAAAAACAATGTCACATTAAATCAGAAAGGTCTATTTGAGTGTAGTCTTCAACCTCACCCCATTCCTCTTTCTCTTGGCTTCTTTCTTAGGAAATAAATCTTTTCTTCGTATATGAGATTTATTTCTTTATCATTCTGTGGAGTGCAAATTTCCTTTATAGTTTTCACAAAACAATGTCACTCTCATTCTGTATTCCAGAACTTTGGATTAGTTGATTTAACAGTAACTAATTGTTCTAAACATTACCATATATTGATCTTCACATAAAAAAGCCAAATGCTCTCTGATATGAACCAATGAAAAAGTTATAATTTCAGAAATCCTATTAACAAACCCAAACTCTAATATAAGTCTATGGTTATTAATGATAAAAAAATACGCTAGATATTTTATAATACCAGTTATTCACTGCTTGTTGACTGCTATTAATATAATAAAGCATTATTCCAATCACCTTTTCTGTAAAATAGCTGACAGCTATTGCAAAACAAAGTAATAGTCTTACTCTGATATAAGCCTGGTCCTTTAGCGATGTAAATGGAGGCAACATTAATTAGGGATCTGACTCTTTCTTCTTAATTAGGATTCACTTAGAATTCACCTGGAAAATTCTTTAATAACCTTTTCTTCCTAACAAAGAGGCATGCGGTGGAATTTTAATGGCTCCATTATGTTAACAAAACACAATGTCATTATAGTGATGATGGGAATTTGGCTGTACTGCTTGAAGAACATCTGGTTTAAAATAAATATGCAAATTTCTTCATATAAGTGTTAATCTGTCAAGTCCAAAGGATGCCAGAGTTTAGCGAGACCAAACACTGAAGTGTGGTAATCAAATAAAAGTGGTTGGCATCAACTCAGGTTTACATCACATAGATCTATTCATTCATATTTACCTTTAGTGTTGTTGAAAAAGGCACTGTAGGCTTTACGCTATACGCTGGCGATATATACAAGCACATCAGTAACAGAGACCTTGATGTTCATTCTGATGTCATTTACAACAGGTTAATCCTTGTGTAATGGCATGGGGGAAAGTCAGTGCAAAATAATCAAAGTCAGTGCAACTCTGCTGATTCAATCTTGCTCACACACAAACTGACTGACTTCAATGATTTTGATGCTGTTCGTCCAAGCAGTAAGTTTGAAATCAACCTTCATATTACTAATTCCTTTATTAGGGGAACCGTTATTATCGTATGCCATTAGAGTCCTTTCCACTCTCAAAATCGTCCTGAAACATCAGTCATACTATTTTGATGTGGTTCTAAATCAGGAAAAAGTACTTTGTTGCAAATTTGGAGGACTTATTCTAGAGCTCCCCTAAATGCAGGCAAACCCCCCTTTTTTTCTGTGGATTTCACAGAATCACAGAACAGTAGGGGTTGGAAGGGACCTCTGGAGATCATCTTGTTCAACCCCCCTGCCTGAGCAGGTAAGTTGTTAGAGTGAAGTGTCTTCTCTCAAAATGCTGAGCTATCAATGGTGACTGTTATGACCATTATCTGACTTCTTTCTTGCCAGCTTTTATTTCATGATGGGTGTATTAGCTTATAGAGAGTGTTGGGAAGTAACTTGTTTTCAGAAAAGAGCCTTTTAATGGGAAACTATGTTAGAGCTGCCAGAAAACAGTGTAGCACCCTTCTGAGCTTCCTCTCCGCAGCTGGTGGGGCCTAGCTGAATGACCTCGGAAACAGCGACCACTGTTGCTGTGGATGGTCCTCAGTGAGATCTGCCAGGTAAACGTCTCTGACTTCTGGCAGGGATGGTGCTGAAGTTCTGGTCCATCATGCTGGCTAGATGCTGGGAATGTAGTTGGATATCAGCATGACCTTCTCTTGGTCACAGATGTCCCACAACCCAACGCAGTGGACAGTGGCATATGTATAATGATGGGGCTTTGACAGTCCTGAAGTTGTTGGGCCGTTTCCCACTTTCCTTGTGAGAAGTCATGCTTATTTGGAACATGCAGGTGATATCCTTGGTTTGTGTAATTCCCAGTAACGGTCAAGAACCAAAACTATGCCTAGAGATGTTTGAGGTTATAACAAGGAAATGAGAAACATCTCAGATCCCAGGTTTCCTCTTTGGTCACACATCTATTGATATTTTTAGTTTGATTGCCTCAAATTAGGGGTCTTCAGTAGCTGTTGAATATCTAGCTTTTCGCTAGGCTGTGTTACACAGAAAGACGATGCTTGCTTTTAAAGAACATGAGGTAGGCCTGGTTCTAAAAAAATATGACAAAGTAGAAGATATTAATTTCCACACTAATTCAGGAAATTTTTATTGTGCCAGGCCTCAACTATACCTCAAATGAATTTCTCATATCCCCACAGAGAACAGAAAGAGATCAGTCTCCTTTACACTGTCCATGCTACCATGCAAGCATGTGGTTATATTACATCCTATGAAGAGTCATTAGATCTGTTCAGAAAACCCCGTGAGTCAGTCAAAATATCTCCAGATGGGAAGTGAATCTTTGTGTAGCCTACAGCACCACGCTGTGATTTAAAACCATGATGAAGCCCCTTGTGAGTGGGAGCCTATACACTTAGTTTAGCCTGTGTACTTAATTTTCAGGATGTTTGCAGTCCCAATGAAATTAAGTTTTCAAGGTCTGAGCTTGTCTTCATTTTTATTTAATGGTTATCAGATGGCTTCTTTAGGTACTTGACATGATTTACATTATCAGAACTTAGTTCAAGAAAATATTTCTGAAAGCTTTCTGTAAACAGAGTTTATTTAAAAATTGAAAATTTGTTCTACTACAGCCACACATAAAATGGAAAGATTAGCATAAAGAAGCTTCAGAAGTGTGAATTGGCACAAAACCATTCATACTGATGTATACATCATTTGCATGGTCGTCCACAATGTTTTTTAACAATTCTCCTTAGTGAGGTTGAACTGGTTCTTTCTGCAAAGGTATAACGGTGCTGGCTTTGGTGGAATTATCCCTGGAAAGAGAAAGAGTTGACAAATTCTATAATGCTAAATTTAGGAACAATTTAAAATGTACATTTTTCTGGTAATACGATGAATTGGTTGTCGTGAAATGTAGACAAATGTTAAGTATTAAAGCATCTTCAGATATGGGAAAATGAGTGTGTTATGATTTATGTTTCCTTCATTCCTATCACCTTAAATAAGAAAAATGTTAGTTCTCAGTTGCCAAATAGCTGTATCTGGTATTTGTTAGATTATGATTAACAGTAACCATTGACAGCTAGCACCTCAGAGCAAGCCAGCTCTTCTCATTATACAATTGATAATTCAGACAAGATTTAATCAAGCAATCAAAGTATACAACATTTATCTTAGCTACTATGCAGGTCTTCACAGAGGTTTGTACAGGTGGGCAACCAAATGTTTCAGCTGACAGCCAAACAACAGGTGCAAACCTAGCTTTAATGGGCATCTATACTTTGGCTGGCAATAGTCTCATTAAGGGCCCCTTTGCCTATTTTTTTTTTCCTGCCAAGAGGGAGAATAATTTGTGCAGATGGAAACAATGATGGAAGTATTGTTTCTAGGGCCATGTTTCTGAATGGGATCACTTTCCAAGCCACTCGCAGAGTGGCTTCTGCAACCCCCACCAAGAGCAGCCAGCCAGAGAATGAATAACTTTCCCCCTTTACTCTTCTCCTTATCCTTTTGTATTTTGGCTGACACCTGCAATGTATTAATCAGTCAGAATCTGGCTTGCAACATAATGTGCAAGAAAGCAGCGTACGTTCTATTGAGTGACCATAATGTCTCGCTGCACTAAACATGCTCATTAAAAACAGGCAAACCCATTAAGTTAATATGAAGTAAGAACCATTCCAAATACTTAAAACTGGAATTGCAGCCAAAATTCCCTCAAAATTGGCAATGATTAAGCTATATTCTGTATTTAGTACATCCAAGCACACGTGCAAATGCAAACACATTCACACACAAGGAAATGTGTACGCAGTTGTGAAGGGCTAGGAAGTGTTGCTGTCACAGGGAAAGCTGTTCTGTGATCTTTCTGGTCCTATGGGAGCCCTGACCTAAGAAATTACTATTTTTACATGTTGGCTCCACTCTTCCCTAGTCTTCCTTTTACCACAGAAAATAAAAACAAAAGAAATTGAAAGGGTCTAGCCGTCTTCTAAGAAAGGAATGTATAGTGTCTAGAATGAGTGACAGCAGAAGTAGGACCACTACTGAGTCAAAGGAATGAGTCTTTGAACTAGTCTTAACAGCAGTTGGTAAAAGACACAAATGTCTATGAAATGAGCAAGTGCCCTGGGCAGATATTCAACGGCCCACACTGGACTTATGATGATGGAAGAGAGTAAATTATAACCCCATTTTAAGATCTCTCAGTGTAGATACTTTTCTACTGCATTTACTCCAAATTCCAGAATGCTTCTAGTGGCTCCTTCACTGAGTTTCTCATCATGACTGTACCAGGAGGAATTGCACAGGAAAGATCTCATTCAAAGCCTGATCAATGCAATAGGAAAATTCTGACTGTAATGGTTAGTAGGGGGCAATAGCAGCACTAACCTATAGAAGCATCACAGGAGATCTGCATTTAAATATGGAGCCACACCTCATTAATGCTAACAACTTATATAATCACTTAATATAACATTCCTGAATCACTCCTGAAGAGACTCTTGTGACCCTTGTTAAGAGACATAGTACTCCCAGATTAAGAGCTACATAAACATGGTCCTGTGGACATACGTAATTACTAATTGTCTGCAGAACAAATAGTAAAGAGATTTGAGGACCAAGGCCATGAAGAAGTAAATCACCTGTGAATATACCAAATACGAAAGCATATATACCAACAAATACCAGAGTATTAGTGACATGCAAGCTGAAAATCCCCAAGCAGCTCTAAAGAGTCCTCATGCACTGTACAGAGTCTTGGCCATGGTTATAACTAGGCAATGAACCTCACTTGTGTGCTGTGATTGCAAGTGGGATGTCCACAGGAACTGCTGTGCCAAACTGGAAGGAATGATGCTGGTTTACTCTCTCAAAGCAATGTAAGTTCAAGATTTCAAGTTTTAGAAATGCTTAGGATTCCCCAATCTTTGCAGGAAGAGTAGAGGGCTTGACTGTCCCCCAGCAGCAGTGCTTTCTTAGTCTTTCTTTGGCTGTGTCACAGAGTTCAGCTCTGAGTGAGCTTTCTGTGGCTACATACTTTACCACCATCTCTGGCCAATAAAACAGCAGTGGGGATTTTAAAGGGATAATTAATAAAAAAAACCATTCTGATTGAAGCAGTATCAGTCTTTACCAGTTCTACAAAGAAACCAACAACTCAGCAATTATGGCCTTATTAGAAACATGGGTTAAAGTTGTATTTTGTTTTCTAAAAAAGAGGTACCTGCTGTTGTTGGGCAGAGATAAAAACAGGCAAGAGGCCTAAATGGGTAACTTGTGACTGCAGAATGATGAGGCCAGAACATTCTCTGACTTAAAAATAGCCCAGCCAAAGTCTGGGATGAAGTGTGCTGGGGTCATACAAAGTATTCGTGGCACATGCCAGAATTGCACAATCTCATAATTGTAATCCTTGCTTTCACCCTTTCATTTATAAACTGCAATATTTCTTGTGCCAAGTCCGTAGTTAAACTGCAAATTGCATATGTGTTGTCTTTATATTCAACAAGGTGTCTGTAACCATTTTGGGAGCCACAATTATTGTAGTATAGGTCTATACATTGGTATAGTGTTCATTTGCCAGAGAAGCTTTCTCTGGGTACACTATACAGTATTGTCCTCTCCTTTTTTTTCTTCTTTTTTTTTTTTCTTTTCCATGCAAAAAGAGAAGAGCATAATGTCACACGTATCAAACTGCTGGGTTTAGAGCCCCTTCAGCAACACAAGCCGCCTCACTGACAACGATCCCAGTAACAGGAAACATTTAGCAGTAAAGCCATTAGCCATGATACGGTCTGAAGTTCGAGATGCACATCTCTAAAAGTTTACTTCTTTTTTTGCTTACCCGATTTTATACGAAGATCCCAGAGAAGTCTGTGATGCTATATGCACATGTACTATTTCTATTGGCCCATGTATATTGGGAATGATATGCCTATAGCTGTTGCTTGCAAAAGTACTCCTGAATATTTTGGAGGGCATGGGGAGCTCATTTGCGTTTCTTTCTTAAAGTTGGGGGAAAAGTATCTATTTTGTGAAAACAGACATTTCCTTGTCAAAAACATGTATTTTTCTCATTTCCCTCATAGTATTTTATAGAGAAGAAAAACACACAGCCTTTCCCACTTCCCAATTCTCTTTATTAAGTTTACAAATCTGGCAGAAGAAATGTCCCTCAAAATGTCTTCCATATGATCCGTTTCAGCTAATCTCATTCTGAACATCCAATTAATCTGAATCATATCTACTGAGATCTTTAAGGGCCTGATTACATTAGAGAAATGTGTAGTTGTCAAATATTACATAATTGATCTGATACCAAATGATGATCCATGTGAGTAAGTAGCTGTGAATTACAGGCATACATACAACCCAGTGTTTAATTTACAGACTGATTATTTGTGTCCATACAGCTAACATATATACTCTGAAGGTGCCATTTCCTAAATATTCTGTCCATTGATTTGTCTCTCTATTTCACAAGAGTTCTTTGAATCAACGAATATTGTAGTATGTGATTTTAGGGAAATATGACTGAAAAAACCCTTTAAGCCATCAAAGCAGTGTAACAGTTTAGGAGGGTTGCAATATGTTTCCCTGGCTTCCAAACAAAATTAAGATCTACAGTAGAAGACCAAAAGCTGTAGTGATACTGTGAGTCAAGGAGAGAGAGGAAGAGACAAAAAACCGAGTCTGTGTCTTGGGATGTAGCAACAGCAAGAAATTTTGTTACTTAAGGATACCACTGCTATGAGGGGAATTACAAGCAGAACAGACTCTCCTCAGCATGAATAAGTCAGAGTGAACTGTTCAGTAGGCAATGGTTTTGTTAGAAAGCAAAATCCCAGGAAGACTGTATCTCTTTTTTCTTTTTCCCATTCAAAGAAAAGATAGCCTAAAATAAGACCGGACTACAATAATTCATTGAAATTTTAATGATAGATAAGAGAAGAAACTAATTTTAAATCTTTCAAAACTGATTACAAACGTGAATCCATTTTAGGAATGAGATAGTTTTAATGGAATAAACATTTTAGCTGTATTTAGGATTCATGACAGTTTTCTGAACAAAGCTGCCAAGTAAGAATAAAATTTTACTTGGCAAATTTAAGCCATGTTTTGTTTCAAAACATATGGTGTAGAAATTTGGGAAAGTAATTTCTTGAGGCTTGAATTCACCCCTTAACTTCCCTTTACCATTATATCATTTTAGAGATGCATAGTATATTTTACCTGAATCTACCAGCTCTTTGCCACAAACCCATCCTCCTAATGCTCTGCTTTTTCTTCTCAGACTTGCTACCCCATTCTTGTCTCCTGCCTTTATAAAGGTTTTTTAATTAGTAAAAGCTACCATAAATCTCCCCCTGCCTTCTTTTATCTTTCATTTAGCTTATTTCCCTTCCTTTCTGTCTCCATTATTTTGTCTGTTTCTCCCTAGCCTGCTGCAATTTGGCATTATCCAACCTTTTCTGCCTCCCATCTTGGATTCCCAAAATCTAATTCCCTCAACTGAAAGATTGTTGGAAAACTGACAGAAGAAATGCCACCACTTTCTTTAAAGAAACCAGGCTAGATGACAAAGTGGGATTACTTCTAACTCTAATATAATTATGGTTTTTCTTCATTTAGGGTGAATTCTTTCTCTTCTGGAAAAAGTGTGAAAAACCCTACATATTCTTATGTCATTCCTTTAAATTCAGCAGTGCATAGAGCTACCAATATCACTGTGGAGAACAGGGAATATTTTCTTCACAAGGAAGAAAATTATCCTAATGGTTTCTTCATATTATATTCTTCAGTAATCAGTGGATGGCTACTAGCTGTTTCATTTTCTAACATTATTGCCTACTCTTAATACTAATTTTTATTGCCATACTTCAAATGGACATATAGCCCAGCAGTTTGTGCTTTATGTTGTAATGCACCATAATTTAATTTTGCTACATTCTGTAAATATCCAGTTTACAGAGCTCAGAAAATCTCAGTTGCTAGGAAATTGTTGCTTCCTTGTGCAAGAGATTAGCTCCCATTTGCCAAACCAACAGTGCATCATGTAATTCTAGTTTGTATTAATTTCTTCTATAATCTGTGAAACGGTGTATAATATGTGGGATATCAGAAGTAATACATATTGGAAATATTATTTATAAATCTGAATCAGTTCTTCAGGTTTTCTTATATTCGCAACACATTAAAAAATCTACACTTAAAATTATTTTTTTTTTTTCTGAACAACAGATATTAGCTCTGGTCCTGCTATTAACTACATGGAATTCTTTAAGTAAGTAAGAATTCATTGTCATCATCTTTTATCTAGTTCAGTGGAAGCATGGTAACCACTAGACTCCATCAGTGGTGGTATCCTGGTATGACTTGGAGCCTTCACAGAACGTCCTTTGTGACTTCTGAGTACCAGTGGTTGGTGATGATGGGTATCCAGGGACCACTAAGTTAAGGCTCGGGTGAAGCCATTTACAGTCTAGATCTCTACAGTTGCCGGATGGCTTGCTGGAAAGTTGTTTTGAAAAACAGCATTGCTGCTTAGCCACCTTTTATTTGTGTTATAATTTCTTATAAATAAAGCTGTGACTTTACTTTTTCTCTCAAGTGCTTAAATCTGTTTCTTTTCCTTTAGAAATTAACCAAAATGTCAAATCGTCTGGCCTCCCACACATTATAGTTTCTTTTTTCCATTTATTATTGTGAGAGACGTTGTCCTCATCCAGTAATGCATCATTGTGTTCCCCTGCTGTTTGTCGTGCCCAGGTGTTGGTCGTCTCTTGCCTTTCACTTCCATTGCAAATTATTTTGGGCAAAGGCCAGATGCTTGTTCTTTGCTCATTGCCCAACACAGTGTAGTTGCAGAAGACTGGTAAAAGCAATTCTGACGTGTGCTTATGTGCAAATATTCAGTCTGGACGGTTTTTAATCTTCGTAAACATGTTTCTAGAGTTATTATTTATCCTCCTGTTTGTATGGACAGGGGACATGACACTGGTGACACAGGTAAGCATACTATAGATGTTCATCTACAATGTTACAGTGAGGAAAAGGAGATGTTTGTCTAAAATTAATATCTTCATTGCAAGCTTAATTGATAAAAAAGAGAAAAGATATGTCATTAATCAATGTATAAGCTATTCAGAGAAGGGAAAAAATTAAAATTTTCAGTCACTTTTAAAGAACAAAATATGTGTGTTCATGAAATCCTTGTATCATACTGAATTTGGCTGCAAAGCTCCCAATTTCAGTAAAATCATGGTTTCACTATATGCTTTTGTCCTGCTTACTGTAACGAAAGAATTTTTTCATTAAATATTGAAAGCAGAAAACAAAATAAAATAATACATATGTTATGTTTCTGCAAAGAAAAGCAACCAGAGCTGTTTAAGCAAGATTGACTTTAAGTTATATTGGGATTGTAATGATATACGAAGTCGAAGTCTGCATTAGAAATATTTGTGTGTGTGTGTGTGTGTGTATCTGCAGCCACATTCAAACAGAAAGCCTCAGCTTATTCTGCAGAAGGCTGTGGGGATTTTCTCTGTTTAAAGGTGAAGCTCCCAGCACAGAGAATTTAAGGGTACAAGCTGCCCGCTGAAGGTTCCTCTGTGTTGTATGGGAACATACCAGAATGTCAATAGCAGTCATTCCTTTATGCTTCTGATTTGGCGTTTTCTAGTTATTGATTTTGTTCTGCTTTTGTTTAGCATAATCCCCAGGTTTTCAAGTTTTGTCCATGTGAGAAGTGAGGGAGCTTTTACATAGCTAACGTTTATTAGTGAACTATTTGCCTAGTCCCCCTCCCCAGTCCTTAAGTGTTCTCACATTTTAGACAATCACTCTGTGTCTAATTTGTCCACTTTCTAAATCACTTTCCCAACTTTCGCTGATGAAGTCAGTAGGTTGCAAGACCACCATGGCTGCCTCTGCCGAGAGCTCGGCATTAGGAGAGCGTTGCGTGTTTCAGCCTTGATAGCCTGGAGTAACTATTAGTTCTAATTGTTGAATGGTTGAACGCTTTGAAGGACAAACGTATGTCCTAAGGCTGTGGCCCTGATGAATGCAAGGGTTTCTTTCACTTGTCATTAGTAATTGAGGGTAAATTAATATTTACTAAGCAGAGTTTCACAGGAAAGGGAATGCATGAGAAATCTAAGGAAAAAATGCCACAGGAGAAAATGATGGTTCTTTTAACACTTTGAACTCAGGTGTCAGCAATTAAAAAACAGCTAGTGGAAACTTGGGATAAGTGTAATAATTTTATATCTTTCACCCCCCCATTATAACAATAATTTTCTCTCCCTTGGTATATAAATATTATAAACATTCCAGACGCATAATATATGTAATTAATGGGTGATACCCTCCTAGCTAGAACTAGAGAACTGCTGATTTTTACAAAATAGATTTTATTCACAATATGTGAAAATCCAACACATCCTTATGTGTGTTTATGGAGGAGCTGCATAGGCACCCTCTCCTATGTAGCATTCTATTAATTGAATACATTTGCAAAAGCTACATAGATATAGCTTGTCTGACCAAACTGTGACCATTAAACATCAGAGGTTCTTGTCATATGATATGTGCATACATACACATTCACACTTTTGTCTGATGTTTCCTTAAAGCATCATTAAAGCCCTGAAGTGATCCATATGTAGATTGAATACTTAATGCTGATTGAATTTAATATGGAGTAGGCACTACTCAGTGCAAGTCTTCCTAGTCAGCTCCACAAGAGGATTTTTTTTTAGTGTTCAGCTATTCAGTAATGCCAAATGGAAGTACAGAACTAAAACTGGCAGTGTGTCCACCCCAGCAGAGGAACAGGCATGAAGCTGTGTAAAATAGCAAAGGTGTGTCTTTCAATGGGATCAAATCCTAGGTTATTCAGTTGACTCAAAGTCTTGACTCTTGACCAAGCCTCTGCCATTTGGCTTTGCTCTGACCTGAGCCAGGTCAGACATCCCTTGTGGGGGCACACTCTGTTTGCAGGAGCAGTTTTCTGCTGGTGGAATGACCGCTCCTTCATCCAGACACCAGCTTGGACGCTTTCTCTTGCTAGGGCCCCAGCACACATGGAACTGGGCTGAGGAGAGATAATAGGGGATTTTCCATGCTCAGACACAGCTATTTTAGACAAGTTTCACAGCACAGACCTGGTATAAAACAAGGTGGGCTACACTCTTGTGAACAGAGGAAAGGGAACTTTGTGTAACCAGTAGTTTCCTCCAGTCTTGTAATGTGAGGAGCTAACATGCCCCCAGCATCACAGACAACAAACCATAGGCTCCTCTATCTTAATTGAAGTGTCAAAGACATGGGGACATTCTGGCACCTGCCAATACAGGCATTTAATTATCTTTATGGTCACATCCTAATATCCCTTGACAAATGGAGCAGGAGTTAGGATTGCAGCTGTATAGAAGTAAAAGATGCTTTCAGATGAAGGAAATCTAGCCCCACCAGTTAAACCAGATTTAAGGCTGCTATGGCCACATGAAACATTGTTACTGGACCTTAAAAGCCCCAAATTAAATGGCATTATACAACACATACATTGGATTCATCTGTGTAAAGTTCTTTGGGATAAAGCTAAAATTTTTTTTTTTATATATATATATATTTGAAAAGAAAATTTTTTTAAAAAGCTGTCATGACATTAACTCTTTAATGTGGAAAAAGTGACAGTCACTGGTAAGACTGTGTGAAATCTTAATCTTCATTAGTCATACAAATCTGTTCCTCATTTCGAGACATTTCTGCTTTTAAGTAAAATGTTTTCACAGGTAACCCTTCTAGAACTCCATTTCCAAACATGAAAACATGAAATATTATTCTTTTTTCCTGGAATATATGACTCATTGTGGAAGATACTCCCTCGGTTTCTCTAGATTAGAAAGGAAAATACAAAACCGAGCTCTAAAGTCCCAGTGGAAACCCATTAGACACCAGTATGTCCTGCTCTTTAACAAAACAAATGTTATATGGGAAGCAGTGAAATTTACACTCAGTCACTGCTGGCTCCCACGCTGCCCTGCCTGCCACGCTCTGAGCTGGCTTCCTCACCCATCAAGAAGTCACATCTGATTGCCAGTACGGTATATATCTTTCTGCTCGCAACAACTGATCTGATTTTTTCCTTCTCATGTTGTAAATATTTTTCTTTAAAAGGGGAAATGTTTCCAAGGGCTTAATTAATTTAGTATAATAAGAAATTAGTCCGAAATGAAGGGGGGGAAAAACCCCAACAAAAACCCCTCTCCTGATACTGTGCTATACAATTTCAAAGAAAGCATGTCTTACTAGGGGCTTTAAGAGCTCAACTTCCCATTAACACCACTAATAAAAATGTAATTAGAAATGTAGTTTCATTTTCTCCCTCCAGCAGAGCATTACTGCATTCCTCCCCTGCACAGGCTCAGCGTTTTGGAGGTTGTAGTTAGCAGCCAGCAAGATGTGTCCTTTTGGCGGAACTTACCACTTTATGAAAGATGTGGTCAAGATCCCAAGGAACTGAATTAATACCAGATGTAGTCTTGTCACTAGGTCTTAAACCAAGACTCATGAATCTTAAGTTTCCATTTTCTCTCTCTGCTCTGTTACAAGGAAAAGAGTCTAAGTGAATTACTGTCGATGTTGCTAGCAGAAGCAGTTTTTATTTGAAAACAGACGTCATCGTGGGAAAATGTTATACAAGAAACTATGTCGAAACACATTTTTACTAAATTAGGAAAGCTGAAGTTGTCATGGCTTAATTAAATGAATGATTGCATAAATATGTTAGTATCTCTAGTCAGAATCGGTAGTCCTCAAAGCCAATGCTGTGTTGCCAGTTTAGTTTCTAGACAATAAAGGCACTGGCTTTTTAACATTAGTGCTGTACGTGTTGCAAAACAAAACAGAAACAATTCTCATTGGTGAAGGATTTCAATAAAGTTTAATAATATCCACATGTACAATAAATATTTCTGGGCCCTCAAGCACTTATATTTCCTTTTGAACTTGTGAACAAAAATTGATTCAAGGTGACAAATTTGTAATCCATTATGATGGATGGAGCTGCCTTTTAAAAAAAGATAATGGTATATCATTTATATTTTCTCTGTGGGAAGATGTGGGAAAAAAAATCTAAAAGAAAGCCAGCTGTAATGAAATAAAGTAAATAGAGTCAACTGTAGTATTAGCTTTTATTAAAGCAAGTGCCACTTAATTAGAAGTTCAAGGAAAGGCAAATGATACAAATATTATTTTTGGCTACCACAACTGTCCTTGTAGCCACTGGGACTAAACCAATATATTAATTACATACCTAACATTAATTAAGTAAATTAAGATCTTGGAAATAAATTTCCAGGCTGGAAAAATAAGTGTCATAAGATTAAACAGAAAAATGTGTGAATATTTCTGAACATAACTGCAAAGTACAGCTTTGCCATTAAAAGCTCAGATGCTATAGTTTTGCAATACATAACAGAAAACAACTGTTGCACGTGTTGTATAATAGCAAAATGAAATTTCTTAATGGCATTTAGTGTATTTACATATTTATTTCCCATTGCTTTGTAGTTTTTTTAAACCCTCTTCCATTAAAATTCAAAACATCATATTAACAGATTCTGAAGGCAGAGAAGATTGTACTCAGAGCTCATGGTCAGCATGCATGCGATATGATGTTGAAAGCCTTACAAAGAAAAAAGGACATACTAAAGATATCTATAGAATGACAGGGTAATAGTAACTTCCAGCCTACCACTCCTTTTTACCCTACAGCTGTACTGAGCACATGTTGTGTTGGAGTAGAGAGGCAGAATTTGGCCACAGGTTTGAGATTTATTTGTTTATAAGAGAGTAATAATGAACCTGTGCTAAGGTGACTAGAATGGATACCTGTCAACAAAACATCTGCTCAAAGAAGAGAATAGGCTTTATGGGAAAAGTCACATGAATTAAAGGGTGTTTGCCAGGTAAATGCCATTGGCTTGCTGCACTGACTCGCTCTATGTGAAGAGCAGGCATAAGAGAAAGGGCTTTTCCTTTATCTGCATTCCATAATGTAGTATCCAAAACAAAAAGAGAAGATAATAATAGACTGTGTTTTTAACTAAGTTATGAGAGGTGCCACACAGTGGTGATCTGAAGGAAATGTATACTTTTCCCATTCTGTAAGGCTTTTACAGGCCTTATGTGAAATATAAGAGAAAGATGTAAACCCAACAATTATGTGTAGCTAATAAGAGCTAAGAAAAGCATAGCAAAAGAATGCAATAAGTAATCAGTGATACAAAGCATTACAACGAGCCCTTCTTAGATATCTGAAGCCAGATGCTGTTCCAAATTACATCACTGTAAATCCAGAATAGTTCCACTGAAGCCAATGAATCTACTCCAGATGAGAGAAGAATTTTGTCTGCGATCTATTCACTTCAGATCAGTCCATATCCATATGTCCATAGTTTACTATAGTATTTTTTTAAATGAAGAAAATACCCGAAATGATCCAATGATCTCCAGCATAGTGTTTGTCTGAAAAAGCAAGCTTTTCTACAGGTGAGTTTCTGCCTACCACATTACTAAGAGTTCATTGACTGAAGTCAACAGACAAAGTTCATGTTTAAGGGGGAATAATAATAAACCATCTCTTCTAATTTCACATATATTGTGGCTTGAAACCAGAATCCAGAATGGGCTACTTAAAAGGCCTGCCTGTTACACATAGTTGTCAAAGTACAGCAGAAATTAGAGAAGCTTGCGGCATGTCACAGCCCTCTACCTTGCACGTGCCATGCATTTAGATCTACAAAGCCAGTGCAATGGCATCAGATCTTCTGCTCTTTAAGTCCATGTACATGAATGACGGGCAATGGCAGGGCTGCATAGATGCCTGGGCTAGCTTCCACATCACTGTTGTGGCACAGCAGAAATTCATCACCACAGAAGACCACAGACTTTATTTCCTCTGGAGAAAATGGTAGGAAATCGGGTACAGATTGCAGAAACTCAACCACTTTTCAAGTATAGCTGCAGCATACTTATGGTGAGTGATGGCATGTTCTGTGTATGTTAAAATTATTTTTCCCCTGATTTGCTCATAGACACTGCATGACAGAATGCAATTTGCTTTGCATTAACCCAGGAGATGAGATAGTTTAGTAGGAGCACAGATATAGTAGGGGGGTTTAGAGTGCTTAGATTAGGCAACTGTCTCTCCTGCATGATTGATTAATAGTCAGATGTCTCCAAAGGGCTAAGGGTTTGTCAATAGAAAGCAAAACTTGCAGGGGTGTTTCTCGTCTCTTCCTTAAGGGAGTTCAGCCTTCTGATTCAAGATGGTAAATGTGTAGCTTTTACCCACTCAAAACATCAACATGTCTTGAAAATATACCTATCTAACTGAGCAAGAATCACCATTTCTAAGGTCCATTCAGATGAGTATAAAGGTGCTTTTTGCCTAAGAATACAGGTATTTGAATGTAGGTGTTTGAATATATGCATGGGAAATGGAAAACGTGGGTAAGATTCCTTACTTCTCCTGAGGTAATTCGAATTCACAGCCTCCTGTTACCAGCAGGAAGACAATCAGCCATGCCAACCCCTGTTTAACCTGTTCAACCTCCCACCCCTGTTTAACCATTTGAGTTGAAGACCTCTGCCTCTTTCATGGACGGCATTTTTCCTCCCTGCCCTTGAAGGTACCACACCTTGTAGCCAAGGGGCAGCCCCCACTAAACCAGAAATCTAAGTGGGAAGGAGTCTATTTCCACAGTACAGTGGCAAGGACCTAATGTGGAAGAAGTATACTGTATCTTTTGTCCTGCTTGCCCTTGATCTTGGGTATTTGGTGGTTCTTCAGCTGCTCTGTGATGCTGGCTACATTTTAGAGCTACATAACATGACCAGGAGTAGTCCTGGGAGCAAAGCCAGTTCCATCTTTCCAGCTGGCTATCAAAACCATGAGGCTGTGCAGTCCAATGCCGTTTAGCTTGCTCTCCTGCTGATACTTTTACTTTTGCGCACCAAAGGAAACAATGGTTTGACTTCAGCAGGAGGGCTAACAGTCCCTGTCCTGCTGCCCAGTCCAGCCAATAGCCTGGGGGTTTGACTCCTTCTCTTAAAAAGTGGGCTTGGATTTCTTCAGGGTGACAAGGTCCTTGATCCTTTGTCACTCCCTGTATTAAAGCTGTTTTGCAAAGATGAGATTTTCTAGAGAGGTTTCTGAGGGAATGTGCCCATAGATGCTGCCTTTGGTGCTGATCTTAGTACTGGCTGTGTGTGAATTTGTTCAGGATATGCCAAACCTTGGATCCTTTCCAGGACACGGGCCCTTACACCACAAGGTCTACCATCAAATCCTAAGCACATCCCTGTCTTAGGTCTCTAGGCACCTGCCTATGCAGACTGAAACACACATTTCCGCGAGAGGCTCCCAGGCCTGATCATCTGAGGTACTCACTAGTCTAACATGGAAGTGCTGAGCAAAAGTAAGCATTTCTTGGATTAAGGATTGCTAAAGACTATGAGTTCAGTTGCTCTCCGGACCTGCATGCACAGAAATGTTGCTGTAGCGGTCTCCAGCATGTGCATGCAGGTGCACTCCTGACTTGTGAGCTGCAGGTGCGGACTTCAAGTACTTCTAGCTGACGTATCATCTGAGCAAGCACCGACCACCTCCTGCTCCATGGTTTCCACGCAGAGACAACTGCTAACTATAGCCCAGGTGGGAGGTCTGGTGCACTTTGACAGTTTAATGTCAGAGAAGGACTCCCATTCCAGCTGACTTCTGAGCATTTAAACAGGAGTTAGAGAGAGTTACTGGGTCCACTTCCCTAGTGGTATTAAGTAAAGGTTGTTCCTCTGATCTTTGAACTCCAAGAGGATTGTGTAAGCTGAAGTTTCTGCAAGAGATCCATCTTTATTATAGTACTATAGTACGAGATGGAATTCATAAAGTATTGTGCACAACTGCAGATACTATCTTAAGCATATCGCTTTTCCTTTCCATTGCTTTGCAGTTTGCAAGGCTTACAGTGAGTTTATCTGCAGAGCACAGCTAATTCCCTTTGGTTTGAGGAGAGTTATATGCAACATACACAGGAAAATAGGACCTTCACATCTTTATAAAGTGACCAAATAAATGCTGAACTGGGGTTTCAATTTTATACTGAAAATTAACTGAATCATGAAGTTGTTCAGCAAAGAATGGGACAGGAGTTCCAGAACTGTGATAAACCATTTTCTAGTGGTTTTACTATCAGACTGAAAATTGTAGGATTCTTAAAAATTCACACCCAAAACACAGATTATGCATTTCTCTGCTTTATTCTGCAAAGTTGTGCTGTTGAACATCATCTTCTTGGCAATGCACGGCAAAAACAACTTACAGTGGTAGAAAATAACCTTGAATGCTGCTGTTGAAACAGAATCTACTCGTGGTGTTGACTCCAGCTGGAATTCTGGTGCAGCCCTGCAATACCACCGAGCAACACCTCTGTGTGTTGATTTTCATCAGTTTTACATGCTGTAAAATTCAACTTTGAACTGATCCTCTTCTCTGTCAGAACAGTGATTTTTTTCCTGCTAGGCTGCTAACTAGAGGAAGCAAAGATAAGGTAAGTGAAATTACTTCCTTAAAACCCTGTAAATGTCTTTTTAGTACAAATACAAAGAATTAACATAACACAGGAGTCTTAACTCACATAGAGCCTGATGTAACTACCAGTGACAGATTAAATGCATATGATCTATTATATGATGTTATTAAATAGCAGGAGAAAGCTCCAAAATTTTAAGAGTTATAGAAGTTAGAGAAGCCAGAAAGTCCTCCTGGGAAGAACTTCTAAATGTTTTAAGGGTGTATTAGAATTCTGAATGGTGAAGGATAAAGCAGAGGAAGGAGTACAGTACATTTTCGCAGTGCATTGAAAATTCTGTTTCTCTAGGGGATATTTTTATCTTTCTTTTAAACAGTAATTTCTATCTATAAGTAATCTAAGATAGTGTTTGTTTGGCTAAATATTTCACTGCACATATTCTTCAAAGTTATCTTTCCCTATGTATTACCTGCCTGGTGAAAAAACCAACCACTGACATTGTGGCTGGAGGTAAGGGTGAAAAAATTACTAACCGCAGATTAAAAGTATTTTTCTGAAGCACACAAGGTTGTGTATTTTAAGTAACATATTTCACATTTCAGAACCAAATCTGTTTTATTTTATTCCAGACTTTTGTGCAGAATATCTACATATAAATAAACCCTAAATTAAATCTATACTTACTTTGCATATTGACTTGAAGTTAACATCTTGGGTCTCCGAAGAATATGACCACAGTGCAGTAAAGTATTTGATGGTGGAATAAGGTTTTTAGCTGATCCTTGGCCGCTTTTGTTTCTGTATGTTTTAACTGTCATAGATGAAAGATGTCTGTGATGCTTATGTTAAGTTCAATTTAAAGACAGACACATTCATTGTCTTCATTAAAGGTCATGGAACCATCTCTTTTTTTTCCTAAAGGAAATTTATATAGATGAAGTCATCTGGATGATAATCTTAGCTTTGGGTTTGATTGATTAGGAGTACAGCTGATGTGCAGAGCTATGTGCATCCATTTGATGTGCTTTGAGTTTTAAATCTCTTTGGAGAGCATTGTGCCTGTTGTCTATGAATTCTCTCAGTTTCTCAGAGTGTATGTGAATTGTTAATAAATCAGCTGATAAATTATGAAAAATATGCAGAATATATCCTGGGCTGGCAAGATCAGTCAAACTTTGGAGGTGAACTGATAACAGTTTTCTGTGGTTGGTCTTTTGGAGCACATCTGGGGTGTTCAAACACAGGGAATTACTGTCATTTCAGGCATTGTCATTTCAGGTGGGGTATGCTGGCTCTGGAAGGACACACATCCTAGATAACACAAAGCATTCAGTAATGTTGTAGATGCTTATGCTTGGTAAATCCTGCACTTAAGCATCTCTAAGTCAGCCCTGACTCGGACTAAAACGCACCCATGGAAAGTGGAGGCAGATGGTGATTTGGAAATCATACATCATCCCTTGGTGTGGTGACTCAGCCAGGTCAACAGATGCCTACACAAAAGTCCTGTCTTCTCCATCCTTGTTGTAAAGTGACTAAGAAGCTGGGTTTTGTCTTCTTGTAAGCATCTGTGGCTACTGCATGAAACATTCAATAGAATAGAACAGATTATTTCAGTTGGAAGGGGCCTACAATGATTTTCTCATCCAACTGCCCGACTACTTCAGGGCTGACCAAAAGTTAAAACTTTGTTAAAGTCATTGTCCAAATGCCTCTTAAACACTGACAGGCTCGGGGCATTGATCACCTCTCTGGGAAGCCTGTTCCAGTGCTTGACCACCCTTTTGGTAAAGAAATGCTTCCTAATGTCCACTCTAAACTTCCCCTGGCACAGCTTTGAACCATTCCTATGCATCCTATCACTGGATCCCAGGGTGAAGATCTCAGCACCTCCCTCTCCACTTCCCCACCTCAGGAAGATATAGAGAGCAATAAGGTCGTCCTCAAGATGATCAGAGGTTTCCTGGTGTTTTACCTCATGAAACATGCTAGTGCAACGAATCTGCCACAAGCTTTTTCTTACTAAGGATCTCCAAAATGCATTGTGTTATATTTTGGGACTTTTCAATAAAGGGATTCCAAGTAAAAGAATGTAAACAGAATTTATCATGAGATAATAACACCAAAGGGAATAGCTGTGAACAGACTGGAAGAGAATTTATGTATGTGACATTGTCTGCTCATATCTGGCACATACTGTAATCATCATTATTTGAATGATTCTTTTCCTTTCTACCAGACAGGCCTATCCATTATGAAAATTGTTATTGTTTCAATGAGAATACAAGTTGTTCTGAGTTTTGGGAAGCAGATTATAGCTATTGTTGCCTGTTCCTAAAATGTCTGTTGGGCATTACTATTTTATTCAGTAAATAGAGAGTTTAAAACAATAATTGTTATTTGTTAGAAGGAACGTACTTGAATCCCTTCTTCTTGCCCCCTCAGTGCAGGGCCTTTAAGTCAGCATTTTCTATTTCTAGGTAGATGGAAATACTACCAGCATTTGCAAGCTGAAGGGGATATTAGCAGCTGGGATATGAAAATGAGAGATTCCATAAGTTAGCGATGAAGGAATAATTCATTCTAAATGACCATTATTTTCATCATCTGTAAAAAACAAAGATCCTTAATGTGGGATTTGTAAGAGCCAAAACCACCAGTACTGAAATTAAAGGCCAAACTCTTTAAAGTAAGAACAGGAGCAGCCATCTCCTCTGCAGATCAGACATACTGGGTTGTAATGGATACTGTTGAAGACAGTATTAGTAGCAGTATCACCTGTCTTAGCCTAGATTACCAGTCCTGTGTGCACCCAGCTCTCCCTGATACTGGTGTGAACTAGGTATGAAAAGATCTTTGAGTATTTCAGTACTTAGGGATTTCTATTCACGCCTGTAAGCCCTCTGGGCAGTGGTCTGAGGAAGTTCCTTACATAGGAATTGTGTCTTTCCAGATCTTTGAAGTCTTTTCCTCCCCTCCCCTCCCCTCCCCTCCCCTCCTCTCCTCTCCTCTCCTCTCCTCTCCTCTCCTCTCCTCTCCTCTCCTCTCCTCTCCTCTCCTCTCCTCTCCTCTCCTCTCCTCTCCTCTCCTCTCCTCTCCTCTCCCCACCCCTCCCCTCCTCTCCCATTCAAACAGAATGAGAGGAAATTAATTGTACATAGTGTTAAACTGCAGGAGGTCAGCTCAAAGAATTTCCATTTTTAGTTTAAAGCATGGGAAAACCTTAGTTAACCTTCTGTATGTATTATACTATTTTACCTTACTTTCCTTTTCTCCTGCAAGTGGGAGTAGCAAAATAGCTGTCCTTAGTGCCAACTGAAACGAATCTTAGGCTTGCAAAATAGATTTCTGGTTTCTCACTGGAAATCCTTTAGGAGGAGGACAAAAGCAAAAATCATTCTGCAGAAGTACACTATTTCTGATGTAGTGTGCCTATGCATGAAAATAAGTATTTTACTATACTTGTAGCTCTTGTGCTTAGAGCAGAACTTTAAGGAATAAGAATACGAGTTTTAAGAGACTTTTTTTTTTTAATATAGAGAACACCATCTCAAGTATCTCCATATACATATGGACACAGTTTTTCTAATTCACACTCAGTAGCACTCTACTTCAGAAATGCTCCTTTTATCTTGTTAAAGAGCAGAGAAACACTGTTTGTCATGAGGAGGGAGGACACCATCCAACATGTAAAACCACTGCTCAGACCACAATATTTTCTTGTAAGTGTGTACTACAACCAGTCTTCCATTTTTGGTTTCACTTTTTGTGGGTCAGGGTGGGAGGTTGTTTGTTTTAGGACTGCTTTTCATATGCTGTATTTTCAGTGCAAATATTTTCCAAAATCTAGTTTAAATATTTTGCCTTGTACTGAATGTATATATAAAATAACTTTTACCTCAAAATATTTTCTTAGCTACCAGTTAAGTAAAATGAAAACAAAAAATAAATACAGGGCTTTATTATTAGGGCATCAACCTACTTTGAGGTAAAAATGTGAAAATGAATGTATTTATCAATTTCTTTAAAAAGAAGGCTTTAAAATTATTTCTACCTCAACAGAAGTTTGCTTCAATATACTTTGAAGTGAGCTGTTAGAAAGTGTAGCGTCATAAAATCATATTAGGAAAAATACTTTTCATACAGAAAAGGTTGCTTCAATTTTTTAAATCAACTGGGTGAAAGCAACCAAGCAGGGGTTTATAAAGTCTGTGGTATCACAATTCTATCTGCTGTGTTTCTACTACTGAAAAGATGACCTAAGTACTTCATAAGTTACATTTGATCCCAGTGTACAGTATCACTTAAAGCTTCTCACAGATTGCAGTGAAGCAGGAACTGGGATAGAATATGTCAGGAAAATACCAGGGGAAATGCATTTCTCTTTTGTTATTGGTATCAGCTGTTGGCAGTGTAAAATCCTCAGGGGATGATGTACCCTCAAGGTCTCATTCTGTATTATTACACACAACACACAGGTACATTAGTTACACTGTCTTTCTTCAACACACACCGTGTGGTATTCGAATACCAATTAGCATTCTACATTAAGCAGAAAGCATCCTGGGGCTGCCTGTATTTAATTATTTTAGTGTGCCATGCTGTCCGATTATACGTCTAGCTGTTCAATTTACCTTGTGACATATTCTGTATGCAATGGTTAGTGAAGGTGATTTTCAAATTAAACACCATCCCTGTGGGTAACCGTACTGTAATGTGAATGACAGGAGCAGATATCATCATCTCCTACATGACCCTACTCTTCAGCGGGCATGGTTCTGAATACTCACACTTTCCTTGTGTCATTTCTGTATTTCTCTGCTCATGTCTCCACAATGAGTAGTTGTTAATTTGGAGTCTTCTGGTTTTACTTTTCCCCAAATTGCATGCAGTAGTAGAGCCTTGTACTGGTACACCTTCTCCGTTACCTCTCTCAGGACAGATACATTAAGGTCAGTTTAGTACCTCTGAAGCTTTGTCACGGGCTTCAGCTTTAGCAGGATCATATTCATTACAGATGTACCAGGTTACAATGCCCTCTGTTTTTGCCCTTGTGCTGAGGGTGCAGCACCTGTGACATACAGCCAGCACATTGGAGCTACTGCTGCAGATGGGCGTATAGAGAAAATAACACTGAGAAAGTAAACGAGAAAAGATTTATGGAACAATACCGCAGAGTGGATGAATTAGGCTCCTCTTGTTTAGAAGAAAGAAATGTAATCTTTAATTAGAGATGATCTCCACATTAGCCTAATAAATACTTTTCCCTAAAGGACTTTTGCATGTAGGTTGGAAAAATTCTCAACAGCTGGCAGGGGAAAATGACAGTGCTCAGTAGCACCTCTGAAAGACAGTCCTTAAGGGCATGTCTTCATTGATGTCAGACTTACTGAGTTGTGCTCAGAGCAAGCTGGATGCTGTGCAGCTGCAGCTCAGGCACCTGACATCACCGACCCACACTGCGGTGGTGGATGAAGGGGATCACAGAGGATGGTCCATGTCGACCTCCTCCAAGCCACCCAGCCTCACCTCCAGGGCCCCAGGGATGCTTTTCAAATGGAACATTTCTCCAGTTCATACAAATTTGTGGGAATATTATAATTCCGACAAAACTTGCCTTGATTCCTTTCTGCCACCTTCCCAGCACCGGCTATCGTCTCCCTTCCTTGGCAGGCTGGTTATGGAGCTGGGGGCACCAAGTTTCCAAAGCCTGGCAACCAGGAGCATCAGTAAGTACATCCTATACTCCTTGGAAAATGCAAACAGAAATGTCACCATATAGATCCCATATTCCTGGAGGAATTCCTGGTGTCTGGAGAACAATTTTTAGTTCAACAATGCAACACTTCTTGTGAGGAGGAATATTTTGATTTTTTAAAAAATAAAATGCTATAGAAAGTCAATTCCATAATAGAAATAAGGTTTTTACTCCTTTTCCCCTCTCTCCCTCACAGACACACACAGAGACAGAGTTTGAAAAGAGAATTGTTTCAATTAAACATGTCTGTAGAGGTAAAATTGCCTGCCCAGCTGAACCCCAAAAAGGATAGATGTAAATCTCAATACCGCTATTCATGTGTCAATCATATGACTGGTGTTTCAAGCTCATATGTATCGATGCTCACTGTGTCACTTGGCTCCTTTGTGGGTTCTCAGAGAGCAGACTGGAACCAGAGGAGTTCTTGGCCCAGCCACTGCTCAGGTCTTTACCTCCTTCAGAGCCTGTACCAAACTACTGCTTGTTTGGTCACGGGGTCAAGTGCATCGCACTCCGCCCTGTGACTACAGTCAGTCCACTTTATCAGCTCATAGAGTGGTAGTACAGTTACCTCTTGCCTCTATGTCATAAATATGTGGGGTATCAGAGATCAGTGGTAAGAGTCCAATTATTTGATAAGTTGTTTAGTTTAAGTGTCACAATTAATGTTGATTATATACTATTTCACATATAGAATCAGTTGATTGTATACATTTGCATGTTGGATTGATGTAATTTGTTTCATCTTTTGCCAAACTTTGATATACAGAATGATTATAAGCAAGAGACATAATAAGGTTAAAACTAACAGAACGATAATTGGATGCAGCATCAAATTCAACATTCCAGTTGCTGCTGCTGACCATCCAAAAGAGTTTCCCACCAGTGATGTTCTCCATCTTTCTTCACCCTTTCTAGGACATGGTGTATCTCTTCTGCATCATGATGGATGGTAATCAGGGTCCTTTGTCAAGTGTTCCAAATTTGTTTTAGCAATTGACCCAGGTTCTCATGTTGCAACAATCTTCTTACCAATGTGACATTCATTTCAATAGGGGTAGGCAATAAATCTTGATACAATGTATAGTTCGAGTCGCAATTGGGTACTGGGTGCCTAGTCAGTGGTTGGTTGTGGTAATGGGTTGTGACGGAAGCTGAATAGTTAAAGTCACATCCCATAATTTTGGTAAAATTACAAATAGAGATATTTGAGTGATAATATGTCTCGATAGTAGTGTTGTCTGTAAATATAGAACCAAAGGGTTCTCAAACAAAATACAGTACATCAACATACGTACAAGTACATCCATTTCCAACATAGACAAGTACAGTTTCAGGGGTTTCATCGGGAAGTATTTCAAAATAACAAACATTTTGTTCAGCGTCAAGACAAATGTCTTGGGCCTTAATGGTATTACCTTCACAAATAAATCCCTGTTGTTCCGTGCAACACATGCATCAACATGGACAGTTTGCCATTTGTTCCCATTTTGTTGGGCCCATACTCTATGTTCTAATGGACAGAGGACAGTTCCACTGTGATTTGATCCCAGTGCAATGTCTGGGTATATGGTGTATACCAAAGCATCGCATATTGTCAAAACAAAACCTGTGGGTTTATTGTCGGTGGGATCATAAGTGAAATTAACTAGATGCCATCAAGATTGGAGATCCTTTTTGAATTGAATTGCATTATCCCAAATTACCTTTTGAATCTCAGTGGGCAAGATGCCCTCATTGCCTTCTCTTATAATTGCTGTTACAGTAGATTGCACCAACAACTGAGAAACACGTATGGTGCAGAATGTACTGTAGTTACCATATTGATTAACATAAATAAAAGAAGTAAGGGTTTCCACCCTGTGGGTCGAGCTTGTTGACGGTTGAACTGAATTTGGTTGATGCTGGCAATGAATACTCCTGCGAGAAGAATAAGCAATCCTTCAATGGTTAATCCAATCTCCAGGGGAGGTGTGCTGGTATCATTCCCAATATCATTTCTGGAAGGGAAAATAATGCAAGTCTGGTCTGGGTTTTTCTGGACGGGTTAACCCTTAGTGGCTCAACTTGTTTAACAGCTCAGACTAATGACAAAAGTCCTTTTTCTCACTCAGAATATCTCTTTTCTGTCTTTTTAAATACTGTCAAGTCAATCATTAAAGGCCTCTTCAGCCCACTCTGCCCAGTATGGAATAGATTGCAGGAAGTACCATGTTCTGCTAATGTCCATTCTGCTATAATAAGGTATTTGCCCCAGTGAGTGATGTGTCTTTAGTTCCTGTATTAGAAATTTGACTGTCTTCATGTTTTGAGTTCCATTTCCACGGTTTTCACTTTCGTAAAAGTAAGTACAGTGGGTGAGCAATGATACAGGTACATGTTTCCTCCAGTACCTGTAAGCTGCTGTAATTCTTTCCTAGACTGGGACATCTGCCATTGTTCTGGTCTCACTTAGGGTGTCCAACTGAATTGCTGCATTAACTGCAATCCACCAAGTACCTAAAATTTTTACTTCCCTACTTGCTTGCTGACATTTTTCAGGTAGAACTTCAACTTCTGCTTTATATAGTGCCTGCCACACTGCTGCTGCTGCTGCTTCTCCCGCTTCTCCCACTTTTTCAGGGGAAGTTCCTCCAGTTAGAATATCATCTATGTTTTGGTGCAGTTTCACATCCTGAGGGAGTGAGACTGTAAAAGTTCAGCAAGTGCAGTATGAGCAATTTTGGGTGAATGTTTATATCCCCATGGGATTCTGTTAAAGGTGTATTGTATACCTTCCCAAGTAAAAGCAAATTTCTCTTTATCCTCCTCCTGCAAAGGAAACATAAAGAACATATCTCTCACATCTAGCACTGGCATCCATGGATGTGTGGCTTCTTGTAGTGTGGCTGTTAAAGCTGCAGTATTGGGTACTGCAACCATTAGCGGAGCTGTGCTGGCATTTAGGCGCTGATAATCAATTGCCAGACGCCATCTCCCATTTTGCTTTCAGACTGGCCAGATGAGTGAATTGTATGGGGAGTGGGTTCTGCAAATAATGTGCCATTTTCCAAGTCTGCTATTACATCAGAAATTCCATTTTGTTCCACAGCAGAAATTGGATACTGCAGTACATTGGTAATTTTTGAACTGGGGAGTGCAGGCTCTGTGCAGCATACATGCACTGTAGCCTCCCAGTTTCTAGCGGGGTTGGGGTCAGTACTTGTATTGAAGAACCACACGCTGCCATCTGGCAAGTGCCAGTTTTGTCTGGTCAAAACATTGAAACCCAAAATATTTTCATTGTGCTTTTTAACTGCAAAAGGAGTAGAGGACATGCATTTCTTTCCGGGAGTCATAAATTAACTTTCATGGTTTGGCAAATAAGACTTGCTCCCTTTACTCCGGTAACTTTAACTCTCTGCTCTCCAGGTCACATACACAGCTACTCAGCATCCTGTTGTCTTAGTATTGAAATTTGTGCTCCCAGATCTATTAGAAATTTCACCAGTTGTTGTTGGAACGAGAATGTATTCTGCTTTAATGACAGGTCTATCCTCGTATTCAGAGGAATCTGGGGGGAACTAGGGGTCATCATTTCCCTCATCATAGTCACCAGGATCTTATAAATAACTCATTTTCCTTTATAATTTTTTATATTTCATCTTGCTAATTTTCATTGTTCTTCAATAACACTACAGTCATGCCAGTGATCACAAGCCCATTCTTCTAAGAATGTGGAACTTGGATTTATTCCATGCTTCTGTAAGTAATCAGTGATACTACTTGCCATCCTACCAACTACGCCAATTTGTCATGAATGGGTGATTTATATCACTTAAAGAACCACTGTCATAGGTATTATCAAAAGTGGTTTTAATATGATGTTTTAGAAGTGCAACTTAACAAAGCTCGATGGCAAGTTTCACTCTACTAGTGTATGGCACAATCATTTGAACAATGATTCAAAACTACCAAGACAAAATCAAAGTTACCAGGTCAAAATCAAAGTTACCATACTACAAAGTTTTGCGTGATATCAGTCACTCACCAAAGATTTGCTGTTGGTAAAAGGTCTCTCTGCCTCGAGGAGCAGGGGAGGTCACCACCATGCAGCCACGCTGCCTCGCAGGGTCAGCTCAAGGAAGGCTCACTTAGGATGTCGTATTTATGGAATAAAGTGGATGGCTCGTAGGCAAATTACATGTGATGGGAGAGGTATGCATGAGACTCCTTGTACCCACAACTAACTTTGTTCCTTGATAAATGAGTCTTGGAAAAGCCACCCACTATTCATGTGTCAATCATATGATTGGTGTTCCAGGCTTATATGTATCGATGCTCACCGTGCCACTCGGCTCCTTTGTGTGTTCTCAGAGAACTAGAGGAGTTCTTGGCCCAGCCGTGGGTCAGGCCTTTACCGACTATGAAGACTGTACCGAACTACTGCTAGTTTGGTTAAGGGGTCGAGTGCAGCTGTCACATGGGCTTTTGTGGCTGATTCAAAGTTTATACTGATTCCATCACTGGAGATTATATGAAAGCTCCTGTATGTTTCAGTGAGGCAGAAGTGAGGCATGCAGCAATTTTACAACATTGAATATATGGCCTGGGAAAGTGAGTTCTGGCAGACTAAGAACTGGGTGAGGATGCTAGTCCCTTCTTTTCTTCTAGCAAAACCTTTCCTTTACAACCAAAGCAGTCAGTGAACAAACCAATTACTCATACTGTACAAATAATGCTTAGGTGGCATAAACATCTGTCCTAAACCTAGACATCTTATGGTTAAAGGGTTAAAGGTTAAAGTTGGTTAAAGGTTAAAGTTGGTTAAAGCTTAAAGTGCTAGTAGCACT
Organism: Phalacrocorax aristotelis; assembly: GCF_949628215.1. NCBI lineage: Eukaryota > Metazoa > Chordata > Aves > Suliformes > Phalacrocoracidae > Phalacrocorax > Phalacrocorax aristotelis. The sequence continues at coordinate 72,824,351 of NC_134279.1, read as the reverse complement.
ATGGAAAAAGAATGAAGCATTGAAAAGCGTCCACAGACTAACCTTGCCAGAGTAATTTTTGGTTTCCATTTCTTATAAAAGCAAAATCCCTATAATTTAAAAATTGGCAATATCATCAAAACTTCCCTTTCTTCCAAATTTTCCCATGTTGTTCTTTCCACTTTAAATTTTTATTATTATTTTGTAAATGTGCTTTTTAAGCAGTAATTAAAAGAATCCTAAAAGCTCTTTGGATGAAGGTTTTGGCTAAAAATTTTAGAAAAGATAATGAAAAAATAAAATCCCACAAAACAAACTGGATTCACTTTAATTTTTGCGAAACATAACTGCTTTCAAATCTTCTCCCAAAATATTTCCCATACTTTGGCCTCTTTTAGTGAGGATAGCTCTGTGTCAGCTCTTCATTTAACCCTTAAACCATTCCTGTAGACTTCCTTGTACTGTCTCCTTTTTTTGTACATTGGTGGAAAAATAAGAATACAGAAATATAAATAGCTACAGGAAATACAATATAGCTACAAATGCTTGCTGACCAACTGCTTGAGATACCCCTGATCAGACCCATGAAACCTGGTCCAGGACAGCAACCCCGACTCACCAGGATTCATTTGGGTATCAGGCAATTCACCCTCAGCTTTGCCTCAGTCTGAACCTTCCTTCAGTGTTTCTCACTAAACCTGGAAGTTTACTTAAAAATTAGGTTACACTGTACAGTTTCTGTCCTTAATTTCTCATTAGTGGTTTTCTTTCTTCCCATTCTGCTCCTTTGCCCACAGTCTCTCTACATTTGTTTCTATTTCTGAGGCATTTTCTGCATGTTCACCCCAGAAATGCAAGCTCAATACTATTTTAGTTTAACATAAAAAAATGACATAGTTTCAGCAGACTTGAAACTGGGACCCTGCTTTCCCAGCTGCATGAGCTGTACTAGAACTGAGAGTTGCAAGAGAAGTAATTCAGCAAAGAGCTCTAAGCTTCGAGCAAGACACAATGTCTTTGTTCACCTTTTTGACTCTTTAAGCTTTTCTGTCACCTCAGTGCTTTCCTCAGCTTGCCAGGGCATTTATATTTTACAGGTTTTCCCACAGAGTTATTTACTGAGTAATGTCTTCACTGAGGACATTTATCTTTAAGTCATAAATGGAGACTTGTTGTTTTTATTATTCTGTAAAAGCCTTTTGTCCACTTTGTTTAGCATCACGAGCCTTTGCCTACAGTGAATTCCACTAGCACTACAACCGAAGTATCACAGCCAACAACTCACATTATACGTGAGCCTTGAATAGGCTGTGGACTAAGCCATGCAAAGAATCAGTGAGTGGTGTTCTTCCCTCTGTTGCTTGCCAGCATTATTTAAAAGCAGTGCCAGAGCATTTTTCACTTAAACCCTATAAATATAGCTCTTTGAACATGTTCTGTTGTTGATTTGAAACTTAAACATTTCATTTAGCTTCCCATTAAAACAAAATCTCACAGACTCCTCTGAAATGTAACATGCTCTGAGGCAGCTTTCCATTGTGAGAGTAACAGCTAAACGCGATTTTTTTTTCCTAAATTGAGATTTGGAAATTATTTTAAATGGCATTGTTTACTGTAGCGAAAAAATAAGAGCACTAAAAGGATGGTTCTGCATTCAATATACTCTGGCAACTTCTGCTTTAAGGTTTTTGGTTTTGTTTCTGAATGACTGAAATGAAGGACAGGACTGCTAGTGATTGAAAAAAGAGTGGTACCATGCGCTAAGAGCCTGTCCCAGAGCCTGCTGGAGCTGTTGGAAAGCTTAGCACTGGCAGCGATGGCAGAAGAGAGATGCCTCCACTGGATCATTGCGGAAATACATCTGGTGAAGGGCACTGAAATCTGCTGGGAAGGTCCCCGAAGGGGATGAAGGTCTGCTCATTCCCAAATAGCACGGGAGAAGCTAGGGCAGTAAGGGAATTTGGATCAAGGCCATGAGGCAGAACAAAGACCTTTGCCAGGTTTGCCTTCCTCCTGCAGTGTGCTCTTGTTGCCTATGCCAGAGTGCTCTCATTCTTCTTCGTAAAATATAAATAAGCCACATAGAACATATTGCGTTGGTTTTGTACTGAAACAATTCCAAATCCTGCATCTCTTCTTTTTCCCTTCAAAACAGACCCATCACAATCTGAAACGCCCCAACCTTAAAGAGTGGACAGGAATTTCTTAGATATAGTAGTCTCCCTTTCAAAATGGGTGTTCACTTATGGCTCCTATTATTTGCTTAATTTCCCTATTCCCAGAACAATTTATATATCCATCTTGTGTGCCAAGATACAGTGAATGAGCAACTGCTTATGCTTTAATGAGTACAAATGAAATTAAAAACCTACATGCTGCATCTTGTTTCAAATTATATCGTGAGCAGAGACCATGTCTTTCTGTATTGGGAGCCCTTCTGCCAACTTGAACTCAGCTCCTAGTGAATTTGAAGCTGCAGTGATAGGAACTCAAGCGAGAAATTGTGTAGGAAAATTACTATTTGAAAGAAAGAATGTGAGACTGTGTAACTCACTGAATAAGACTATTTTCTTTAGTAAGTAGCTTTCTAGCAAATGATGAAGCCATGTATCTCTATGTATTACGTTGAAAAAAACCTAAGATTTAGGATATTCCTGCTATATCTAGGGTCTGATTTTCAAAGTTTCAATGCTTCCAGAATGGAATTTGTTAAGATGAATTCCATTAAATTTGAGACATCTAAAAAACCTCTATTCAGCTACCATTTCTCACACAAATGCGTCTTCCACCTGTCCTTCAGAAACAGTTCTTGGAATAACAAAAGAATCCACATAGTTTTTAACTAATTATAGAATTGTATGGCAAGTATTTTACACAGCCCTGTTATGCAGCTTCACCCTGGAGAAATACTAGAAAACCTTTTGACAACATTTCCCACAGAACTAGGTCAGAAAAATGACCGCAGCACCACAGCTGGAGAAGGACAGTCCACCCACCCCAAAATGAATGGAAAGCATTTATCGCAAAGCAGAAGGGGCCAGCTTGGTTTGAAATTCAGCTGTGCGTTCAAGAATTTCTACATCTAACTGCTCCTACACATAGCTGTAAATATAAAAATAACTATTTCCCATTTGTAATTAGGTACGGTGAGTTCGGGAGGTCTTGGCAATTGCCAAGTCTTGCAGTTGAACCATTGACATGGACATAGCTGCTTGGGTTCCTGAGAAGCTGAGCTCAGCCCACGCAGTTAACCCAATGCTAAAAGTTGTTTGGTCCTGTTTAATTTAGTCAAAGTATTTTTATCTCCGATTAAACCAGGAGAGTGAGGAGGAAGAAGTAGAGAGGGCATTTGGTGGTAGACACCTCTTGTGTTTTAGTCTTTTCTTCTAATACAGACTGGGCTGGTGGTTTCAGGAACTTGAAACCTTGAGAATTACTGCTTTGAATACATATTGCTTAATAAATTGTTCAGACGGACTAAATGCGTACAAATGTTTACAAATACTTATGTGCACCTGTATATAAAACCAAATGTATTTAATCCCAATTATTTTGGAGCATACTGCATCTGTGATTAGCAGTGACATTTCTATTAATGCAAAATAATATGTAATTATCCAGTCAAATATAACCTGCTCACCCTCATGTACAGTTTTCTTCTGCTAAAGAGCTAAAACCTAAATGATAGCACCCCTATGTTGCAGAGCTGGAAACATGCTGTGTTTTTTAAACAGCCAGCCATCACAGACCTGGTGAATCCAACAGTTCAAATTAACACAGCACATGACTCGCCGCCTTGAATATAAGCACCGATTGGAGGAAGTCCTCATTTGAGAACAAGTCACGGGCTGAGAAATCCCCTTGGCGCAGGGTCGCCTGCGTGACACCCTCGCGGGGTCACACGCAGGAGGCAGCGGTGCGGGACGGTGGGCACACCTTTCCCTGCTCCCCCCGCAGCAGCTGTCATGGGAATGATCAGCTGCCTATTACATGCATGCATGCACTTCCCTGCCTCACAGCACACAGCCGTAATGTGCTCTGCTCACAGGGAAAAATATATATGCCTAGCTTGGCGCAGAAGGGCAGTTACCCCCTTGCCAGGCAGCCCCTGCAACCGCCAGGCAATTAATTGAGTAATTTTCCCTGCTTTGTCGAGGACAGTGGGGAGGGAAAAACAAAATCTGCACCGTCAGTAGCAAATTTATTGCAGAGTGAAATAAAAAGCGCAACCAGCCCTCAGGGATTACCATGTTCACATGAGCGTCAACAAACCAGGGTCCACCAGGCTCCCTAGTCATCCCAAGCAGTGGAGAAAAGCATTTTCTTCATGAGCTACTTCCTCAGAGTAGCACAAAACCTCCTACCCCTCTTCTTTTTTTTCCCCCGTGACCTCCTTAGCAGTAATTCATGCCATATAAAGAGGAGGGGGCCTTCTAGGGGTAGTGTGTTTTTTGCAGTAACCTTATGAGACAGAGCTGTTAAGAGGATGCAGCGTGCGCAGAGGCCCCCGATAATGAATGACAACTGAGAAAAAATGGCTTGAGTGGGAACTTATTTGGAAAGCAGTGAAAGGGGGATATTCCTTTCCTCCGTGAACTGAGATGTCCTGGGGGCCTATGAAACTTTGAAAAATAATCCCTTTTCATAAAGCAATGCTGCCTAACTCAAATCAAAAACAGATATAGGTGTACAGTAACACAGATCTGCCCTCCAAAGGACATGGCCTGAGCACAAAAAAAGGAGATCAAAGAAATCAGCTGGGCATCTCCAGTGGCAGGCACACACCCTGCCAGGTATCTGCTGTCATGAAGTGTGCTGGATGGTGACCATACATCGTGGGTTAAGGCCCATAAACTATCTTTAGTGTAGGAAATTGAGCAGAACATGTTTAAACTGCAAAACCAGATGATATTTATGCTACTACAAGCTCTGTTTGCACAGTCTAACTCTGGTTTGTTTTTTTTTTTCTTTTTTGGAAAGCAGAGTAATTTTGTTGGCCTTTTGAGTATTAGAACAATACGGCCAGGTATGTACCTTGCATGTACTGGATGGTAGAACTTTGACCTTTCCATGGGTGCGTAATTGTTTGATTCACCATCTTGTATTCACTATTTTATTTAAATTGCATCAATACGAGCAGTCTCCATGACCAATAGACAGCATTGTCTTTCCATATATAGTTTTAAAAACAAACAAATCTTCCTGGGCCCTGTTCACATATTTCTATTGACTTCAGGGGAATATTAAAAATTTTCCTTACTGGCAAGCTGGCTTTCATGTCATTCTGTAGCTTCAGAAAGCTGTGAGGCAAAGACAAGGCAAAAATCGTATCAGTCCTACACTTTGTCCTCATAATTCATTTCCACAAGAGTGCACATAGTATTGATACAACCTGCTTTTCCAGGGAAAATGAGAGTTACAGGTACGTGTGTTACATGACAGTTGTTAAAGCTGTGAACTAAGTACAGCTGTAAAACCTAAGTTTTAAATATCACATTCTTTTTTTGAGGGATAAAATGCATAAACTATTGAGTGCCTGACCATCCCTGTGCACACTTTTCTTAATGATCATAGTCCCAGCTCTGCAGATTACAATGATCTTCAACAGTTAGCAAAACAGCATATTCCTCCGCTAAAAGGGCTTAAATCTAGTGAGAGAAGAAAATTTGTGATATTGGCTTCCCTTAATTTTTTTGCTGTTAGTCCAGAGCCGGAAGAATCCGCAGAGCAGCAATCTCTGAGCCCAGAGTAACATGTGGTTTCTGTCTACCACGATAAGTGACAGACCAGTCATGGCCTGTTCTTATCACCTTTGAAGTTTGAAGGGGTTGACTTTGGTTCAAATGAATCTCTGTTTTTTGTAGGAAAGTATTTCTTTTAGTTTTTTTTTACTCCAGTTGCTCAAATGTAGTTGGCAAATCCTGCTGCTACAGCAAAGCAATATGGGACCACATGTTTTGGGGTCTGATCCTGGAGCCAGGGACTTAGCCAGGTGCTTGAAGTTATCAGTTGTGTAATATGCGTGGCTGATGTGTATGGTTGATTTTGACAAAACTTCAGAGATGCTGTCATTTTTCTGAGGAATGAGGTAGAGCTTTTCTTTATGGGGCACCAGGAAGCTCTGGCCAGTTGGAGGTTTCCTCTGGTCCCCCAGTTCTATGGACCAGTCCCAGAACAAGGGCAGGACACTCTCAAAGGGATCAGTGACCAGCCCACTTTTGGTGATTCCCTAGTCCAGACCTCCTTGGTCTGCAAAATCTGGCAGCTAACTGCATGCAGGCTGGCAAGCAAGTTTGCTGCAACGTCCTCCTGCCCAGGGGGAACAGACAACACAGAAAACTGCAACAAAAGACATTTTTGGATATCGAGTCCTGCCACTTCTTTCATGGGGCTCCCAATATTCTTCCCCTCTGTTTCAGGAAAAGCAAACCAAGAAAACCTCCAAACCCTCCTGAGGCATTTCAGGGAGGGAGAGCGCTTCAGCATCCACAAGCTGCCTCTCACTGCCTGATGATCTTTAGGCCGATATCTATGAGACAGACCGTGGCTGTTTCTTGCTCAGTTCCTGTCTTTTGCCCACTTGTGCACTGGGGCACAGATATTAGTGCAGCAGAACACAGAATCACAGAATCATTTAGGTTGGAAAAGACCTTTAAGATCGTCAGGTCCAACTGTTGACCTAATGCTACCAAGTCCACCACTAAACCATGTCCCTGCACACCACATCTATGTGTCTTTTAAATACCTCCAGGGATGGTGACTCAACTGTTTCCCTGGGCAGCCTGTTCCAGTGCTTGATAACTCTTTCAGGGAAGAAATTTTTCTTCATATGCAAAGTAAACCTCCCCTGGTGCAACTTGAGGCCATTTCCTCTTGTCCTATTTCCATTCCTATTCCTGGTGTTGAAGAAATCATAGGTTCCCTTGAAGAAATAATTGCTTCCATGGAAAATCCCCACATGCAGACCAATTGCCTGATGTTATCAAGGCACAGAAAAACTTCAAATATGTACAGCCTAAATTCACTCTTTATTCAGCAAACACACTGGAAAATACTGATGCAAATATTAATGATTACTCTTTGAAGACTGCTCAGTAGTAAAAAAATCTTATCTTATAATTTAATTTTTTGCAAACTCAGTATTAACAAAGTGTGGAGAAAGATATATATCAGTTATATTTTATTTAAAAAGATCCTTACCTGGCCCCAACACCGAACAACCTCATGTGGCCACATTAATCCAGAGAGGTCTTGACTACATTTACGCAGACTTCTGAATTCTGCTAACATGTCTAAACAAGATATTTTTAGTGGTCCCCAACCTCAGGCCCAGAGCTGCCGGTTTGATCCCAGGCTGCAAAATTTATTTGGGGCCTGGAGTCTGCAATATTAAAAAAGCGATTTACAGAATTTGCACCTGCATCTATAATGAGATTTTGAAGGTCGTCTATCTCTCCTTTCCCTCATTCCTAGACTTTTGAACAAGAGGGAGGTTCTAGTTTATGATGTAATTCGGGAAGATTTGACCCCAGGTGACCTTTGCCAGATACTGTTACAGAGCAAATGGGGCAGAAGGGCAGGAATGGTTTGTTGCACAAAATGGTGACTCTGTGCTAAGCTTCATAGGATGGAAGAAGCATTTTGAAAGTCCAGGCAAAAATGTGACAAGAAGCCAGTTTAAATACAGGCACATAGGTGTGATATGTTCTGAGGGCCAGGTGTGACTTGGGAGCCTGGCAGCTTTGTGCACATTGTAACATTGACATCACGGATGAAGAGAGACAGGCTAACAAAGATTACCGATAATAAAGTCATGAAAAGGTATGGCTCACAGTGTTATTGCTGCTATGAGACACAGCGAACAAATGCACTATGAAGGGTTACTTGTGTAAAAGGCAAGTGCATTATTTGTGGCATAGCCACGAGCAGTTTACAAATGCTCTTATTTTGTCTTGGTACATCTTTACTTGTAAGCATTTACCTTGTAATAACCAGCTCTGAATAATGCTCCTGAATTTGTGTATGAGGAAGAGGGCAAAAGACAGAAAACAATAACCAGCTTTCTCCTCTCCTGCAATTGGTTGCTGCTGTTACAATTTAAAGAGGCTTTAAGCACAAGCACAACCTTAAGGATCATGAAGAAAAATATTTTTGTGTCGAAGTATACGTGGCGGGCATACTTTTTTAGACACAGATCTGTGGCTATAACCAGACCAAGTGTTACTGACATTGGTAGGTCTCCAGTAAGGAAAGCAGTGCAAATTCAGCTGTGCAAATCCTCATTTTCTTTGCCAGTCATAGAAAAAAGATGTACTATCTATCTTTGTTACTTCCCTGAAAAAAAACCCTCATGGGATAAGGGCATGAGAAGTTGAAGGCATATCTGGGAGGAACATCTGTTTCTCATGGTAATATTTCCCATGAAAAGCATTATCAAAAAATTTGCAGTATATATGTGTGTATGCAGTGTGTGCATTTTCACTTTCCCCTTCCTCAACCCTCCTCCACTCTTGTCCTTGTTCATAATAGGTCCTTGCAGCAAGGCAGGGCTTTGTCTTGCTTAGCCATTGATTTGGAAAAGCTAGGTGTCAAACCTAAGATAGCTATTTAGGCTCTCTCTGTAGTCAGTGGACCATAAATTAGTGCCTAGAAGATGCTGGAGCAATTGTCCTCTGCAGGTGATTTCACTGACTGCAGAGGGAGCTTAGGTAACCTGTGAGAGGAGGAATGTATGTAGTAGCCAGCTGAAGACAGGGGAGCTCAAAGTCTGCTCAGAGACGTTTGACTGGTATTGTGGTTATACATACAAATAACCAAGTGCATGTAGATGACTCAAGAGCTTACAGATGACTAGAAGAGCTTTTTGCTGCAAACCTCTTCTGTGCATAGAGCTTAGCTTCAAAAAAGTACTAAAAATTGCTGCGAATATATCAAAATCTCTGAACATACTGTATCTCATTTTTGATGACTGCAGAGGAAAAAAACTCCCTCAAACCTAGAAGTGCAATTCAGTGAAAAGCTATTGAAAGTTTGACACAGAAGAAAATATCACCGATTTTAATAAAAAACTGCAGTGATTTTAATATAGCACATAGTCCAAAACCTAGAATGTGTTCATTAGGGTTAGGCTAAGTGCATACAGCTCTAAGATTGCATATAATTTCCAGTGCTTTTTGTGTATATAATAAACATTTATAAATCCACATAGTATTAAATATATATATAACTAAATATGTATTATCCACATGCGGACAGTTAATTGGTCAAGCAGTATGACCAGCATGAGAAAATGAATCCCAGAAGATCACAATGTGGTGCATTTCTAAAAGGACTGCATTACGGAAAAAACAGTTATAACATACCGAGACACTGTCCCTCATCCTGGTCCGTGCGCCGCTATGTGACTGCATGCAGGACTGACAGCGCGCGTGTAGCCCTTGCTCACTCGGGCTGGGTCATTCAGGCATCCCTGGGTAAACAGCTCCTAGACATGCAGAAGAGGGTTCTAAGTTCTGCTTTCAGTGCTACAGTTGGTGTGGTCCTACTACTTGCGGTGCGCACAGAATCAGGGCCCAGGATTTGGTGTGGAAGTCAGGCTTTAATTTTTGGCATGAGTGTGTGCACCAAGAAGGAAAAAACCACAACAACCCAGCTTACTCAATATATCTGTGCATATCAAGCTCTTTTTTGCAGGCTGCTTCTTCATGCTTCAGAAATTCCTGTTCGTTAAAAATTCCATTCCATTTTACATGATCTTAAATTCCTCTTTGGCCATCTTCTGGTTTTTATAATGCAAAGCAATGTTTGGTGACTGCATGTTTCACATCACTAAGTGTATTTTATTTGACACTTCTTTTTCTCTGCAGTTCCTTACATGCCTTAATATGTTGCTCTCTCCCTCCTGGTGTTCTTCTCTGTCTGCTTAATGCTCTTTTCTGCTCCTTCCTGGAGCTTCCTTAATTGACGCATTTGGCTATTTGTTGCATTAAAAAAAAAAAAGAGCTTTGACTTACCAATTTACAGCCCTTCCATTGTCTCATGTGGTGTGGTATTGTCCACTGCTTTCTTTCCTCAAAGATAAACAGTGAACTTAAAATGTGTCCCTTTATTGGACACTAATGTGATTTCCTTAAGCATGGCTATGCATAAACTTTCTTAGGGGTCACCACCAGCTTCAAAGGATTTCTTAATAAGGACAGAAAAAAAGTCTGTCTGGGTTCAGTTCCTGTCATGTTGGAAAAAGATGTGACCAGTGTTGGATTCATGAAGTAATATTTGCTATTAGATTAAAGATGTGTTTAGTTTGGAAGTAATTTCTCTTCAGCCCATGAATAGTGAGCAACAAACACCACTGTTACTGTGAGTTAATTGGAAGAGCTCTGAATTTGGGCAATGCCTTGCATGGACTGTTGAGTGGACTCTTCCAATCCTACTAATAATCAGCATTATTCATAAAAAGCTTTAGTTCTGTAAAAAAAAAAAGCCCGTGGTTTCATCAAGCATCTGGAGGATGGCTCCCCGGACAGATTCCAGTGGAGAGGCAGCAGCTGGAAACTGGAGGCTGGCCCTGCTCTTAACCTGCAAGCCTGAGATGAAGTGAAGCAGTGGGAGTTTGCCCAAAGATCTGAATTAGCCAAAGCTTGGCTAAAAGTCCTGGACAGGATTGCCCATGCCTGGTGGGGACTCCCCAGGCACATGTCCCCAGCCCCAGCAAGGCGTGATGCAGGGATGGGGAAGAGAAGACAGAGGAACAAAGATGGTGACACAGTAAACTCAGTCTTTTCATTTATCTGAGCTGGGTTAAGAGAGGGAAGCTAAAAACCCCACAAACCCCAAACAAGCCCCTCTTGCTTGCCCTGAGTGGGCACTCAGCAGGCTGTTGTGAGTGGTTTGCTCTGGCACAGAGGGAATGAAGCAGACTTGCCCCAAACCTGAGTTAATTCTCCAAAACAAGAAGCAGCTAAAAACCAGCCTGTGGGCCAGGATCCAGCCCTGCAGCATGTGGAGGCTGGCTGGCCACTGCAAGGCTGGGGGAAACCAGGGTTTGGGGTAAGCTGGCATCTGCACCCCAGGGGAAGGCTGCGAGGGTCACAGTCAGGGAGAGCCTGGGCAGAGCTGTGGGCACTGCTCCTGCCTCCTGGAGATGCTCAGACCTGCAAGACTCACTTGAGACAACACCAAGCCCAGGTTTCCCTCTTTGGCTGGACCCAGAGGGCTGCAAAGCTGGACTGCATGCCTGCGTGCACATGCTGCCCCTCGTGTGGGCAGATCTCAGCTGGGGGCTGCTTGCCTGTGTAGGGTGCTGAGGACGCTCCGTAAAAATGCTGCAAGCAGAGGGGCTGTGGTTGCCTGGCAGAGGACAGCCTGTGGCAAAGGACTGTGATAGCATGAGTGTTTCTTGGGTGGGTTTGTTAGCCTTGCCATCTGTGCTTTTTCCTGCTATTCTTTTATTTACCTTTCTATTTTCTTTAATATAATCCTCACCTTTCTGTTCTATGGTATTGCAGAGCCATCGGGCCCAGGGCTGCACACCCAGCCTGTCCAGAACGATCGCACTCAGGGAAAATTCTTAAATGCCTGCTCCCATGGCTGCCCCAGTTGTTTGCAGAAATCCTCTGTAAAGTCTAAGAATGCCTTGAAAAAAAACAGAAACATTTTAAACCACAAGTATTACCCGTCAGCTCTAAGCTACCTGCTTTTATTGTACCCATGCATCCATATTCAATCTTTCTGGCCAAAAATCCCTTGTGGGTCAGTTTTCTTTTCTTGGTCCTTAGGGCACTTAAAGATTTCTTAGTTATTAGATGGGACCTAAGTACCTCATTCTGTTTGTTTTTAAGATCTCTTTCTGATTGTCTTTGTAGAACACCATGATTTAAGCAGCTTTTGGTAATGACACATCAATACTAGATTATTTTTATTATAACATGAAGTAGAAATACACTACCCTGCCAACATGTATGATATTGGGAGATCTTCAGTTAAATTTGCTTCTGTTGGGACTGCAATCCTGTTACTGTGATTTTGTGGTGTTTAAGGAAAAAATTAACTCCATTTGCACACTTAATTTTAAGGGCAGGAAAATGGAAGCTGTGCTCATATCTCAATAGTGGCATTTTATCCAAGTACTTTAGTTGCAGTAAAGATGGCTCTGGAATATGTTTGTATGAACGTGCCTGGATTGTTTGAAAATATTAGTAGGCTGTGTTTAAAAACATACAGTTAAACATCTCCAGCACGAAATCCTGCTCTAGAAAAATATAGGGCATTTTTTACATGTTTAGGTTAGATTTTTAATCTCATTTCTAGGTTTCTCAAACATTAACGTCAACCACATGTCACTTACATAGTCCATTTATATTTTAATTTAGTGTCTGCGTATCGAATATATAATGTACAGCTGGACTCAGCACAGTATTTTCTATGAAATGCAAAGGGAGCTATTATCCAATAAGAAATACATCTGGCTTTGGTGTAGCAGAGCTTTTCCAAAGGCAGAGAAATTGCTGTGATAATTAAACTTGAGACCCAGAAAAGGACAGGATTCCTGATGGAGAATTAGACCTTGCATGAGGGCTGGGATCCTGGTGAGAGGTTTTTTATGGCTAACAATCTATTGCACATTACTAAAATACTTAAGAAAAGGTGCAGCCAATTATTTGCAGCTGTCACTTGGTGACTCTGCCCAGGTAGTAGGCAATCTCTTGCAAACCAGCTTCAGGATCTGTCATATTTTGCTTACAGTCAACTGAGTCCTGAGCAGACGAATGTGCTAAGCTGTGTGCCCTGGTGCTTCCATACAAAAGGCTTTTAAATTAAAGTAAAAATTCATTTTAACAGTGAGGCTATGATTTCCCTTGAGGTTTCTAACACTGTTCACTCTCATTGCTGAGGATGTTTCTGCCTTCATGGTAAAAGCTTTTCTTTTTGTTATTCTTGCAGCCCTTGTTAGATTGAATAAGTCAAGGTGTTAGCGCCTTTATATTGCTGAAGGGCCCGATCCCACAGCCCTTTGCACCTGGCTGTATAAGGCAGCACGAGAGCTGGGTGTTAGCAGGGGCCACAGGTAAAATGAGAGAGAAATAAATAGGAGAGACAAGTGGTTTATTTGTCTGCAACTTGTTTGTTGTCACCTACAGCTTCCTCTTAGTGAGTTGATGGCTTTCTTCTTAAAGCAACAAAGGCTTCTCTGGAAAAACTAAACTAGTTACTTGATTTTACTCACTAATTTAGTATGCAAGAAATGTTAGTTTCTTCTCTCAAACACCAGCAGACAGATGGCAGAAAAACTATAGCAGACTCTGGACTCCCACTGAAAGCTGACCTAGACTCACCCCTGGCTTTATTGTTTTTCTTTCATAATTAGCTTTTGCTCAGCTTTGTCATTTTCATAAGCCTCGATATTCTTCAATTAACAAAACAGAACAAGAACAACAAGAGCTTAGGCAGCTCATGAGGTCACTTCTTGCAGGGGCTGGATTATGGCACCAAAAGAAGGCTGAAAAGCATGTATTGATCCAGTCTGACAGTTCCTGCCACATTAAGCCTCACCACAGCTGTGATATAAAGGCGCTTAGAGCTGTTATCATAAATACCATCCACTATCTTTAAAGATCATCAAAATTGCTTCACATTGTATAAGAGTTATTGTCATATAATTTGTTCAATGCATTTTAACAGCATAAATTGGTTTAGCATTTTAATACTAGCTTAAAGGTCAAATGCAGATAATTTAAACTAACATTTATCCTATGAAAGTTATCATATAAGCTCAATTTACTGAATGTGTGGAATGAAAACCAGTCATATTTATTATTTCTTTCATTTATCCGAAAGTTGAAGCTGTCCAATAAAATTTGTTTTTAATTGTTAAGGCACTTTCATTTCAACTGTCAAAACCGTATTTGTGATTATTTTGTGAATGCCTATAATATTTAGGATATGATCGTAAAAGCAAAATAAACATCCTATATTTCTTTCTGTAGGAAGATGATTATAAGAGAGACATATTTATAACTGCGAATGAAAAAATTCAGCTACATATTTTATGATGAACTGAAGATATTAGGAACAAACATTTCTATGGATCTCTTAACCCTACCTACAGCTGGGCCTCTGCCCATCCATAGTCCTGCTGTGCACAGGAAACTCCCTTCCAACTTGTGGCTCATTGAACCAATAAAACATTAAAGGTAAATGCCTATTTGAGAGAGAGAAAAAGAGTTGATGATTGCATGGGTGGAAGGCAACATAGTCAATAGCATCAGCAAAGACAAGTAGGCAGTCTTGTTGTAAAAAATCCTTTCCCAAGGGGGTCTCCTGGAGTTTTTCTGATGTAAGCAAGAGGTACGAGACATTGGTATGGCCTATGGAAAAATGTACACTCAGCAGAGGTGGAATAACTCTCAGGTCCCAGTGGAAACCTCTGGCTCCACCCTGAATGCGGGTATGGAGGTGCCAGTGGCCTGCTGGTCACAATGTTCTGGTGGGATGGGGCAGACCAAGACCACCTCTGCTGGGACTGGTCTGAAGCACAGTCAGACTTTACATTTGCACTGACAGGAGTTTGTCCTGGAGATGTGGTTTATTCCAGGGTCTTTTCCTACTCTTAGAGTTGTTCTATTTGTGTAAACGAGTGTTGGAGGTAGCAGGAACTGGAGCAGAGGTTTCCAACACCATAATGGACTTCTCTAGTCATTAGGTCACAGAGATAATTTCTCAAATGTGTTGATCATCTACATACCTATATTTTTTACTTCATGCTTGGGTCAGAAGGGGGAAGAGGAGTGAGGTGAACCCACATTCGTTACCTCTTATATGACTTCTGAAGCTAATAGAAGATTTCTTGGATGGCTCTGTCTGCATTTTCTTTGGCTGCAGTTTCTAGAGCCAAGATATCTGCCCAGTGTTCATGTACAGCTGCAGTGCCATTTAGTTTTCAGGACTGATAGCAAATTTGTGCTGGCCCTTGATCTGATATCCCCACAGTCCCCCAAAGCCTAGTGGCACCCTTCTGTCCATCTTACCCTCATTGGGAGGGGATGTGGAGACTGCCCCAGGTCCCAGGACCTGCCTTCTAGGGTCATCACCAAGCTCCTGCCCTCTTGCTCCTTGTTGGTGGTCAGGAAGCATGTGCACAAGCATTCAGAGCACTAACATCTATTTGTGGTGCAGGAAAGACCAAAACCAGGTGCTTAGAAAAAAGTAAGAAAACAAGACAGCCCACAGTGATGATGCCCTGAACACTTGCTGAGCCTCCAACGATTCACAGCTTAGGGTCTTTGAGGACACGCAGAGGACAAGGGTAAGGACATGACTGCTGGGCACGGGTTGGAGGAGCTAACACCTATACATAGCAATCCCTCTTGGAAAGCTCCTTTGCTTCTTGGTTTGTCTGGTTAGCTCTAATTTCCCTCAATCTGCACAGATTTTTATTTACTTTCTAATCTTTTTCCTTCACTGTTTGAGCAGTTTAATCTGGTGAGACAACTCCTAATCTAGTCTTAAATCTTCCGTGCTTTTTTAAACCTGATGTTTGTGAGCATTTCTAAAAAGCTTCTAACTGTACAAATCAGCTAGTTTAATAAGTATTATAAAGGAGCATAACTGTCTGCATTACCAGAGGAATTGCTGGTTATGATATTGTGAAATGAAAGTTTGAGTGCATGAATCATTTTACTTTTTTTTTCTATTAATGAACAGTCCAGAAAGCAAGCTAGTTATGTCAACTGATTATATAACAGGAATTCTTTATTTTTTTTTTCCTATGTCTTTTTTGCTTTATTCCTCTGGAAACACAAGGATGGAGGGAATTGCTCTTTATCTAGAAGGACTGAAGACTTTAATCTCATTGGACAAATAATTCACAGTACTGTTCCTCTTTTTTATTATCAAGGGAAAATTTTAGCATTGTTCCTTCAGTGTGATTCATAGATAGAATCAGCATTTTTCCTAAGGATATGTAATATTTTCTAATATTCTAATTCATTGAAAAAATCCTTATTTGGATGAATATTTGTGGAATGTAAATATAAAAGGAAAGGTCAGATAAATTCAACTAAAAAAATAACCAGGCCATTTTCATAATGTTTTCTGTTTCCATATGGAAAACAAAGAAATGAACAAATTAGGCTTAATCTAAGAAGAGAAAAAAATTATTAAGATGTGGAATGTTCCAAGAGAAAAGGGAGACCCGTCACCTGCAACTTCTAAAATTGGATTAGACAAGACAACGAAGGATACCATAAGACAATAGATTTTTGTGCCAAAAGAAACTTTCCTGGCACACTAATAATTCTGTACTCTGAGCTGACTAAATGTAACTTAAGGTAACATTATAATCTTTTCAAACCACTGATAGCAAACTTTTCTGAGATCAGCTTTCATAAGATGATTCCAGTTAAGGGCAGATTTGCAATAATTTACTGTAAAGGAGTAAAGAGGAATAACTGGGAAAATTGAGTAGAAATAACAAATTAAAATAGAGGGTATAGACACAGTTAATGTCAGTACTGTTTCACCAGCTTAACAAATTACTGCCAATCAGCAAAACCAAATTCCCGGTTGCTGCACTTGCTCTTTGCCAAAGCCGATGGCGAGATTGCGCTGTTTAGCATACATTTTCATTGGCTATGTACCTACGCTGCCTCTGTCGCCTCCTGCAGGATAGGATCCCTTTTCCTTGGCCAGCTGACCTGGAGTGGCCCATATTCACACTGAGATCTGTGCCTGCCTCCATGGTACAGAGCATTTTAGCAGTTCCTGGCTCTGCACCTGACCCACATGCCTTTGCATCTCCTGAGCACAAGGACTGTATCACGTACAGCACATGCCTACTCCATAGTCCTCACACAGTCACACCAGCTCTCCTCATTTTCGGATGTGGGGAGCTGACTGTGTTGTCTATTTGAGCAGAAACACAAGCTAAGTCTCTGAACCACCCATGAATTTCATTGTGTTTTGTTGCACTCCAGAAGGTGTGCTGGGAGCAGCCTAGCACGCACTAGGGTTTACCACGACGACTACATTTTCAGCAATTGCTGATGGAATAAAAGCACACCTGACTTCCTGCAAAGGAAGGAATAGCAGTAAGCATAAGAACTACTGTTCTCCTACTTTTTTTGTGTATAATATTATTTACATGAAAAGCAGTGTTACTTTTTTGTTAACATTTTTCCTCCTACATCTCAGAAATGGTAACACTTCTGAAATCACCAGAATTCTGCAGGGGAGAGGATTATGAGATACAGAGTAAGATGCCAAACCCTAGCTTCCTTTTCATCTGTGTGAGCTTCTGTAAGAAGTTAATAAGTCTTAGTAGAGCTAATCTGATTAACTGAGGTCTAAAAGAGCTCTGTCTTTAGAACCCAAAATCATCCTTGTAAATAGCAGATACCGAGAATAATTTGAAGGGGTTTCTGTATTAGCAGATATAATCTCTTTTATTTAGAATCTACTGGTCTAGATCTCTTGCTATCACTGTATTGTTATCACTGGAGTGGTAATCCTACAAGGAATTTATCCTACATGAAATTCTTTAGAAGGTTCACTTTGCTCTGGTAGGATGTTACCATGTTATTTGCATTTCTAAACATGAGAAAATCAGAAGCAATGGCGCACTGAAGAGATGGAGTCACCCACGCCCTCTCTTCCTCCTGCTCCATGGGTGTACAGAATTGAGGGAGGCTCAGCCTGTGGAACTCACACAAATGCCAAATGCTATTCGCACAGACCTTAACATTTCAGTCAAGATTGGACCTTACAGATCACTATTACATTGATTACAGGATCACTGAATGCTTGAGCTTGGAAAGGACGTCGAGGTCATTTGGTCCAACCCCCCTGCTCAAGCAGGAAAGTAATCTAAGCAATCAAATCATTGTTTCAAAATTTGGAAATCTTATGAATGTCAGCTACACTAATTACTGTTAGAAACCAGGCAAATATAGCCCATATGCAACCAGAGGTTTAAGGAAAGAAGTTCAAACACTGTATTTTTCCTTATAATACCTATGGTTGTAACAACAGAATAACATTTTCCATGTTTTCACACCCCCTATGCCTTAGAAATGCGTGTGTGTGTACGCACAAACCTATACAGCAATTCCCTGAGACAGAACCCAGCTTTGGCCATCTACGTACGTTCTTACCTACACCCCATATGTTCAGCTGTCACATTGCCCATGGCACAGTCCGACATCCAAGGATGAGAGATAGAAGGAGAATGCTTTGAAGCTACTCTGTCAATGTTTGAGAGTGAAAGATTATCCAACTGTTCTCAATAGTGCAACCAGCTGCAATGTATTCTCACCTAGACAGTCTTGAAAGCAAAGGGGTCTGGTCATCTGGAAAGGTGAAATATCCCATCATTTAACTCCCTCACTGAGGGGACACTGATACTGTGATTGATATGAAAAGAGTCCTAAACGAGTGGTCCCAGGTGATCTTTGAGGTCCCTGGTTTTTTTTCCCCAGCTTTGTTGACCAAGGAATGTAGCTGTTTTATAACTGAAACAAAGACCTGTACGCATGTTAATCATATTTCAGGGGTAAAGCAAGGGTACCATGGTTTGGCAGGAAATGTGAGATTTAGTTAATATTTTGTACTTTGTTGTTTTGCTGCATTTCTCTTGTAAACTTTTCATAAGAAATAAGCAGATATTTTACTGATTTGATACCGAGTGTGTCTCCAGCCTTTTAGAAGTGAAAGGAACAGACCAGAGTGGGCTATTTAGCCAAGAAAAAATTATTGTAAAGGAAAATGATTGTCATTTGGGATACTGTCACCTCAGGAAAAAAAATACTGCAATGTGACTAAGTATTCTCTCTCTCTATTGGTTTTCTGTCAAGGTCAAAGTCATTTACACAATATGTCTGGGATTAAAAGACATTATTTTAATACAGAAAATGGATGTGACCCAGAGTGATGTTTCAGAGTGATGATCCCTCACACAAAAGACATCTCCAGACTCATCTCTCCTCCATCCGCTTGCAGTGCTCTTTCAAGCACTTCCCAAGCATTTCTTACGCTGCTTCCTTGAGCTATTTAAATTTTTCATCTCCCCCTGCCTTTGCTTTCTTCACATCATCCCACAGTCTCTTTTCATCTGTCCAACTCTCTGGCTCAAGATCTTATACCGAATAAATGATAAAACATTAAAAAAATATATATATAAAAGAGCAGACACTGACTGCAAGCATAGAGCAAATGGGATGTGTGTGTTACAAATTGGTGACCTCAGGAAATGATTTGGTGTAATCCTTGACCTCTCGTTTGCTATTCCAGTCACGCTTGTTTCTGCCCTGAATATGAAATAATGACTGCCACATACATGGGGGAAAGGTTTTTTAATTATTGTTTTCAGTCTTTCTGATCCTTTTATTCTGGCTCACATTTACAGTGATGATAATATATCATTGCTCCTCCTGACACAGATATTCCATTCTGACAAAAGTGTCTCTCCACGGAGCAATAGCGTAAGCCTGAGGCCCTGTAAGTCAGCTTTGCAGGGAAGGAGAAACCAGTGACACAATGTCTGGGTATATTCTAAGTATAAATTGTTTTGTTTATATATATAAACCAGGCCTGGTAGTAGAAGTGGTAAAACAGCACTTTGGGCGATTATTTCTTTAAGGAGTATTTGCTTAACACCCATGTTTAGTTGTCAGAGAACAATTATCTCAATTATAAATATTTAATCAGAGAAGAAAGGACGTAAAAAATACCAGGGGCCTCTACCTTTTTCCGGACCCTTATTCTAAAAAGGCAACATTATGTGTCTTCTCAAATTGAAAACTTGCACACGTGCTAGGAACTTAAAAAGTTAAATGTAAAAGTAGCACCTAGAAACACTTGCCATAATAGTATTTTCTTCTTTAGCCAATATTCCAGGGTATTTCTTTCTTGTCATTACTTCAAACTATTGGACTTTGACCCTCCTTTGAAGTCTGTAGCATATGCTGAAAACTAAGCAAGTTCTTAAGTGTTTAGAGGATTGGTTTCACTTAGAAATAGTCAGTACATTTAACTTCCAACGCTAATTCTAAACTTCTGTCTTCAGCAAACTGTCTCTAGATGACATTAAGTGCACCCATGCTGTATTGCTGTGACTTCTTACAGCCAGTTATATCCTCTGCTTTGACTGAGATTGTACCCAAAGTGGCTTATGATCAAAGCACATGATTGGGCAAAGCCACAGCACAAAAGGTGGTGCCACTTTGAGCAGCCAGCTGCCAAGCTTTTAGAGGAGCATGGAGGCCAGAGTGTACAGCAAATTACAGCTTTGGTCTGATAACAAATGCATGTGATTAGCCAAGAACTAATATGTGCAGATTAAAACTGATTCCTTAGAAGTAAATGATAGGAATCAAGACTTGTGATCAGAATTCTTGGCAGAATCGAAAATCGCAGCCCAACCACAGTGTGGTGAAGATTGGGATCATTTAGCAACTCATTGTTTCAGAGTTCCTTTGGCAGAGTGACAATAGTTGTTCTTTATCCCCTAACCCCCCTAGCCCTAGAAGGTCTCACAACAGGTTTTTGCAGAAGAGTTTCTTTACCTACAGAGACAGATGGGGAGCCCACTTCCTTACTCTAATGGTTTTCTCTGAGCTGAGATCCTGCTTATCTATAGAAATAATTGAGGGTATGGGGCATGGGGTAGAGGAGGAAGCAGCAAACAGTCTGCACTGATTACCTACATAAATTTTCTCAGGGATGAGGAGAAAGGATGGGTGATGGGTTTCCGGATAAATATTTTCACCCTTTAATGTCATTTCCATCTCTGTGGTACAGAAGATGGATTGAGCCTTAATGGACGGACTTCAGCCAAAGAGGTAGAAGAGGACTGGAGGGTTCCCTATTCCTTGTGCTCAGGGATTTTTTCTGTATGAGGATAAAATTGGTAATGGAAGACCTAAACTACAAGCTGCATACTTACTTTTCTAGTGCGATGCATCCTCCCCCTCGTATTAACATAATACTCATGCATGAGACCTTGCAGTTGCCTTTAGTGGCTGGACGGTTTAGTTTTATGGAACTTGATGTGAAGTCTGAGGTCTGTTTGTCCAGATATAAGTTGCCATCCACATAGTATAAACACATAGGACGTAGCACTAAAATCCTGTTCTCCAGACTGGTATATCCCATTTTAAAGCAAATTGTTTTCCTCCATGAAGTCACACATCACCTGAAGAAGACAGTGGGTCATAAATAGTGGGTTGTTTATCAACATGCCAGGGCATCCAAAGCAGACTACAACGATATTGGAGTCAATACAATAATTGCAAAATCCTTAAAACTTTTCCTAACATTAAGCCTGCAATTATCCCACTGACTTTATGGGATCACTGTCATAATTGAAGTCACACATAGTTTAGTTATCTTTATGATTATGACTCAGAATAAGTAAGAGAGTTATTAGTTACCTTAAAAATACACTGCATTTTATTAACAATTTCCTGCTTTTCTGTTGTGTGGTAGGGTTTGAAGAAAAAAAATCTAAAAAAAATTTTTACTCACTTGAAAAGCCTAAGTCAGCCCCAGGCCCTGAGTAGCTCTTCTGGGTATAGACAATAAATATCTGCTTTCAGAGACAACATGCACAGAGGTGCAAAGTGATTGGTGTCACACCAGGAGGCCTTCCATTTCTTGTCCTCAGTGACCTGTGTCCCTTGTACAGCTGGCCATATGGGTACCTGTCCAGAGCCATGCTTCACACACCTGAATTTATAACAGGTTATCTTACCTGCTGTAGTACTGCTTCTCCTTCTCTTGGGCAGGTTACAGCAAAAGCATCACAAGGTACAAGAGTTGTTCCAGAACCAGCCATTTCAGGAATTGTTTCATTCTCATTTTGCCAAGTTGCATACTTCAAATGAGATATTTAAGTTGAATATTGTAAATTGCCTTAATTACCTTAAATAATGCACACCAGTCAAAATATAGAAGATCTGGTGTCGAGGTTATAAGAGCTTTCTGTTGAGATTCATATTTATTCAGTTACTGGGTAAGTTTTCCTATGTAAAGCACAGGCCCTCTCCTCTAGTCAGGAAAATCAGCAACAAATTCCCCCGCAGAGTTCACTGTGCAATAGACGCCTGTTAATGACTTTCTGCCGAAGGCTGTGAAATGTAAGATGTCTTAGACAATAAAATCTCTTTTAGTTCTACATACATTGAAGGTATGTCTTTACCAGTACTGCTATTTCTAGATTTAATTTCAGGTGGGTTAATGATGGATTTCTTTTTTTTTTTTTTGTGAGCACATTAGAAAAAAAAATTCATGTCAGAATTAAAATGGCTTTTGGTTGCACACAGAGCAACAATGAACTGTGAACCAATAAGTAATTAATTACGAACCAAGTAAAATTCTTTTGCTCCACCTAAGCCCTAATTGTTTTTCATTTTCTTTTTTATTTTAGGTCTATTTGATAGCCAAAAGAAAGCCACTTTAATTGAAAGATAATCTTTAGAAACTAAAAAAGAAATATTTGGTCATTTTTAACTTAATGCCTCTATATTTTCCATTTCTCCCATCCTTCCTACTTCCTTGACTGAAATGAGTTTTGTTGTTCAGCCATTTTAGTATTTTAATGGAGTGTTCATTTCTGCTGTCTGTCTCACTCCAAAATTCCATTTCTGGGAGTATATTACTTACTAACAACCTCCTTGTCAGCTCTCAATAGGGAATGACGTGTAAAAAAGTGGAGAAAGCACTCTGAAAATGATAGATTTCATGTGAGTAGCAGGAATAACTCAAACGTGTCTTTGTGAACTGGGCACTCTATCTTGTGAGTAGTAGGTGAATGGTAATTTTATTAAGTAACCTAAAACCTAAAATCAAGGAGGAAATTAGGAGACTTAGAAGGCCTTCCACCTTTGACAGAACAGCCAAGTACTAGGACCTGACAGGTATGATAAAGAGCTTAGATGTTCTTCTGATATTGTTCTTAGCCATAAGCCCCCAGGCTTTGTTCTACATGCTTAGTTAAACTGTTTTTATCTTACATAAATCCTGGTAAGCTACTTTAAGACCCATCAGACTACCTCAATTGCCATTTAAGTGTTTTTTCTGCACTAACTGCTTCTTGTTAAATAGTTTGACATTTATGTGTCTAGACTTGGGTTGTTTTGATATTGATTTTGTACAGAATGATAATGGAGCATAGTGGCAATATTACTTTTGCTGTCATACCTAGTAGCAATATATCTCTTTGAACTTCTCATGTTGGGAGCAAAATTACACATATGTAGGTCTAAATTTAGTCAGTTCTTCAAAGCTAGGATTCTACTTTGCTTATTTTTCTGCTGCAACTAACATTTCCTTCCTTACTGTGCCAAGAATCTTTATTTTGAGGGGAATCTGTCAAAAGGCAGAGCTTCCAGATCAGTGTCTGCACAGGAAAAAGATGGTTGTGGTATCAACTAACTCTCTGTCTCCCTCTTTCCCTCCTTCACTAATGACCTTACTGTGGGTATGGAAAGCTGCTTTCTGTAGATGCTTAAAGTATCCATAATAAGCCAATCATTTTTAAGGTAGTTACTGCTATCTGTTAAATGAGATGAGCTTTAGGTTGCCTTAATTTTTCCCCCCATGTCTATTGCTGTTTGCCTACCTCAGATCAAAATATTGGAAGGAGTGTCATTTGTCTGGCCATGATTTAAATACAGTTACATAATGTACAGCTCAGACAAAGATTTTTAGGCAGAAATTAATGGAGTCACCAATTTTCAGAAAAAAAGTGAGATAAGAAATTCTGTACTATGAGATACACAGGCCAGTAAGGGGAGGGTCAACCATCAACATTTTAGGACCAAAATACCTGTACTTTCGAAGCATTCGCATTAAATATTGTACTAATTTTTTATGCTAAAATCTTCAGAGCCAAGCTGATGACAGTGTTGACCTTCAAAACTGCCCAAGTATTTGCCTCAGCATTTGTTTCAAGCCTTTGATAGTGCAAGGATCTGGAAGTCATCTTTTGTGAGTGGAAGGAAAGAGATTTCACCTGGAAACAACTGTGTTAGACTTTTTCATGCCTTTTCTTCCTCTGCCTCTTCCTCTGGTGTACAGACATGTCTGTTCCTTTGTCCTCCTCACCTTCCTTCCCCACCCCGCTGATAACTGGGGCAGTGGAAGTGCATGGGGATTTGTGCAACGGGACAGCAGCTCAGCTACTCGCCTACAGCCAAGACTCCTGATGTCCTCAGTTACACAGTTTTTCAAGGTGCAGTTTGTTACAGCTCTGCCTTCCTGACAGTAAGTAGATAGCAGCTATTTCAAAATGGGCATTTCTGGTCTAAGTCAATATATCCTGAACAAGCCAGCAAATAAATCTACCAACATTAAATAAATAAGTTGAGGGCATGTAAGATAACAGTTTCATATCATTTTCTGAAAGTGAAGAAAATCACGTATAATCTGCCCTTTCCTGTATACCTCCTTTTGTATTAACTGGGAGGCATCTCCATCCAAGATTTTCGTTCTTCTTTTTTAGCACTTCTGTATTTAGAGCTTTTTATCCTAAGGAAATGTAAAATACTGGCTGGTGGATGAGGTCTGGCCAACCTTGCTACAGTGATTTAGGACACCTCACTTCCCTAGGCTTAAGGTTGCTGCCTCACAGTGTGATGGGCAGAAGGGAAATGGCCCTGTAAAGCTGCTGTCTGAGATGATTTCAGTAGGATTTGCCAAACTTCATACTCAAGAAAAAGAGTGAACTTTAGTTCAAAAGTTCTGAGTGCTGCTCAGCCTTGCATTTACCCTCAGGAGACGGTTAAGTACTGCAAACCCCGTGTTTTTGTCAGAATGAAAATGTAAGAAGCACCAGGCCAGTTTTTATATTTATTTAAGAAATTGCCAGTAAGCCTTGGTTAATCATTCCACCCCCATGACACTACCAGTCTTAGTGGACAAGTGTTCAATCCATGAATTATTTGTTTGTAACTGAAAAGAAAATCTCATGGCTATTTATCTCATTTGAAAATGGAAATATATGCCTTACAGTCAGTTCCAGCAAGAGCTGGCCTAAATAAACAAATCAAAGCCTTTAAACCCATGGACTAAGGCCAAAATCTCCATGTCTATTTGAACATATTAACATGCCATTTTTCTTGAAACTTGTGATACGTAAAGAGCTACCTTCAGTTTTCACCATAGTGATGTAAAATGACTATCCAATAACCTTCATGGTCACCAAGAATTTAGTTTCCCACTAATTCTAACAACTTTTTAGGGCATCAGGACCCTTCAATTATTTATTATATTCCTACTCTCAAATATTTTGTATAGACTGATAGTCAAATTCACTGGACATTTTTACATAGTTTTACTCCAGACTGAAGGCTTGACTGTTCAAAATAGGAATAAAATTTCCAATGGAATATATCTATTCCAGGTGTTCTGATGACTATTTCAGTTTCCTGTAATTCTGTGTAAACCTGATGGTTTTGACTTCTAGCTGTAATTTCTTTTACAGAGGAAAATGTACATTCCCTCTAGCTTTAGCCCAGCAAACCTTGTCTTTGTCCACGGCTGTTCAGCAATTCCGGTCCTCTCTGGTTTCTTCTTAGATAAAAATTTCATGCCTGTGAACTTCAGTACTCTTTATAACTTCAAAATCACTGGCCTTTCTTGTGGTGAATATGACAGAGCAGTACAGGTAACAAACACATAAAGAAATGTTTCTGTACATCATGTTTGAGGGTCATACTGAGACATTGAGGCCAGAAGAGAGTTGGTTATAAATATATCTTTTAAAATTTCACTCTGCATAGTAGGAAATATCCCCTTTTGATACAGCTATCTAACGTTACACAGCTCTATACATGTACAAATCTTTTTTCATTTACCAATCAATGAGTGTGTCTACTTGTTCTGGGGTCCCCAGGACAGTGACAGGATCCAGCCCCTCTTGCAGCACCTGCCTCCAGGGGAAGGCAGCCTCCAGTCCGTCCACATTTCCCTGACTCCTGCCTTTTCTGAGCTTTCCCTGAAACTGTTTATGAATAAGCTTCTGTATATTGCACACCTTAGAACGATAACTTAAAATACACCCTGAACATCATTAAGTGAAATCCCTTCCTCAATTAAAATATAAGATAATGTGTTTCAGCAGTCTGGGCTTTCTGGAGTGCATTCAACTTGCCTAAATTTAGCCCTTCACTGTAAATTTCTATTACAGTCAGTTAGGTAAAACAGGCATTTCAAGGACCTTTTTCACCTGCTTTAGACAGCTATGTTTAATCCCACCTACCAGTTTCAAAAGTTAAGTCACCGCTCCCAGTACCATTTAATTTAATTCTTTGCTAATGAGAGAAAAAAATTACCTCCAACTGATCAGTCTGCCTTAAGAGACTGCCCATTTAAATATTAATGTTAGTGTGACTCAGTGCTCTACTCTTTCAGGCATTTGTCTGGAGCATGTCTGACAGTGGAGATGAGACATCTTCCACAGGTACGATGAGCAAATGTGAATGCTCCTCAATGTCTGTTCCGCCTGTCTGGGTAACAAGTGAGCTCCATACCTGAAGCTGTATAGTTATGTAGGCAAGCCCAAATCTTAAAAAAACAAGTGAGAAGCAGACTAGAGTAAATGGGACCTAGTCCTTTAGTGATATAGTTAAACATCTTTGAATCAGAATGAGCTCATGGGCAACTCATGTCTGTTTAGAGCCTAACCCACAGATATCTTTACTGCATGGATAATGGTCTGTTACTGGGGAGTAGTAGATGAGTAAGGTTTATCGTCATCCCTAATTCTGAGTAAAATCTTAGAGTGGTTGCTGGTTGTAATAATTGTGATACTTTATACAGTTGTGTGACTAATTTGACCTCAAATTGTTTTAGCTTAAGTAGTTTTGTTTTCATTGCATTAAGTATTTTTTTTTCTATTTAGTTGCTTAATGTAGTTAACAAAATAGATACAAATGGAAACCTTCATGGACCAGATGTTTCTTTCCTAGACTGCAAAGACCTCAGGGTACATTAGAGACAACTTAATAAGCCTAATAACATAGTGGTGGTCCACAGAACCTGCCCGTTTTAGTTCTCATAAAGTCCTATTAAAAGGCCTAGTCCCACAGGCTTCACTGAAAAGCCAGACTTGTACTTCTAGTCCATAAAATTGCTAAAATATTTTGGAACTTTTGAACCTGGTTTGTAAACCTTTGTGAAATCAGCTGAATACAGAAACTAAAAAACAGTAAGTAGTTTAAAATAAGTCAGGCTGCCATTGTGGTGGCTGAAAATACAGCCGTAACACAACCTGTGGGCTTGCTGCAGCGTCTAAAGGTCATCTTACACTTTTCTGTATAGGAACTGACATGGTATTGAAGCAGCACACATTGCCAACTGCTTTGGTAGAGCTTGCAATATAGAGCTGTGATAAGCATGGTAGCAAGAGAGAGTAGACCAATGAAGAATGGCATGTTTCCTAACAGCTCATGCGGTGGTCATGTGCAGAACTGGGGGTTCTGAGGGTCTGGGGCTATCCTGGTGTCGGGATACCTTGTAGGTCCTTGGACTGCCCACTGTCACACAACCAGTATGTTATGTGGCACCATCAGCACACCTGAGGGTCATGAACTAGCTCTGCCTTGGAGGTACCTGTCCACCACCTGTCCTAGTGAGCAATGGGAGGAGCCTGGGAGTTTGCAGGTGCTATAACCTGGGATCAGCTGGGGTCTTGAATAAGCTGCAACTGAAATGAAGTTTGGGGAGGCAATGACGGCTTTGGGGGAAGAGACACCTGGGGGGTGGGTCACTGGATGGAGGAGAAAGGAAAAGAAGGCAGGCAGAAGCCAGAGACATCAGCTCAGGGGTGCATCAGAAAAGGACCAGTAGACAGAAATGCAACATGAAGGTGACACCTACTGTGAAATAAAAATGGAAAGCGCAGAGAGAGATAGAAATTTGGAAACAGAGAATAGACAGATGTCAAAAAAATGTGGGGAGGGACACATATGATAGAGAAGAGCAAGAAAAAATAGTGCTGTTCAAGTCAGTGCTAGCCAGAGCAAGCAAAGGCCATGGCAGTAGGGCCTCACCCAGAATGAACTGTGTGGGTTTTAAGAACGGCTATTTGTCTTCAAAGGAGAATTTGGATTCTAGCTGCCTTTGATGTCTGAATGATCATGCACTGTCTAAGTGAGCCTCAGGAACGTGCCAGGATGATTTTACAACCCAGGAATTGGACAACCATTCCTGCTTTTTAATGTAATAGCAATAAACAAGTATCAAGTGTGGGAATAATTAAATAATAATAAAAAGGAGATGAAGAATATGGTACATGTTCCCTTCTCCCATCAAAAAAAAAAAATCTCTTTGTTGGAAAGTAGACTTTTCCAGCAGACTGAAATGATAAATAGGAATGGGTGTAGTTAAAATAAAAATAGCTATAAGAATAGCAGTTCTGGTTCTTTGTAGTGCAGTTGGAAACCACTCTAATTTGAAAACTGGACACATGACAATGGCAAAACACACTAACCTGATAACTCGCAGGCTCTACAGGTGGACTAACTATGGAGTTATGAGACCCAATAAAAATAATGGTTGGACAGATATTGAGTCCATAAAATTATGGCAGCCAGGCACACAGTATAATACAGTACAGATGTAGGTGTAGCTCTGAATAGTTTGCACTCTGTTTCAACAATAAAAATGTGTGATGTTTCCAGTACCCGCCACCAGCCATATGAGGGAAAAAGTTATCCAGCTGTTTTCAATACAAAACACACCATCCTAAAATCAATTGATATTTCATACTCTTTGTATTTTTCTTTCCTGCACATGCAGGAAGTATTAATGGTGACATTATTGTATGTTACTGTAGTTTAACAAAATGATTGGGCAGACAAGCTATGTTAGCAACATTATTGAGACATTTAATAGCATTTATCCTTTTAACTTGATTATAGTGCAATGCCCCAAGGGAGTTATTTTTAACAAGACTTCAGACAAAAAGGAGGAACTTCTCATATGGACATGCACTGGCTTCTCTAAGGAGATATATTACCAAGGCTCCAGGGTACAGAAATAAGGGGCTGCCACTTCTGTCTCCCCTCTGCCCTCACTCTTCCTTGCAACCACTCCATGTGGTCAGTACTCTCCGGTTTCTCCCTAAGGTCAGAAACAAAAGTCCCCAGCCCTGAGGCCTTCACAGATGTTACCACTCTCCAGATGTCAGCACTTGCCTGTCCCTTGTCCCTCCTTCCTCCCCAAAAAACCCCAAATCTATTTAAGCTTGCATCCTTTACCATTTTCACTGTCAGAACACAGTACAAGCCACCCTGAGAATGTGTATATACATGTGCGAGAAAAACATTTTTCCCAGTGAGTATCCCCTCTTCCCTCCCAGAAAGGGAGGGGAGAGGGGATGAAGAGAAGGAAGGAGAAACGTTGTCCCCTCTTGCACACAGCAGAACCATTGGATGCCATCAGATACTGGTGATCCCATTAGAGCCACATGGTACAGTGCCCCATGTTACACTTCCCCACCTCTGCAAATAAGCAGTCCCATCATTACCATTCCTCACTTAAATGAGGGCAAAGCTTCCAAACAGCACAGTTACTGCTGTGGAGCAAACCACTGATAATATTTAATCATGTTTACAGATCTGATTGCATACTGCTTTGTTCTATTTTTGTTTCTTTTCTCCCCTTTATTCATTTAATTTGTTATGTTTTTTCTCCCTTCTGTTTCCTCTACAGTTCTTCATCACCATTTGAGCTTTCAAACCTTTGTCTCTCAGTTCCTGATCTCCTGTTTTCCTTTGCTCAGCTACTCTGTTTCCTGAAAGGTATTTTTGTTTTCGCCTCCCCCTTCACTTCTCCTTCTCCCTAAGTCCATCCTTAATCTTTATTTGGTGCTGAGGTTGTCTGATGACATTTCTGTAACTACAACCACCAGTCCCAGAAGTTACTGTTTTGCTTTTGTATCCTTTCTACCTCTTAACTTCCTTTCCTCTTGAAACACAGATTTCAGTACTGAAATATTTACACCCTTTCATCTCTTGGATGAGATAAAGGAGGTATGCTTCTCTGCTCTTGAAAGAGCCACCCCGTTTTCTCCTTTGTCTCTATAATGACATTCACTTCTGATGGACTCTTCTTCCACTTCTGTAATGCAAAGGATGAAGAGCAAAGCCCATCTCAGTATTGCCATTCTTGGATAGTTTTCTTGCTCATTCTTTCTTTCAGGATCTGCACTGGGTTATCCACTGTCCGTGCAAAGAACTCAACAGTTTTCGTGGTGGCAAAACAGTGTACATGTTGTTCACAGACCTGTCTCCCCCATTCTACTATGATTCTCCTGTATGGACTTCTCAGATATTTCCCATATTATACTTTGCTAAATCTGTAATTGTCATCATTTCTCTCAATGCATCCATATTGTTCCTGGTTTTGTCCATCTTCCATGTACTCAACCAGTCTCATATCCAGCGTGCCACTTCATAGTTAACTGCCTTTCCCCTAACATCTAGGTTAGGATTAGGTGGAGCTGCATGGTCTTCCACAGCTGTTTTCTAGCTCCGTCCCTTCCTGCTTCAATGTGTTCAATGCACTTCAAATAAAATAATCTTAGTGTCTATCGCTTTGCTCAGGTCACTCTCATCTCCCCTCCAGCCTCCATGCTGTTAAGGTTCATCCTCCTCTTACTGAACACAAAAGGTGGTGGTGGTTTTTTTAAAGGATCTCATATCCTTTTAAAACCCTATGTTAATCCTCTTCTAGAAAAAAGAATACCAAATACCACACAGTCCCTCTAATCCTGCAACACACAGTCAATTGGCTAGTGCACCAACCATTTTATATTTTCCACATACAACACTTCCTTTTTCTTCCAGTTCTGCACAATTATTTGTAATAAAAATTACCCTTGATACAGTAAGCTAGTCACCTTGTACGTTCATACTAAGTTCCCATTTCAGCTACTGGGAGATGTATACACACCTGCCAGCCCATCTCAATGCAATAACATCCCAGTTTTTATTACAATAATGCCATAGTATTATTTCAAAAATCACTCTGCTGAATGATAAGCCAGGGAAGGAAGAGATCCCTGGAAGTTCAGCATGCCAACCTCTTCCCTAAACTAGGACTGACCTTTCTCAGATTACTCCACTGACTCCAGCACTGGCAGGGCTCCTGAGGGATGGCAACACCTTTTCAAGCAGGCAAACTGTCGGCCAGTTCTGTACTGTACGATCTAGTCTGACAGAGTCAAGGATATGTGTATGAGGTTCTATCACTCTCCAACTCCTACTTTATTCCCTTTAAGAGGCTATTATGAGTAACGACCTCTGTCTTCGCCCCAGCTCTTGTTAAAATCTGAACACTTCAAATTCTTTGACATAGGCTCCTTGGTTGGGATACACGACACCTAATTCTGGCCATGTAAAAATATGTATTAATTATTAATTAAAATGATGCATTATGTATAAAAATAGCTATTACACAAAAAGTGTAAACATAACAAAAATGTTCACAAATCCAAACAGTTAATTTTGACTATTCCAAAATTACATATATTATGCCTCAAAATTTGCCTACTACGAAATATTGTTTCATGTTCATATAAAGAAGTTGCTTTAAAAGAAAATTATAAATGTGTAAGAACAAAGGATTAACAGAGGATCATTCAGCTGAGTTACACGCAACAGTAAACAACAGAGGCAACAAATATGGTGGGAATAACATGCCAAGTTGGCAGAATTTTACTGGTAAATGTCCAAAAAGAGAAGGTGGGTTTCTTCCCTCTCTTCTTGTCTTCTGTTCTAACTGGGTGGTCACGTACCATGACCCTGACAGCCTACACTGCTCATTTTGGTAAGAGCATTGCTGCATGTGGTCCTTGGGCTTCTATCGCACATTTGTTCCCAGCCAAGGCAGGTTGTCCTAGGAGCTCCCTGCACACCTCTGCCCTTTCCCTGCCGGCTGAATCAGAGAAGTGAATGCATCGCCCACATTGAGGACAACAGTACAACGGGCTGATGAAGGAAAGGGAAGGTGAAGAGGATGGCTGAGGACTCTGCTGTACAGAACCCCAAGAAGAAGTGCGGCAAAGGACATCAGAGACCACCACATTACTGTGGTGCAGGATGACGCTGAGGATCTGAGAGGATGAAATGTAACTCATGAGTGGGAAATAGCAGATGTTCTTCCTCAAGGGCATAAGCAGGACTATAATTACAGAAAGCAATGACATCCTATCAAGCAGAAGAGCATTAGCTATGCAGCTGAGAATGCCACAAATAAATTGACATGTATTATTATTTGCCTTTGCATAAAGTAAGTAAAGAAGAATGACACAGGGTCATTCCCAGACACAAAGAAATGGGCACAGGGCAGACAGAAATGGCTAAGAGCACAAAAGGAGAGAACATTTTCTTTACAAGGATACAAGACATCTAGTAGCATATCAATGGCAAAATTGTACATGGTGCACTTCAGAGAGAAAAAAACTTCATACACACTTCATCAGACCCCAGTGAATTAGTCATAGTCTACCCAAACCACATTTTATGTGAAAGTAACCACCAGGTCACAGATGTGTCAGTGCAGTCTCACTGCAGTCAGTGGGAACATGCCTGTATGAAAGGCTACTTGGATGTATTATTAAAGGATTAATCTCCTAGACTACAGTAAACCACAGTGTTAATGTATTCAAGCACCTACCCCCATAGCAGCTACGAAGCAAAAAACCTCCATGATTAATTAACCTGATGTGAAACTGTGTATTCCTTTTTCATCATTCTTTGAATAACACATTGTTTTCACAAAGAAACTAATTCAAAAGGCACTCTTCCATTGGGATTCACTATATCTATAACCATTTGAAAGTAGTTTATTTAATTTCCTTTTTTATCAGAGTCCTTATCGCTATCAAAATACTGATAGGAGACTGAAGTGGTACAATTCAGATGAAGCTGTCCTCACCTCTTTAGCCTCATGTCAGCCCTTGTGTAGATAGACCAGGGGTGGGCTCAACCCAGTGGTGCTCACGATAGTTCCTGCTAGATCCATAGTTAGAAAGATTTGCATCCATCCTTTTCTACTCTACAGCTTATTCAGTAGAAAAAACTGA
The DNA here is from genome assembly GCF_949628215.1 of Phalacrocorax aristotelis. Classification (NCBI taxonomy): domain Eukaryota; kingdom Metazoa; phylum Chordata; class Aves; order Suliformes; family Phalacrocoracidae; genus Phalacrocorax; species Phalacrocorax aristotelis. The sequence goes on along the minus strand of NC_134279.1, from coordinate 72,791,287 downwards.
AATATTTTATGAATCATCACCTACAGAACAGTTTAGTAAGTTCCAGCCAGTATTCTACCAAATGCAAGGGACATCTGTGGCCCAGAAGCTATTACATGAAGTTAGTAGAATTACACTGGTAAAACTGTTTGGCCGGTAGAGTTCTCTTTCCTGATATTAACATTTGTGAAAAAACAAAAACATATCTTAACATTCACAGCTATCTTTGTTTGCAAGATGAGCATTACATTTTACTTGCACACCAAGAAACTTTGATATGGAGTCACTGAAGACAGCAAAAATTGAAAACCCAATTTCAGTAGGAAAACTGATGATGTTTCTACAAAAAGCATCAAATAACTCAACAGATTTGCCTCTTCATTGCATTTGGAATAGTATCTGCAAACTTCCATAGGAAAAGCTTGGTTTTTTAATGTTTTGTTCTTTGTTGCATTGCAGGCTCAGCATAACCACGGGAGAGGAAACTTGGCTATTTCACCCAGCTTGCAAGGCATAAGTCAGTGCTGAGCTACAAGGGTGGCCAGATGACAAATGGGGACAAGGACCCTGAGTCCGACTAGCTGCTGCTCCAAGAAAGCAGTGCCTGAAGGATAGGAAGTCATGGTGGCTGGGGCTGGAGGAGCCTGCGGACATCAAACCTGTGCGAAGTCCCATAGAGTGAGTACTTGTGGCAGTGACGCCATGTGCTGAGCCATATTCTCTTCTCTGTGTGTGTGTGGACTGCTGGTCACCCCAGCGTGATTGGGATGCTCACTACTTGGGAGCAGTGTCTCAGCTGGAATGGACATCAATACATGCTCACAAAAACTTTGCAGGTGTATAAAACAGGAAAAAACCAAGTGGACAGACAGACCTTGTAGTGAAATGATGGACTAGCCAACAGAAAATTATATACATATTTCTAGGCAAATATATAGCCTTTAAATACCATGAACAGGTAAGCCCATCATGCTGTTTTACAATTGTGCTTCATAATAGACTTTTTTGACTATAAGGTACAAAACCAGATAATATCACTGAGGTCAGCTGAGTAGTACGGGAGCATTGGCCAAACGTCCTTAAGAACTGATGGAGGCTGCTACTGTGCTCTAGTAACCTTCATGTACAAAAACATCCCCCAACAGCCCAAGGAGAACAACAAACCTGGAGCTGTTGTTTACATTTATCTTCCCTGTCTATCCACCCTATTTTGATGTGCAATTGACAAGTGCAACCCCCACCCCTCAAAAAATATCCATACAGACAAAAGAAAAATCTCTAGTTCCATAAAGTATTAAATCGGCAAAGATTATCAAAACAATATCCTAAGGGAGAGAGAAATTTTCACTGGCATTCTGTCAGTTGTCAATCATACACTTTTATTATCCCTGTCTGGCCTCTATAATTTGCCCTCTATGTGGGTTAGGAGAGAAACTTTACTCTTTTTACTTCCTTTTTTGATTTATTTGTGAAATGGAAATTTTGCTGTCAGCATCCATGTGACGATGCCTATGCACCTGAAATATGGCAGCACATGATGCAGTAGGACAGAAAAGCAAACAAAGTATCCACAAACTAGAATGATTCTCAGATACAGATACACTTGAAAGGTTCAAAAATGTCCTGTACCCCATGGTTACTTGTTCTTCTTCAGAAACCTCTATCCACCGATTTCTAAACTCACTTTAAAAATCCCTATTTGTCAATTCCCAGATCAAGTATTCAGAAGCAAAAGGAGCAGTAGATCCTACATTGCAAACTGGATTTACAGTGGAAAGAAAGGAAAGAGCTGAGGAAGCACCCACCTTTGCTTGGAGAAATTTACTTCTGAAATGTTAAAATGGTGTTTGGAAAAAAAGTAATCAGAAAATATTTTAGAATTATGAAGGAGTATGTGAATGATTCAATTTGTTAAGCTTGTTTTTTGTGTGAATGTCAGTCTTGGGCAATGCCACCGTCACAGTATCAAGATTCAAAGGTTTCTTCAAGTGTATCTATTGTCCCTAACTATATTAAAAATCTATTTCTTCTCTGGTTTTAATGAAACCTTAAAGTTGCTGACTATTTTCCATTCATAAAAGGAAAACGTAAAGCAAAGCTTTTGCATAGGTCTAGAGTATATAGCAAAAATAATGTGGAAATATACTGTAAAATTCTATTCATAATATATTTGCTGCATTTTAGCCAAAAGCCTCTGCCAAGATTTAATACTTCTTTGTTTTTTAAAAAGTGCTTTAAAAGAAAATAAATATGTAAATTGTGGATTGCTTCTTGGCAAATTATACTTTTTAAAGCAGAGTTGGCAAGTTAGGTTGCCTCTAGAGACTTTGCATCCTATGTTTGGTTGTTATTAAAAAGAATTTAGTGGTTTAATCCTTCTCTCCAGTTGTCAACATCACAAAGTCATCACACAGTCCCAAACTACTGCAGTTTGTGGTTAAAAGGAGCACAGAAGTGAAAGTTCAGAGGTGCTGTTATTATAGGTCACAACTGACATGGCAGATATAGGGGCAGAATTACACACATGAGAGATCGCATAACATCTGCACACATTTTGTGTTCCTAAAGTCTGTGTTACTGGTTTTGCTCTTTAACAAGCCCTGAAGTCACCCATTAAAAGGGCAAAACATAGCTTAGGGAAACTAAAAACAAGATGGCTTTCCTTTATTCCACAACGAACAGTGCCCCGATTCCCTACTTTATGATGACTCACCACAACTTCTTCTGATGACCATCTCGGTGCTTCTGAGGTCTCCAAGCTGTCAGCGTCCATAATTCTTCTGCTGCTTTTAGTCCTTCCCAGCCCCAGCTTTTCTGCTGTGCTGGCAGGGGAAGGGCTTTTCTCTTCCTCAGTTTGTTTTTCCTGTCCTTCCACAAATTTCCTTCTGCAAATTCCACCCCATTAACCTGCTTCATCTGGCTATTTCAGTGTCTGCCTTCCCTGTCCCTCAGTGCCCTGGACAACAGCTGCAGCTTTCCTCCACTTCACATATGTATTTGCCTAATCCTCTGCTTCCATATTTCCTACAAATGCAATCCTATCCAGAGAGTATTAATTCCTCTCCTTGTTTTCTCTGTGTGTCTGTTGAGCAGTCCTGATTGACAGACCTGCTTGGAACCACTCCAAACTCTGACAGCAAAAGTGATTAACAGGTTAGATTGGACAACTGATATAAATTCCTTTGGAACAGTATTTAAAAGCTTTTATTATGGTATATCTAAAATATTGAGACTGTGTGATGGAGCCATGCCTCTTTGGTGATTAACACCTTGTAGTGGATGTTTATCATCATATATAATTTCTGTCAGGAGTCAGTAGCAAGCTGCTTTCTGTAAAATATGGTTGTCAACTGCATGTTAATGTGAGCTATATGGTCTGGGGAAGAGACAGTTTGCCTGATGTTTGCAAATTACTTTATCAGGTGCAAAGAAGTATATGACTTCTCTAAGGTAAGGATCTGCCAGAATTATTGCCACCTATCTAGTTTGCCAAAGACATAATAGTTATTTTGAAAATGTTGAGGAAAGTTACTAGCCTAGAAGTTCAGAACCATCTTCCAGAATGAGGTATAAAATCTAAGGAAGAAGAACTGAGAAGGGGGAAAATACAATTATGCATGAACATTTTGACAAACATAATGTAAAGAGGATCAGAAGTTTGTACACATCCCAAACTGAAGAGTCTTTCCTGTAAATGCCCTCTGAAGAGTGCACAACCAAACTCCCTGGTGCTATGGGTTACAAGAACACCTTCACGTATGCAGCTTGGTATGGAGAGGGAGACAGGTCTCCTGGACTTGATCGTGTAGATAAACAAGACCTTACTTTCTGTGACCAGCATCCCTGAAAACCTTTGTAACACTATATTGGATTTCATAAATAAATACTCTTAACTAGGCTTAAGCTAACTAAAATAGGTTAACATTAGGGCATGTAATTAATAACATGGTGTCCCAAAATGTTTTTCCAAGGTACGGTGGAGCTAGCTTAGAAGTTAGTAGCACTGATATCAGTAAGGAAAAATGTCTTCTAGTCACAAAAGCCAGTGAGAAAATCTCCTTGGTATTACAGGAGGATATCCCAAGGGCCTAAAGGGAATTATAAAACAGCCTGATGCACCTTTTAGTTTTTTTTAATTTAAAATAAAAAATAGTTCTGTGAATGGGCAAGAATAAACACAGCCTCACTGCATCTTTTCATAAGCACAGGGTGCTGAGAAGTGCTTATTAAAGCTCCAAGTGCTTGAAGCATGCTGGGATATCCTCTGCCAGATGTACGTGTGCCTTACCTCAGCTAGCCTTTCGTAGATTTTTTTGTTTACAAGCCATCCATATGGCAGCATCATTAAACATGTCATAAAAAGACTACTCAAGTGGTTGCCTTGTTACTCTAATGAAATTACATGTTTTTTAAAACCTTGCCAGTCCAACTGCCATATGTTATGAAAACTCAAGCCTACTGGGATGCCATTTCATGTAAAGTTTAAGTGCCTTGCTGGTGAATATAATTAACCGTAATAGCATTTTATTAGCTTTAGTTACGACGGCAACTAAAATAACACTTTGCAAGTCATGCCAACACACATGAAAGAGAAAGCAAGCACATTGCATCAGCTGGGAAGGAGACAGCTACTCCTAGCAATTGCCCTCTTGTCTGGCCTATCCAGCAGGGGTAGAGGATAATCCTTAAAAATCACTGCCATAGGGCATAACGGTTGCCATCAGGAGGAGAGCGAGGCAGGGAGTGACTGTTGAGGTGTGCTGTGGGAAGCCAAAAGCCAGACCCAGCTGCAGGAGGAACATGCTGGAGAACAGCATGGGCAGAGAAAGCTATGGCTGCTCTAATGCCAATTTTGGATTGGCCAGTTTTGCATTTCTTGGCCAATTTTGCAGACACCTTATCACTGAAAGAAGATGCAGTGCTAACGCTAGATGCTCCGCTGGCACTGGGAGGATGGTGATATCTAGAAGGATGGCCATGACATGCAGCTGGAGACAGTAGCCTCTCCAAATGGCACAGCTGGAACAATCACTGCTATTAAAACTCCACAAAGCTAGATTTTCCACTACACAACTACATCTTTGCCTCGCCAAAATAATCTGAGCATCCTGATTCATCCTGTTACATCTGATGCTCCTGATCACAGCTGGGAGAAGACAAGCAGGAAAGAGAAATAAGGGATGATAATTCCCACAGAAGGGAAGAGGGTAGGAAAAAGTGGTCAAGGTAGAACAAATGGAGAGAAATTTAAGTGCTTGCACAGGTGTAAGCAGCTACACCAGAGGAGAGCAAACATTCAGGAAAAAATAAAGTTCTTAAAGCCAGTGCGCTACTGCTGACGTCCACAGGTCCTTGCTGAGGCTGCTGAAGCTGGCTACATATTTCGTGTATGTAGGAACCATAACACTATATGTGAACGGTTTCTTCCTGTCTAGGAAAGAGATAAAATATCCTGGGATGGATCCTATTACACTGTTTTGAACTTGGGAATACTCCAGAAAAGAGCAGTTTGGCTGTATCTGCACAATTCCTCTTTCCCTTCCCTGTGACCCTTTCCCGCCTTCTGTGGTACCCATTGTAACATATTACTGTCATCACAGGTCTGTTTCTGCTTAACTACTTACTACTACTGAAAAACAACAAAAATGACAATAAAAACTGCTTGAAACACTGGAGATAGACTGCACATGGCAAAGTGAAACAAGATTTTGGCTGAAATCACCCCTCACCTCTTTCATAATACTCTTTAAAATATAAATTTTCTAGTGAAAAATATGATGAAATATAAAGCCAGTTAATGAAAAAATGTACTTTTACAACTGTTTTAAATAGGCAAGTTTAGCTTTTACATCTTGAGGAGGGTTGCTATTCACTTGAATGAGTCTTAACCTTTAGGGTGCTGAAGCATGTAGTGGAAGAACTTGGTGTTACCTTTGATCATGTTAATTATGAGGGCAGGGTTTTATCTTTATATATGTTCAAAACACAGAAAAAGAAAATAAAGAAAGATATTGATCTTTTAAAACTTATTTTATATATTGTAGCATTGCAATTAGACAGAACCCCGCTGTTAAAGCCTTGACAGTGGACAAAAATGTTTTAGTTAGGAGGCAATTGACAAAAAAAGCAGCAGGTGAGGCACCACTAGCCACTTGGATGGATGAGTAGCTGCGGCATTTACTTTGCTGTAATTCATTCAGTATTACAGCAGACTTGGGAACTGAACCCAGATGTCTTGATTTCCAATCCTATAGCAGAAAAGTTGGCTTTATTTTGCATCTGTTTATCCCCTTTAATAAGTTTTCCTGTCATCATAATATTCCTGGGGAATAAAAGAAATCAGATCTATGTGATGTTGTCCAAGAGCTGCAGTTTTCTATGAAATTGTTGGTGCACTGGCCTTCTGAATAAAACAGGATATTACTGCCTGATGTGTTTTCTGTGCACCAGTGTGACTGAAAATCTCACTGTGTTCATGGCACTGTTTCTCACCACATTTACACATGACATAAAGGGAGATCAGAGCTTCAGTCTGCTCAACCTTTCTTCACTTTTCCTGCTGTCCCTCTGGCTTGTAGGAGTATTTTAAAATGAGCCACTGCACTGAAATGCAATCCTGTGTGGGCTGGTTGCTATCAGTACATTTCAGTGATGTGCAACAAATTTGGTAGAGCTATCATTTCAAAGACCTCGTTTGATCTGAAGCTTGATGCCATTCAACTTCTTCACTCTGATAAATCAACCAAAAGCTTCCTTGGCTCTCCTGACACCATTTGGCAACTACTCATCCAAGACAGGGCATCATTCAGGAGTCTGTCGCTACAGTAACAGCCTTTGACCTTTTTGGCTGTGCTTTGCACACCGTGATTATTTGTTCTTTGTATTAGCTTAACCAGGATCAGCTGACATGGTGGTGATGATGATGATTTCCTCAAAGTCTGATGACACTTCTTCAGCTTTGAATGATTAGGGGGTAAAAACCCCCACCCTGTAAACTCTGTACCTTCTCATCATGTTTTTATTTTTAATTCCTCTGCAATTTATCCCAGAAAGAAGGCTAATAAGTGTTAGAGGAGAAGGAGACAAAACAACACTGAGAATCTTAGGAACAATTAATTCCACTTGAGAGGCACAAAGACAAAGGTTATTCACTATTGCTTTGAAGTACTATCATGTCTTTTAAATCCATAATCTGGGTGATTTGATGTTCTCTGCTCCCTAAATTCACTGCTTGCATTCCTTTGAAGCACACAGCAACAAGACTTTTCAAGTATCAGAGAGTCTTTCCCAAGACCTTGCAGGACATCAGATTTCAGTTCTACTCCCCTTTTTCTCCTCAACCTCTTACCTAGCTTTTGCCGTCTCAAACGTCTGTTTTCTTCCTCTGCATTTTCTGTCCTGTCAATTAAGATGGCGATCTCTTTGTGTCAGAGTCTGTCTGACATATCCTAGGCACTGGTCTCATCTGGACTGCAGGCTGATATCATGACAGATCAAAGCAGACCATTGACTCATTGGTCACAGACCTGTCAGAAGTGGAGCCCTTGATTTCTGTGCATGGTCTTGTTCTTCGGAAGTGGTCACCAGCTAAACTGGGGAACATTTTTCACCAAGAGGTTTCAACAGATGAGCTACTTAATTATTTGCTGGTTTTATTACAATATTCCCTATTTATAGCCTGTGAGTGCTTATTCAAGGAAGTAGAACTATCACAAGTTCCTACCTGGATGAGACATATTCTTTAAAGAAGAGAATAAGAAATCAAAAGTCTACTGTATAATTTATATTTAATTTCTCTATCATATTTTGATCAAATACTCCTAATTTTCCAAGGTCCTATCTCCTGCCCATCTCTCTTAACACCAGAAGGCACACTGAAATAAGTGGGGTCCACATCCTTCAAGAAGTTGAAAATTCTATATGGCTTCTTGGAGAAATCAGGGCAAAATAATTCTGAGAAAAACCAACTCGTATCATACATAACTGGTATAGTATGTGTGACTTCTAAATACAATCAAAGTTGAACAGGGCTACAACAGACATTTCAGTATGAATATTTGTTTAATATTTTTATTTTGACATTGCTTAGCCTTGAAATTTTCACTGATAAAAAGGAAAGAAAACTTTTAAATATACATTGCAAAAATTTACTATTGGTTTGGTTTATTTTCTCTCCTTTATATAGAATAACTATAAGGAAAGGAGCAAAAGGATGTTCTTATATTAAATACAGAGGAATATTTTACAGTAGTATTGCTTTCAATATTGAGTTCATGCATAATAGGGCATGTAATTTAATAAATGTTGTGTTTAACAGAGGACAATGTAAAACAGACATAATGTCCTCTGTCTATTCTCAAGCGTTTAAATTGGATCTCTACTTGTTGTGATATCTTAGGGTATATGCCTGTAATGCTCATCCAAAACATAGCCCAAGTTTCATGTACTTTCTTTTTCTTCCTATAGCCTTCCTCCTTCTCCTCCTCCATCCAATCCAACAGTCTTTTTATCCTCATCTTGAGCCAATTCCCACCCATTCTCCTTCTTTGCAGCAATCTGCTTGCTCTGGCTTCCACCCAAGTGAGTAATGAGCTGAAAAATCTCCTCTACAAGCCCTGTTTTTCCAGGAATCTTTTCCTGGCTATTCTTCTCCCTAGCATTCTCCATGGTCTTCTTCCTGAAATTTATGCGATACCTTGAATTGCCTTTTGATAGTAAGGGCTGAAATCAGAAAACATTTCTGCAGAGGGACAGATCTGCACAAAATGGGTTCTAAAACATTTAAAACATGTCATCCTTGCATTTCCTTCCTTTTTTATCTGTAAGCCCTGTTGAAGATACCTATTACTTTATACTATATAATGACTATAGACATTACAATTTGGGCAATTATAAACCAACAAGCTCTACAAAATCTTTTGAAAGCCATATCCTGACCTTTCTGAGTATTGTCCATGCCTGCTCCTTCTTCCCCCCCTGCCCCGTGAAAGTGATTGACTTTTTGGCCACAGACAAGGTAAGGGGCTACAACTCCATTTATACTGAGGTACAAACTCACTTCTCTTACTAAACCCACAGTGACAGGACTAAATTCTCAAAGACATCAGCCAGTTAAAGTTTTCTTAATAGTGAATATGCCACTGGAATTTTTTTTGAGAAAAATAATACTTATTTAAAAATTAATTGGAAATTCATTGCTACCTCGTTCAACCTCACTTGGCAAGTGGAAACCAAAATGCCCAAGCAACAAACTGGAACTTTTGCAATGTATCTGTATATTAAAATAGAGTCTTTACAGTGATATGAGTCAGAGTGAGAATTTAAATTAATATTTAGTGTTTTTAAAGAAAACCAACGCCCTTTATTAATTTCATGGTAAAATACATCTTTACAAGATTCACAGCTTCTCCTTGCATAATAATTTCACTGCAAATCTGGGATCTGGTCTAATATCATTAACGCCAGTGGGAAGACTTTGGCTACATTTAGCAGGAACAGGTTCAGCCTTTAAGATGGCCTTTAGCTTTGTCTGCAAGCTGCCATCAGTAGGCTACCCATTTGTTTCAGTTTATTCTAATTTTCAGTATTTTTTTTACATCAGTCTTAGTAACTCTTCTGTAATTCTTAGGATATTCCAATGAGATAAGGTTGTAAAGAGTAGCTCTCTTATGCCATTAATAAGTGTACCAAATTGTGCACCTGTTATTTTTGCAGCCACATAGATAGTACATGCAAATGAGGAACCACTGTGAATTATCAGGCATGGTGGCAAACGGAAAGACAATGTAAAAGGATGGTAAAATAAAAATTATAGGAAGAAAAAAACTATGAGGAAGGAAGGTGTTTTTATTAGGGAAAAGATATCAATCTCAAAGACTGATGAAAGACCGGCTTTTGAAAAAAATTAGGATGTAGCAAATGTTTCTCCAAATATGTCAAATTCTGTGCCATGCACCATGACATGCCGTGTGACCAAGACATTCAAACTCTATTGTCCAGACACTGAAAGTATTAGTCCTTATACTCGCCTGCTTGCAGTACGGAAAATATGACTTCCAGTAAGCTTGTAAATGACATAAAAGAAGTTATGGGGACCATGGATTTATATTGTGACACACTATGTAACAGATATCACCTTTCACCCTAGGGTGAATTAGCAGGTAAGAGGAAGAAAAGAAGAAAGTGAGGTACAAATCAAGGATAAAATTATCCTCCATTTGTGTTTTGGGAGTTTTCTGAATTTAAAAATGTCATAAATAAATAACTACAAGTATATATGATGGTGGTGTATGTGAAGTAGTATATTCACAGTCTAAGGCTGGGCTGCTTTTGCCTTTCACTGTAAACTTAATTTCCCAGAAAATTTCTTTGTTTATGTGAATATTTCCAAGCAGAAATGTACTAATTTTCCAGGGAAAGTAAAAGGATGTGTAATCAAAACCAGACTGATTTCTGAAAGGAAACTGGCTCATTTTTAGAATGAAAATATGTCTTGCGTTAGGGAAGTGTGATCATTCTTGATTTTGCGACTTCCACAAAGGAAAACCTCCAAATCCCCAAAACCTATTTGTGAAACAGAAAGAATAGGACTTTCCATACTGGATCAAACCAGAGGCCTGGGTAGTTCAACATCCTGTTTGTCACTACCCGAGAGAGCAGCTTCAGAAGAAAGCATGAGAACTCCCCCAGGGAGGTTGTTTGACACAATCTACGCCCCCCCCCCCCCCCCCCCAATAATTTATAAGAGTAATTCTAACTTCTAAAGTTGGAAAATTATATAAACTCTTAAATTAAGAGCTTTAGTATAAGTTTCAGAAATTTAATATAACTTACAAGACTTCTATTGAAGTTTTTTTTGTATACTTCTGCTACCATAAGGTTATAAGTCACTCTTGCTTAATTTGTTAGTCATGAAGTGTATGCAGGCACATATATTATTTTAAGATTTGTAAGAAAAAGTTGCCAGAAATGACTCAAATAATCTCAATATCTGCAACCAATTAAAACATTTCACTCATTTCTATTGATGGTTCTGAAATATTCAGATGGGGAAAAAAAAAAAGGGAAAAACTTAAAAAAGGGAAAACAATGTTACCTGGTCAACAGTCAAGCAATCAAAACAACCCCGGTGTAGCGGGGGTGCAGCTACGTGATGCATGAATGCGTGAGGATGGCGAGCGGTGCTGGAGCGGTTGTGCTGTAGCGCAGACACGAAGAGCCGCTCAGCAGGACAGTGAGATGCTATGCTGCTGCTGCGGCAACTGCAAGCTGAAGAACACCAGTGAACGGCAGCAAAGCATTAACCGCGGCGGCCTACCTGCAAGTGGCCTGACGCTAATGTGAAATGGCAGCTGAGAGCAGCTCCACACAACTTTCTCAGCCTCCCTAAGTAATTGGTAACCTCTGAACCCTGCTCACATGAGCAGCTAGGGAGAACTGCTCCCAGTTAGGCAGAGAGGTCAAGCCAAAGCCTGATTGTCTGGACCTTCAAACATGTGACCTTCCTCCTCAAAACTTTCTTTCTCACACCTAAAGATCATGCCACTGGCCCCCAGAACTGCACTTTGATCGGTGCTTGGAGCCCTTTGTTTACCTTGTGCATTAAGCCCAGTCAAATATGCTTGAACTGTACAGTATCAGTTTTTCCCAGGTCCTTTAAGTTTGGGCAAAGAGAAACTAGCCTGTCTTGGCAAGCTTCTACCCTACTTAGTGCTGATCTTGGGCTTTTGCAGAACTGACAGTATCACTAATCTAATCCTGATGTCTGCAATGAGGTTTAACACTTGAACATGAAAATGAAGTTTAGCTGGAGCAATTTATTGAGCTCTTAGGTCCAGCATTTTTCTGGGGCATATTCTGCTTTTAGATTGAATAAGACAGTATGTCCTGATTAGCTCTTTGTTGTGAAAAGTGGAATCAAAGCCTTGATCCAGGCAGCTACCAGGTACTATGGCTCTCCCAATCACATTCAGCATGTGACCATGCATGCGCTAAAGTTTTGACAGGGCTTTTGAGAGGCCAAATCAAGACTTTGTTTATTAAACAGAAATGTGAAAGAATGGAAGTCATTGTCTATTTAGTTTTTATGGGCTTCAAATATTTTTATTTGGAAAAATATCCTAATATTCTAGTTGCAGAACAAAATGGTTATTTCTTCTTCGCTTTCACTAACAACATTTTCTGGAAATAATTTCACTGGCTGATCATGCTCCTGTGCTCCAGATAAAACTTCACTACATGCTTTCCTCTGGCAGAAACTCTCCTGTTGCCCAGCATCCTCAACTCTGCCTCATGTTAAAAACCTAATTTTCTTTAATAATTAAGAAGACAGTTTGGAGGTAATTATTGCTATTTCCTTCCTACCTATTCATCTGCTCTACTATCAGCTTCTTTTCCTGCATTTTGATTTCTCTTTTGGTGGAAATCATTTTGAAAGCAGGTCACTAATAAACTGGCAATCATCCTGCTCACAGTGGTATTAAGAATAACCATTCTGGCATTCTCTGATGCTGAATTTCACATAGCAATCACTGGCAAGCCCTAAAACTGTTGCAAGTTTTACCAGTACAAAAGGACATCCCGGTACTCAAAAAATTTGGTACTCACTTAACCTAGTCAAATTCTTTTACAGTTTAGAAAGCCAGCTGCCTTGCAGTGACCGTCAATTTTATTGTACAAATCAATTTGTCTCCACTGACGGAAAATAATTGCAAAGCAAACAAATTATCCATGCTACATTGAACCCTATTCACTCTGGGGACACTGAGCTTACAGCTTGAGAAGATTTTCCTCTGCCTGCCTCAAAAATAGAGCTTGCTATTAAAAAAACCTCAACAAAACATTAAAAAATCTTACTGCTTTTACCCTTACGTCTGCTGGAGAACTTCAGCATATTAATTTTGCATTTGTGTAGGTATTAAGATGCCATTACATGGAACTTTTCTGAGGATATTTAAACCCAAGACTGTGATAGGGCTTTTTATACTCAATTTTTAGTACAAAGAACACTGTTGTTGAAAGTGGAGGATTTGGAAGCTGCTGAAGGCTTACAAAGTCATTCAGGATCTTATGTAAAAGCACAGTCCAGCATCTTTTTATATAGGCCAATATCCACAGAGGAATTTAAACTCCTGAACAGACTGTCGGGTTGGAGTGCATTTGCTCAAATTTCACTCCTCAAAACCACCACTCTCTTTTCATCTGCCACTGGAAACATTTAAATTCTGTCAACATGCCTAATGCCCCAGCTGTTTTGCTCCTGCAACCCCACCCCAAAGTAACTCCACTCAGGGTGCAGGTCTGGCTGCCCTGCTTGGAAGATGGAGAACGTCAGCTTGGACTCTACAAATTGTGGGTGCAGATGTCATTTCCCAGCAAACACCTACCCGTAACGATGGTTTCCCAGTAAAGGTGGACAGCCCCTGGAGTTGGTCCCAGCTGGACTGCCCTTTCTTGAGCAATGCCACATTCCCTCTTTCTCCATCTGGTGTAACAAGTATTTAAGTACTTTGGTGAAAAGTAGAACAAACTTAACTCCTCTCAGGAAGACTGCCAGACACATGTTTCATCCCCTACCCCATGTCCCTGTGAAGCCTCCCTGAGGACAGGGTAGCCTCCAAGGTGGTGGCTCCAGCCAGCTCCTGGGGTGGTTGAGATGAGGTCAGCACCAAATCCTGGTAAGACTTTGACAAAAGAGAAACTTACCTTTAGGGTAAGGTCTGCTTGTAAGCCCTAAGGAGAGGGAGGCACTTCATCCAGCTGGGAAAGTCATACAGCTGTACTCCACAAATGCCAGCTCACAGTCCTAACTGAAGATGTCCAGCTTCAGATCATATAGTGTTTACAGGTTCTTGCCCTAAACTCAATGAGTAGAGAGCTCAGTGCCAGGCCCTGCAGAGCCCTCCAATATCCAGTGAAAAAAAAAATTACATCCTGTGAAAATAAAAATAATGGTTAAAAATATACATATATTTGCCTTCATCTGCTTAGATTACCAGGTCCTGAAGGTGAATCATCTCCTCATTTGAAATACTTTCTCATTTTCCAATTCTAGCTCTGTGGGCTATTTGTAACCAACATTCAGTAGCATGGTAGAAAAAAACTGAGTACTTTCAGTATTCTCTGTTTTCAGTAAATTTCAGAAGAACAGGATCAACTTACCTATTTTTAAATAAAAATAAGGACTATATAAGCAGGGCTACTGCTGGTGTTTCCGGTCTGCCCCAAAGATCACCTGGGTCGTAACTTCTTGCCCCAGTAAAGCAGTCATTGAAGCTGCATTTCATTCCAAATGTAACTATTTCATTTCACTGCCTCAGCATTTCAAATAGAGATGCCACTTGGCAAAAGATGTAGCAGTCAGCTGCATTTTTTCCCAGAGATGTTGTTGAATACAGTGATTAATGAAATACACCCCTCATGGCTTCTGTTTTTTAAAGGTGAGGTTTCTGAGATATTAGTTCTGTGGTGTCATTCTAAGTGAATAATAAAGCCTATTGGACCTCCCATTTTTCTTTACCATTTAGTGGAAAATTTTAGGAAAATATATCAAATTGTATTGATATAAATTTGTCAGGGGTAGGTTGGAAGATATCTCAAATATTCTAAATTGTGGAAATATGCACTCATTATCAGAAAAAAATTGAAAAATTACCTCTACTGAGGAAAGAGCTATGGTAAAAACCCTAGTTCTTCTTTGACACCATAGAACCTATATGAAAGAAAAACCTTAAGAAAGCTCTAAATGCACAAAGTGGGGCATGGACTGGGGCAGAGCTTCCTTCTTAGGTGTCAAAGCCAACAAACCTTTAGACAAACATCAGCAAGAAGCCAGACTTTCGTAGTTCCAATGTTCATCAACCACCTCAAGCTACTTACCAGACATGAAAGAAAAAAAGAGGCCAAGAAGTCATTGGAGGGAGTTACAAAATACCTGGTAGCATACAGCCTAAATTCTTCAATGACATTTTTAGTAAATGTTTTTGCTGCCAAATGCGGTTTGCTTCACCATCAGATCTGTCGCCATTAATAATGTGTAACTCCACTCCAAAATTATTCCTATAAGGCACTTTCTTAATAGCAGGCATTAGCTTTGTGCATGGCTACAAAAGTCAGTAGAATTTGGTTTTTGTGAATGTATGGAGTTCTTTATCTGAACATTTGCAATTTAAAACACCACTAAGAACTACAAAAATTCCTGACAGAAATCCATCCCGAGAGAGGCTAAAGTCAAATCAATGGAGACACATTTCTATGATCCTGACCTGGGAAGAACGTTGCCCAATCTAGTCTATGATGGGAAAATATTTGAAACAGGGACAAATTTCTCATTGACCTCCTCTTCCCCCACTGAGCTCACATTCTTCACCTCCACTTCATAATTTTTCATGGAACCAGAAGAACAACACGTATTTTCTCCATATGTTTCTGCTCAACCTCTAGTTGCATTTGCAGAGAGGTTAACTTTCCAAATAAGAAGGGGCAAGAGTATAAGCTCCACATTTGTATAAGAAATAAGAAGGGGCAAGGGTATAAGCATTCAGATGCTTGTAACAGTAGAAGGTTTGAAAAAAACATGGGAGAGATTTTCAAGAATACACTTTTCATGAGATTTCCAGTAGATCCTTCAACTGCTGCCCAAATAAAGTGAAATATTTTTGCCTATCTTAATCATGTGTCACTTGATATCTACTTTCTGCTGAAATTATGTGAAGTTTTGGAAATTAATATCTGGGAGGAAAAAAAAAAGTGTGAGGAAAAAAATAGACAAAAGGATTTTTTTCACCCACTCATTAACATCCCAGGAATGGTCTGTGAATCACCTTTATTACCACTGTAAGGTAATACTAATTATTATATATGTTAAATTATAGATTAAATATCATAGACTAAAACTTGTCTCCTACTGGGCACTTTAGAATTTATATATAAACAGTAGATATTTCTCTCTCTCTTTTTGCATCTCATTTATCTGCTAAACACTAAAAACACTAATTACGTGGTTATCATAACATCATTATGTAAAAGGAATCAAGACGAGCACTAAGCTCAATCACGTATAAAGTAAACAAACCGCAAACAGGCAGATGGCACATTTGGGACCTGACTCTGCCCTGTGAAGTCATTTACTGTTTTAAAACTGAAAGACCAAGGTCTGCATGGTCTTTGTCACTGGTTTAGCAAAATCATTTTAAAACCACCTTTTTGCTCAATCTGGTACAACTGTGCTTGCAATGGCCATGCTTCACAGGCTCTGTACATAAATTTATGAAGCACAGCTTTCAATCCTATGCTGATTCAATGTTCAGGTAACTCCTTTACCTTTAATGTGTTTCCTCCCAATTCCCACCTGCAACTTGGAGGGATAAGGAAGCCAATTGCACTCATTTAATATTTCATTAATTGCATTTTAAGTCCACGGCATAACCACGCTCTGCTACTGGGAGGATGAAAGGAAACACTGTATTAAGATAATATTGATTCATTTAACCAGCATAAAATGAAGAAAAGGTCAAACTGGGGCAAAGCTGGTGCATGCAAATACGTCCCTGGCAGTTAACTGTTGTGACTCAGCTACCAACAACTGCAGGAAGGGCATGGGAAAAGACTCCAATGCTCACTAAAGTGTGCCATTAGTCTGTTCTTTGGAGTCATCAGACTGCCTCGAGTTAGGTCTTGCCCCCTAGGCAATCATCACAATTAATTGGCCATGCAATTTATCACACACTAATTAAGTGGCTTCTACCGCATTTATCACTGCTTGTAAAGTGAAGGAGCTCATTCTGGCTTTTTATTTATATCACTGGCAAGGCAGTTTGAAGCACATGGATTCATCACTTCTAGATGGGTATTAGATTCCCAGCAACTGAGCACCCTTGCACCCAGGAGGGAATGGCAGTACACCCCAGTGGTCTAGGGCAGATGTGTTTACATTTGCAAGAGTATTCAGCTGGTTTCTGCAGGAAAAGACCTTGATACACTCATGGGTGTGTGGGGCTGTGCATGTGCACGCGTGCTCATGTGATTATTTCTACTCTCCTCTGACTTTTGGTCAGTTGCAATCAAAATTTGAGAGAGGGAGAAAGATCTCAAAAGAAAGAAATCCTGCTAAGGCTCCCACTGAGAAGGCAACATTACAGTGAGTTTAATCCTGCTGGGACATGGGAGGAACTTCTTGGGAACTCCTCCTTGAGACACAAATCTATAGGACACCAGACATCCTTGGTTCCTGTGCTCACAGAGTTATGTGTACTCACCACTGCTCCTCTGTGCTGTTATAACTTTCTGCTGCCATCAGAATATTTGCTTTGCTCATGCTGATCTGGGAGTCATTTTACAGTCATTAAAAAAGGTGACAATTTCAAAGGAAATCTCCTTTGAACTGAACTCCATATTTACAGCTATGTCACTTCTAAAGAAAAGGCAGATCAGTGGTACCTGTATAGCCATGGTGGGGTACAGTTGCTTCTGAAAGGTGTTTTTTCACCCGAAAGCTTTTGAGCAGAAGCTCTGCTGGCTTGTTGCTACTGACACTTCTAGTTAAGCCAAGAGCATTCACATTTGGCTGTCTTTGCTGGTGCAGCTCATCCTACAGCATTGAGCCAGTGTAGACAACCCAGTCTCCCCACCATTGTCTATGGAAATAAGACCTTAGCCAATTCCTTGGCCCACCACTCCAAAGTCAATGTTAATGTAGCCAGCCAGACACTTGAAAAGCTCCAGGGAAGTGTGTACAATATTTTTTATTATGCCAGAGTTTAGCTGTGTGGAATTGTCTACAGACAAATTAATTACATAGGGTGATGAAGGATGGAAGAATTTGAATCTAAGAGGTAAAAAATTGTTCAGCATTGTTTCTGTAATTGGCATAAGAAAGCAACCTATTCGCCGGCAAGATAAGGCAGCTTAGCTACTTTATTCAATTATTAGGGCATCTTAGCAAATACTTCTGAGTCCTCATAATGACTACTCCCATATACCCCAAAGGGTTGTGTGGTTTCTTCTTTTAGTCTGCACACTGCAATGTTTACTTTACACACAGAAATTCAAGACTGCAAAAGTATTCCTCAACAATGAGACATTTCCCATTTGGTCTTCAGCTCCTCATTGTATTTCCCACCCACTTAACCACAACATTTATTTTTATAAACCAAACTGCCAGGAGCATGCTTGCACCACCCTTTTACACTTTTAACATGAACTAAATAGAAACTGTTTTGTGTTACAGCAGCTTCGAATATCTGCCTTTACCTCCCTGTTCAAATAGATTTTCAGTCATTGTTAAGGGTGGAGGATGTATTTAATGCTGTAGCTATATTGCACACTACTATGTTGAGTAGTGGTAAATTACCCAAGTTACCTATAAGCCAAGTACATGTGGCTGCTGGCAATTGTCTATCCATAGCCACACTGAGCTCTTCAAAGCTTTTTTCCCCTTGTTTTTTGACATGCCACAAGTTTCTCCCTTTTGCAGCAGAACAGGAGCTGAATGGTTACTAGAAGCAGCAGGAAGAAAGCAGAAGAGTCCTTGACCTTTACTCCACCCCAAGATGTGTCCCTAAAGAAATACAAGACTTAAAGTTATCACACAGGCTAGTGTAGCCTGAAAAACTTTCTCACAGCCTAGAGGCTGATATGCAGTTCTGCTCCACGTCCACCCTTTGCCAAAATCCAAGAGACTATTCCTACTCAAGAAAGCATTCAAATTTACACTCAATGAAGGGCAAGTGGTTAGTTCCCACCAGAGGGATTTCTGCATCACAGATTCTGAAGGTTGTTCTTAGTCTCACCAACGGGGCTTACATTTAGGTAGTAAACTACAACATCATCTTAATAAAGCTAAGAGCATTAAAATGCCTGCAAACTATAGAAATCACTGCACCAGAGTGGAATTGAAGCAAAGTACCTGACAAGAGTTTAGCATAACAGTTGACATTAAATAACTCATTAAGACGTCCACAACCATATAATATGTTAAGGCATTATTTTAAAGGAGAGAGTGGTTTCTATACATCAGAACTGAATGCCTTTATACAGGCTCACAAGTTAAGGTTTCCTCCACTAACCATTACTGCATTTCTTCCCATAATGGACAATTTCTGAGAAATACCTGAGTAGACCGGTCTTTCAGAGGAATGAATATAGTGTATCACGTTGCTGTTGTTTCCCATCAGTCAAACAGACAGAGGCTGGATGAGAGGAGGGTGGAGGGAGAAGAAGCAGGGAAAGCACTGCAGAGCAGGGTGGACCTGCCTAGGAGCGTATATACTGCTTGGGTAGTGTTAGTGGACACCAACATTTAAGGAAGTCTTCCCTCCTACCTTAAAGATATCCAGGCAGTAGCAAGATACACTTGAAGTTGGTATTCTCTTCTGGGTTTTGTAGAAATTTATATGGGTGTTCATGATTTTACCCACAAACTTAAAAGCTAAGGTATTCTAAAGGACAGACATTTTAGGCCAGATGATTGCCCCCATCTCTAACAGATATATTTATCTATCTACAGTTTCAATCTACAATGGTCACCTTTGTGTAAAGAAAAGTTAAGCACAATAGCTGATCCACTTTCAGGATTCTGTCAAAAAAGCAATTGCTAAACAAGCAACCATTGTACCCCTGTTAAACTTAGCTGTAGAGACACTAGCCATGCAATGAAAAGATTGCATGCTCCTTGCACAGCCCCTTCCCTGTCTTCTGAATATTTCTACCTGTCAAGTCTTACCCAAAATGTTTTTCTAATCAATCATTTAGGGTCTTCGTACAAAATTTGGAAACACACTCCTTGACTCGTAAAATATTCTGGACTCAGACTAAGTGCCAGTGTGCATGTTCATAAAAAACATCATGGTAAGCCACAGAGACTGAGGTCCATTCTGCTTCTTCTTCTCATGTCTGAACCAGACAAAGCTGTGCTATCTTACTAGTACATATATACTTTACACCAGTGATTGGGTTTTGGTAGTGTTTTTATATGTAAACATATATTTCTACATGATAAAGCAATATAAAAAGGACATGAAATGGTTCTTGGTAGAATTTGCCAGTACCCTTTAAAGGATGAGATTCTCAAGCATCACCTAACCCCTGGGTATTTGAAGACTACAGATTTCTTAGTTTTGTCAGTAAATTTCTCCAGTAACTTCCACACCTGCTTCTGTGTGTGCAAGCATTGTGTCAGAAATAGTCCCTATGTTGCAAAATGTCTTATTCCCCACTTGGGATCCAGCTAGAGATGGTATGACGGTGTTTGCATCTAAGGTAATCATCTCATAATCAATTGAGACAAATATGTGTAATTTTGGCACAAACCATCCTATTTCAAAGCAGACATGAAGTAACCTAGTTTAAATGGATAATGACTTGAAAGAACCTAATTCCCTGCATTAACTATAAACCAGAGCTATTACCTTGGTTCCATATATTTACATTAAAGTCTAGTGAGATGAAGCCCTCCATAGGTATTCCACCTCTCCACATGTCCCGTCTGGTCAGTGTATTCAACACACGTTAATACAACTGAGCTACCCACTGAAAACAGAGAGCATAGCTGTGATAAAATGCTCTGTCTTTTTAAATTGAAAACATATTTATACAAAAAACATAAGAAATACCAAGTAGCTTACCCAGAATGGCTTAATGGTAGAAAATAGTCCAGTTAGAGGAAAAATATGTGACCAAAGCGCTTTTCATGGAGGGGAGAGCTGAACATGTAGCAGCTGTACTGTAAACACCGGGCTATTGAAGACAGGTCTTTGCCTTCCCTAGCTGGGCTTTCAATGCAAGTTGACATAGCCAATGGAGTTTTTCAGACGAGCAATGTGAGTGCTAACCTGACCGAGACTTTCAGGAGAGGTGTTCAGAGGAAAATCCAATATGTGAATCCCAGCAGATACTAAAACACGAGCTGTACCCCTGAGCATGCCAAGACTGATGCTTCTGAGCAGGCTGCAAGTAGACATTTAAGTGAGCATTGTTAATAGAAGCAAAGTAACCTGCATACTTTTGGTACACAGATTGGAGTAACTGAGCAAGGGCTCTGAGATTTTAAAATATGGATTTGCCCAATTCCTATGTCTAAAATGAAATGATGTTCTGGTCAGAAATGGGCTTTCATATGTCCCCTACACAAATAGGACAAATGTTTTCTTAGTGATTTCACATGGCTGCAGTAATTTATTTTAGAGACAGACTGGTCTGCATTTAATTTTTAAGTAAGTTTCTCCTTTCTCCATTCCTGTCTTAACAGTAGTGAGAAAACAGAAGTTTTGTCAAAAACCTCTGATTTCCCAGTTAGCTACTGGAGGGCAAAAGCATTGCGTTGAGCATTGCATTAGCCACACAACAGTGTTGCTTTAGCTGCCATGTTTCTTTGTTCTGTTTGCTTCCTGGTAACCCTAACCACTTAGCCTTATTGCTGCTTTAACCTGCTCAGATGTCACCTTTGATTTCATCAGTAATTCTGTTACTGAAGGCTTGCACCTTGTAAACTGCCTAAGTTTGGTATTTTACATTAATAAAAGTAGCAGAACCAAATAAATCACTTGTACAGTGCTAATTTTTGGCAGAAAACTCACATATTCATATTTTGGTCACATGAATATTGCATTCAGTTTAGCTGATAAAAAATTAATTAAGACAAATGCCTTGGGTTTTGTGACCCACCTGCTTTTGAAGCCTTTGTTATTTGACTTGAAACAAGGAATATTTATCAAGTCTTCAGAAATCAGAACCAATATAGATAAAGACAATATTACTTTTTTATTCCTAATGGCTCAAACTCCTTTTTGATAGGAGCAGAAAATAATTAGAAATATAATATGTAACTTATAAACCATTATTTTTTATATATGCATTACATAAATATATGCCTCCGTGTATATGTGTGCATGTGTGTGTGCAGGTATGTATGAGTGTGACTAAATTAAGAGATGTTCCAGACAAGCCTGTTAATTTTTGTAGTTCTGGTTTGTGACATTTTTAATTTAATAAATATAAAATCCCTTTTCCAGTTTAGCTTTTCATTTAGAGGATTGTCCATTTGGGTAACAAAAAGATTAAAACATGTTGTGGGTTAATAAAGGCTCATGGCATTCCTTAAATCCTAATGAGGACTCACACAATGGGCACAGGGATGTGGAGACACGTGGGGACCCGCCTCAGTGCTATCCCAGCCCTGGCAGCAGGTTGTGATGCCACCCCAGAGCTCAGCCCTGGCAAGGGCCTGTCTTATTTGTTCAGTTGAGCACAGACACAACCATCTTGCTTTATTCTGCTCTCCCCAAAGTGCTGGTAACGATCAGAAGGGATGATAAAACCAGCCTTATCCATGTCTGATAATCCTTACCTTTAGATGGATTTATTTTGTACTAACTCCTGTGCAGTCCAGTTTCTTAACTTCTCCTTGAAGTTTGTAGTATGTTTATGATTCAACTGGGTATCGCTTCCTCTGGACTGCACAGGAGATAAAGTATTCTCCAAGGCTGAGCAGCAGTCATACCGTCCATTCCCCCAATACACAAGCTGTTGTTTTTAGAAGTCACCTTCCCCCTGGATTATATTAATGTGTAAATATGTGTTGCCTGTATTCCTTTCTTTGTGCATGTACATGATCTATCTCCC
Source organism: Phalacrocorax aristotelis (assembly GCF_949628215.1). Taxonomy (NCBI): domain Eukaryota; kingdom Metazoa; phylum Chordata; class Aves; order Suliformes; family Phalacrocoracidae; genus Phalacrocorax; species Phalacrocorax aristotelis. Next base: position 72,768,691 of record NC_134279.1, on the reverse strand, counting down.
AGAGGTTTACTCCTTCTATAGGGCAAAAGATTTTACTTGGCAGTTTGATTTTTCAGTGGATTTATGGACTATTTATAACTACATTTGTGACTGGCATTAACGTCAACTGAGACAACCAAGGTATGACTTAATAATGTTCATTTGAATACTGGATTGTATGGTTCAAATATATATATATTTAGCTGAAATATTATTACAGACATAAAATGCTACTTAATGTCAGTGTAAGAGATATGCTGTCTTATTTTTGTTTTAGTTAGCAGTATGTTGCTTTCTACAATATATTGCTGCATACTTCTCTGTGATTTTTATCTATCAAACTTTATTTTCTGATGACAAATGTTATCTTTATTCCTGTTAAAGATGAATAAAGCAGTGAATTCTGAAGTAATTTTTTATTAATCTAACTTACATGCGTTTTACCAGTCTACTCATCGTTAATCATGTATTATTGCTATCATCTGCATTAGCTGTTACATGTGTAGGTTTAATAGAAATTCTCATTTTAAAATGGATCACTGCTATTGCACCTAAACTAATACCACTGTGCAGCTGAGGAGAGCAGGCTATATAGTAAGCTGTGCATGTACCTGAGTGAAGAGTAAGCACAGGGCTGTTTCAGCTAGCCTACTAGTCACTGCCAGTCAAGCAGAAGTTAATGGAAATACACGCTAGAAGAACTGCCATTGGTTTCCATGTGGTTGAAGAAGCCAAGAAGCCATATGACCCAATCCTCACTCTGTCATCACCTCCATAGTCTTAAACAATCCCTTAGCTTTTCAGCAGCCAGTTTGCTGAAAGGACTGCCAGCAACCCTTTAGGAGACACCTCAAGCCTGCTTACATAGATTTACAAGCATACTTTGTCCTCATCATTACAACACCTCTATTTTTAAGGCCCTGATGCTTAGGGGAATTCAAAACCCATGTTAAATATCATGTCACAATATAGAGGGCATGCCACTCAGTGTAAAATCCACTGGGACATGCAGACACTATGTGGTGGGTTAACCCTGGCTGGCTGCCAAGTGGCCACCATGTCGCTCCCTCACGCCTCCTCAGCAAGGCAGGGAAAGAAAAGTAAGATGAAAAAGTTTGTGGGTCTAGATAAGGACACCAATTACTGTCATAGGCAAAACAGACTTGACGTGGGGAAGATTAATTTAATTTATTGCCAATTAGAAATAGAGTAGGATAGTGAGAAAGAAAAAACAAACTAAAAATATCTTCCCTGCAGCCGCCTTCTCCCCATGCTCAGCTTCACTCCTGTTCTTCTTCCGCCTCCCCCTGAGCAGTGCAGTGGGGTGGGGAATGGGGGTTGTGGTCAGTCTGTAACACCTAACCTCTGGTGCTCCTTCTCCTCACACCGTTCCCTTGCTCCAGCGTTGGGTCCCTCCCATGGGATGGAGTCCCTCAGGAACTGTTCCGGCACGGGTCCTTCCCACCAGGTACAGTCCATTAGGAATGGACTGCTCCAGTGTGGGTCACCCGTGAGGCCACAGGTCCTGCCAGAAACCTGATCCTGCATGGACTCCTCTCCACGGGTCACAGGTTCTGCCAGGAGCCTGCTCCTGCACAGGCTTCCCACAGGGTCACAGCTTCCTTCAGGGAGCACCCACCTGCTCCAATGTTGGGTCCTCCATGGACTGCAGGTGGATATCTGCTCCACCACTAAACTTCATGGGCTACAGGGGGACAGCCTGCCTCACCATGATCTTCACCTCAGGCTGCAGGCGAATCTCTGCTCTGGCACCTGGAGCACCTCCTTCCCCTCCTTCTTTACTGATCTTGGTGTTTGCAGGGTTGTTTCTCTTCTATATTGTCACTCATCTCTCACAGCTGCTGTGCATTTTTTACCCTGTCTTAAATATCTTATCACAGAGGCACCACCAGTGTTGTTTTATTGCAAGCAATCAGGAATAGCACTAAAATTAGGGAAGAGAGTCACAGAGGAGGAGCAGGAGCACTCTCCTATGGAGCTGAACTACCCCTCTTCAAAGACAACAGTGTAAAGGAGTCCCCTGAGCATGAGGCAGCCGCTGCCCTGCATGAGTAATATGGTGCAGAGCTTGGCTTATCTGCTTGGGCTCAGCAGCAGAAGGAAGCAACAGGTAAAACTGATTTGGGATGTTAGCATAATGTGGTGTGAAAGGGTCGTGATGGTTGCCCTGCTACGGCGTGAGCAGTGCTGTGTGTGCCAAGCAGCAAAACTCAAACAGCTACGGCACATCTAACTGGCTGTAAGTTAGGAATTACAGAGCCTTCGAAGTTAGGCAGAGATTTAAAGCCTTTACTTACCAAATTTCTGTGAGAAAGGTTATAATTATGTTCTTAAAGTTTCTTGTAAATTTACCTCATAGACTGGTCAGGTTCAATTTCTAATTATTGCAACACAGCTGCTATTTTTACACACATAGCTGTAGGATAAACGGTGGTACCCAGCATACATTGCATAGCATGTATTACGTTGAATAGTCTGGGGCTGTTCAGTGAATTTTTAATGAGAAATTAACAGCTTTTGCATTATGGCAGGAAAAATCTTTCCTTAAAACAGTAAAACAAATCAAACACTGCAATTTAAGACTTTTATCCAATTATTCAAAATAACAATTACTAATGAGGGAGAAAAGAACAAGCCTGTTCTTCACACACTAAATCACAGTTCCTAAAAGGGAAGGAATATAAATCAGAAAGATCTTCCTCAAAACATGAGTGGGTGCAAGCCGTAAAATGAAGTTTCCATCCTGCAAGAAACTGGTATTTCAGAATTGTGCTTCTGTGTGAATCATGAAAAGCTAAATATCCTGACTTCATCAGAACGGAATTTTCCACTGCCTCTGTCTTGTAAATTTCATTGAATGACTATGTTTTAAACCAAAAAAATAAAAAAAATGCTTAATCAGATCCAGTGTAGAGCAATGCCAGTATCAACTGCACGAAAATATAGAATATGTACCTTGTGGAAGAAAGAGAAAACTGAAAGACATGCATGTGCATTACATTACTGAGTGCACAATAATATTTAATAATAATAAATAATATTTAAATTACATTATAATGAAGGAAATTAAGAACAATACAAGCATCCATTATCACTATTGTTTAACTTTATTTTTAGAAGGTGATTTAACCTCTTAGACAAATATTTAACTTCTAAGCCTCTTCTCCCATAATTTAAAATAATCCCTGATAACAAAGGTTAGTTACAAACATATACTGATGATTTTTTATTGTTGCTCTTGTCTCCTTTCGAAGTTACAACCTATACACTGAAATTATAGATGTATTTCAAAGATATATATGCAAATTCTTAAAAATGTTTAAAAAATGCTACATCCTTTTCCATAATCTGCTTCCACACAGACACTGCAGTAGCAAGGACCTGTCAAAAATTCCTATATTTATAAAATTATTTATATGCCTGTTCAGTGATATGACCACACCTTGCCAGCTGGCCTTGTGGACTATAATCCTCTCAGAACGGGATGGGAAAGTGGTGTTATGCTTCCAAGTTCTGCCCATAAAAGCAATCTGGGTGAGTCCCAGTATTACAATGAGATGCTTCCTGACAGCATGCTGTAGAGATGCTCATCCTCTTCCCTAATGCTGCCATGGCTACACCAACACTAGTGTTGCTTACCAGTATGACACTGGTGGCCCTGGAAACCAGAAGGAGCTGCCAAACTGGGGGGAAATCTCCCATTCATTTAAGCAGACCCAGAGCCAGAAACAACATGGGTACCAAAAAACCTGCACAGAGAAGCCCTTCTTCTGGTGTCTCCCGCATGCATGATGGGTGGCTGGAAGCAGGACACTTCCTTGCTGATGTCCAGCTGACCATCAAGGAAGCAGATGTGAAGCAGCACAACTTGAGACTACATGACAGCAGCGAAGACAAACATGAAATGGAATCTTTCCTCCGACATGCTGTGAAGACCAAGACAGGAAGGGAAGTACACTACAACCTCTCCATCCACACTTCTTATGCTGTGGTGGCTTCAAAAGTCAGATATTACACAGTGAGGGAAGGCAGTGTGGGGAGTACCTCTGACAGGAGCTTTGTAAAAAGGTGTATTGGCTTCAGCTCACATTTCCATTCGAGCCACCCGAACAGCTCCATTCCCTGTTGTTCCCTGTCTCCTGAAGGCTGCATCTTCAGTGCTTCACTGCTGGGGGGGAGCTACCCACCCATCACAGAGGTCTTCCAGTCTGTCTGTAGGCACCACCACAGAGACATACAGTCTTGTCTCACTTTGACAGCTGCATTCATAATGGTTAAAGACATCTCTGGCTTGTTTTTGAATTGCAGTGCAATACTAGAGTGATGGACACAAAGAAATGGCATCAGCTTGGCAAACTGTGCTCGACAGCTGGTTCTCAGGACTTGAACTCGCTCAGAACACACTGCAATGTTGTTTTTGAGTGCTTCCCTTTAGCTGCTAAACTGAAGCACGAAAAGGAGAAGAACTGTATAAGCAGTATGAAAAATGATAGCAGGAAAAGTTTATATTAGTCAGTGATTTTGAAACTTAGAGTTTTGTTTTCAGGCAATTGGATTAAGATACCTTTGTCTTTTATTCTATCTTTAGGAAAATAAAGATTCTCCTTCCTGTACTTGGGTGTCCCAAGACTGGAACATCATTTTGTTACACGAAGTCAACAGCTGCAAACTTTTCTGCCCTTGTTTGGTATTGTTATTTTTGATCTAAAAAGTTTTTATGAACGGAACAGAGATCCACAGCTTCTTGGGTATAATGCATGCACACAACTCATAATTTATCTCCTGGTATTTTTTGTCTGTGTTCTTGAACTTTTTCTGCAATATGAAGGTAAAAGAAATTGCACATATGACATAAGCAGACCTTTCTCTTTGCTTTTTATGCTTGCAACGTTACTTAGATTTGCACGCTTTGAATTGTTGGGAAGATTCGTTGCTGGCAGAGTGATGAGTCTGGACAGTTGGCAGGTCAGAATGTTTATTAATGTGATTGCTTTGTGCAGAAAAACTTCGGCTCCATGGTAAAGATCACCTCTGAAACAAACGTGGAGACTAGGAAATTAATTATTAAGAAGGATGTTACAAAAACATACATCAATACTGTTCAATATGTGGTTGGAAGGTAATTGAAAAAAATTATGTAGACTCTGACTTAAAAGGAGAGGGAGTCTCATGAACACACACTATAATTCCTGACAGCACCGTCTGGCTGCTGAACCTGTCAGGCTCCAAAGTAGCAGTGGAAAAAGACCAAGCCTAGTCTGTAAGGCATGGTTAAGCATGATAGGGACTGACAGGGACCTTTGGTTGGTTTTCACTTCTTTCCTATATTACTTGCACTTTTGCTGTGGGAGTGCATTTCATTGAAGCATTTCCATCCCTATTTCTATTCGGAAAATATTTAATATGCTTTTAACTATATATTCCACTAAACCCTGCATATGAGCATCTTCCAGAGAGAGGTATAAGAGAGCTGATCACTGTGTTCATTTTCATGTATTAATTACAGAGCTGCCTACAGCTGCTTAAATTTCACCACCACTCGCAATCCCTTTAACCATATTAGAGTTGTGGAGTGCGTTGCTTTGTTTTGTTTTTTTAACAAAACTATCTGATATTAAACACACATTTCTTGATTGAAATAAATATTGAAGAAGATTTATGTAATCCAGTCCAGGATACAAATTCAAACCAATACTTTCTCTCTCAGATAAATGTAGAACTGAGTCTGTATTAATCTCTAATAGAAATGGAAAGGTGATACTAATTTTTGTTGCATTGTTATTTGGCTGGTTTGACCTTTTCTTCTTTCTTTCTTTCTTCCTTTCTTTCCTTTCTCTTCTAATCACCAATAAAGGTGTCCTAAATCAAATCTAAACTCAAAAGGATTTCTGAGAGCCACCCAAGGAATTCTGGAAGTCTTTTCCACCTCCAAGGAACTGAAAACTGAAGATTTTACCTTATAAAAAATATGAAGCAGTTCCAGAAGACCAAGGCATACCTTTTCCCAAGAGCTTCACAGTTGCTTCAATGCACCTTAATACATCCCATCTCTACAGACTGTTGCATGTGAACTAGCAGAAGTCTGATCTTAACTTTCTCTCTGCTGGACACCTCCTTTTGTGGATGAGATAGAGAGACACAGAGGGACTATGCTTGCTCTATCATACCAGTTTCACATTAGTGGCATACTAGTATAGAACATTAGGATTTCAAACTCCCTCAAACATAACACATCTCTACAGCTTTCCCAGAAAGTCATCTTTCCCCAGTCTTGATTGTCTGCTGCTATTTCAACTCAGGACTCAGGAAAGAAGTGGATTTTCTGCACAGTCATTCTGTTTTGCATTTCAGCTGGCTGGGGTTTACTATGATTACTTGAAAAAAATCTAAATAGCCCTGTAAGAATCTAGGAAATACTTATAGGAAACATCTATCTAAGTGTACAAGACATTCTGTGCATAAAAAGAGTAGCTAATAGCCAAAAATTTGGCATATTGTTCTGATTTTGTTAGCTTTACCACTGTTTTTTCAGGATGGTGTCTTTAAAACAATGACCACAGAAAACAGTAGTAATACCTGTTACTGGAAATAAAGTCTGGAGGTGTCTCTCTTGCTCACTTATCTTTGTGACATTTAGGATTCAGGGTTTCTTCAACCGATCAAGCCTGGGCAAGCAACTCTTACCCATGCGCATGCAGTACATTCACTCCCATATAATTACTTTCTGTTAATGCTATGAAATTGTTTTCTTTCATTTTTACATAGTCTCCAGACCTGCAGACATTCAAGCACATGAATAACAGACTCCTAACTTCAATCAGATTACAGCTGGGAATAAGGTACTTAGACATGTGCAACATCTGGTTACAGAATTAAGATCATTCATCTCTTGGGTCTTCTTAGGCAATTACAGTATGAGATATGTGCACAGGGACTATAGGATTCATGCAATCTGGGATTCTTTACCTAAGATGAGCAAAAAAGTTTTTAGAAATCAAAGGGCAATCCAGACAGCTCCCACAATAAGTACATCAGCTCCAAACAATCCCCTATTCACATGCTATGGCATTTAGATGAGGAAATACTGTGAGTATATAGAGTTCATTAACCAGTTCAAGCCAAAAGGAAGCGTGAGCCTATGTATTCCATCAAAATCAAGGATATTTTTTTGAATCGCCCTAAAAAAAACATTACTTCTGATGTCTGAGAGAGGACAGCATCTTGCAAGACTGCTACTCACCTAGCTTTACCCTACTATCTTTGGTGTCTGTAAGTTTCAGTAACAAGTACGTAGACTCAAAATGGGGCATGATGTTAACAACCTTAGTCTAATATGTCACATTTTAACCTAAATTGCTCATGAATTATCTCATGTATTTTTTCTAGATGAGGTCATAGGGTGTGTGTATTTCCAGCAGTAAAAGTATTTTTCAGTATTTTGCTCAAATGGATTAAAAATGTATTTGCTTAACAGAGTAAAAACTGTTCAAATTATATTAACACATAAACATCATAAAGATTGGATATTCAGACTCCTTGGAACAGAGTTTGCTTTCCAAATATTTTTCTTGATTTGGTGGGCCTACTCATGGTGCAAAAGATTTCAAGGAATAAAGGCTGTAAAGATTTAACACTTGTAATATGTATCTCTTCAAAGGATAACTTCTGAAACTTTACTTGCGAGAATATGTTATCAGTGATATTGACCTGCCTGTGAGCAGCCCATTCTACTGAACATGTTATTCAGATGCAGATTTATTTCCAAATTCCTAATACCTAATGATTTTCTTTTTCTGTCTGAAATCAATACTAATATCACATAGTGGGTTTAAAAAAAATAATTGGGAGTTGTATTAGAAGAGTTAATCAACCAAACTTTATATGCTAAAATAATATAAAAAGAAGAAATAAAAGAGTTTTCTGAATGTTTCTGAAAGTTTTTAGTACATAGTCATTAATATGTTAGGACATGTACAAAAATGCATTAAAGGATAAGGAACAATTTCCTGCAGGTACTTAGAACCTAATAAATAATGAAAGTGATTATTAACTACATGGGCAGAAGTACAGAGCATTACCAAGAAAAAAACTGCATAAAACCTGGCCTTTGAACAGGTGTGCACCATTGTTTTTAATACATAAAAAACACTTGAACATACTCAGTTGTGTGTGAAGAGAAAACAAAAGAAGTAAGCGCACTTGAATTAACATTGTACTTTCAAATTAAACAGATTTAAATATTGCTAAGAGCAGTGAGGGCATCTGGAGCTGGGTGGAAGGGAAGCAGAGCCAGGTGAGCAGAGCATGGTGACACCGTTCAGTGCTGCTTGAGTAGCCACAGTGGTTTGTGCAGGTCTAGAGAGCTGAAGTAAGACCACCACCAGGGCTTCTCCCTGACTGGTGGTGACCCCCCTCGAGCCTCGGGCTGCCTGTGTTGGGCATGAGGGTCAAAAAGTTCCAGCGGGTCGTATGGGTCATACATATCTTCCATTGAGCGGCGGAGGAGCTTGTTGGGCCAAGCCTCAACAGGTCGCAATACAAAGTCAACTCGCCCAGCCCGCTTCATCTTGGCAGGAAGGGTGACCTTCTTCATCACCCGGCTGTACCCTGCTGCTTGCGCGCTGATTATGTATGTCCCTGGAGGCAGGAGTCGCCAGTAGTCTCCATCAGCAGCTTAGGAAAGGTAAAGACACAACAAAACTCAGCTTAGTTTTTAACCTTGCATCTTTTATAGTTACATACTTACGTACATGTGCATGTGCGGATAGCACAAGCATTTAGGGGACAGGTTTTGAAAGGATTTCAGATTTTGATTCAGATTTTGAAAAAGGTTCAAATGCAAACTCTTGAATGACAAAAGGAGACTCTACCTGTGAAAATCTGGCCTATGGGAACTAATGGAGTAAAATTCACACACAAAATGTCAGTAACTGCTGTGCCTGTATCACAGGGAAGGGAAGCTTTCCTTCATGCTGCTTTCCCTGGGCTACAAGGAATAACTCCAAAGAAATAAAATTAATTTAAAACTATGTGAAACAAGAAAGTGAAAGCATAATCCAGGATGCAATATACATATATATATGTACATATAACATGTCTAAGGAGCTAAGAAATCCCTGCTTTTATTATATTACGTTCAATTACTTTGCAGACATTATAGCATGTAAGACTATGGAGTCGGAGCTGCAGCTGGTTTAAATTGCCATTACTGTAAAATGGGTGTAAATTTCCTCCAGCTGAAGGTTAGAGCCTGAGGCAAAAGCAGGGAGTTTTAAAACAGAATATTTATTCTTCATTTTATATTTCCTCTATTATGAATGGTAAGTTTATCAACTCAGTTAATATTGCATTAATGCTATCTGCTCATGGAATTCCTCAGTCTTTTATAAGACTGATATTAAAAGACATTTTAATCATATGACATCCTTAACCCCACCTAACTCAAGAACAAATACTCCTTTTTCCTTCAATGTAAGCACATTTTTATTTAATTCTTAATTCTTTAAAGGTCCACTGCCAATGGAAAGCCATTGTCTGGGAAGAAGTTTGAAAAAGACCCTAATTCATGCCAGAGTCTCCCACCAGCCTCAAGAATCTGCATCATCTCCACTATTGTATCCCCTCTAATGTTAGGTTTTTTGAAAGCTGGAAAGCATCCACTACATTATAAACCATTCTGGCTTTCCAAATTGATTCAACAACTATCATTAGAGCAAAACGTTACCATTCATGTCTTCTATTTTGCACTTCTATGGCCTACTCTGTTCTCACTAAAATCAATAATAAAGTGAGAGCATTGATTTCAGTGAGAGTCTAAAAGCCCAGAACTTTATGACTGTGAAAATTAACAGTTGCATATGCCTCAATACATGCTTACAAGCTACTGACAGGTATAAAGTAAACATAAGTCAACATTCTAGTTTTTTGCATTTGATATAATTAGTGTCCAAAAATTGAATATATTTATGCTTTTCCACATGAACAAAAAATATTGCCTGTCCTTCAATCACTGCAGTTATTCCTGTTGCTAAAGTCTGTGTGGACCCTACTCTGATGCCTACACCTCACGCTCACAGTATTTCAACTAACTTCTATGAGGGCTCCACATCTTTACATGCTGAGTTACAGCCCCTGAGCAGGGCTACTGCCATATTCCCCCTCAAACATGAAACATAAACGTGGATTTCTGAATCTCATTGAAGACACATTGGCTTTGATGGACAGGAGACAGTTCCAAGTAGAAGTTTTAACAGCAAGGACTGCGTCATCCCAGAGACATGACAGACTGAAGAGCCAGTTTGACATGTCTTCTCTCCTGTTATGCTAGAAACAAACCCACAGCTGAGTCTTCAGTTCTCTGTTAAGGTGTCATTTCTATCAAATATGACAAGACTTTTGCAGGTTAAACTCTCAGTGCTTTCACCCTGCCCCAGGAAAAACCTCAAACTAAAAATATTACCTGTGGTGACATCATGCTGTATGCCCCTGACTGAAATACGAGCATTTTTTATTGGGTTGCCAAACTTATCAGACACAATTCCTTTTATCCCCCGATGAACCTTGCAAAACAAAGCAGAGTTAGATGGGAATAATTTATTACAGTACCACTTCCTCATCTTCTACTAGGAAACCCCTGTAGAGAAGAAACAACTTTCAAGAGGTGCAATGCACTGGAGAGGCTTGTGGGTGCTAATGCTGGGCTAGGTATGTAGCTCTGCATTGAATGTCCCTTCTCTGCACAGATCACTGGCACCTCATGATCGGACAACAGTATTTAAAGACTGTTTCTGAATGTCTGCCCCAGACGCAGAACCACAAAGGAATGAAAAGTTAAGGCTTCAAAAAACAATCTGATCATCTATACACAATGAGAAGGCATCACTGATGCTATGGGTGAAGTTAATTCAGCATGAAACAATGGCCCTTTAATCTATTCAAAGTGCAGCACTAAGAGATGAATGAAATAAAACAGAATCAAGCATAATTATTAGCTTTCAGACAGAACCACTTATCAAACAATACACTGCCATCCTGGCAGTAGAATTAATTAATGTGGGTTCTGTGAGGAAACCAGGTCCATAGTATTAGTTGAAATACATAGTTTTCATTTCTTTCAGTGCATCTAAAAGGATCTGAAACTGCTTAGAGATAAAGAACCAAAACTGAAAAACTGTCTTGTGATAGACACAGTTACTAATTTGAAGAGAGCAGAAGCATAAGAATAATAAAGATGAATACTTCTATATTAGTATTATTTAATGTACAATCTTTAACACAATATTTGTTAATAAGTCTCAAATACACCAATGCACATTAATCAGTAAATAATAGTTAATATAATTATTAATTTGTTAATATTCTTATTTAATACCAGTGAATAGGAATAGGTGAGGGAATTCTTTAACTACTTTGAACTCATCATCGCTCTGCTGCCCACACTTCACTACATGTCAGAATGTCATGATAGAAGTATCTATAATATCCTTTTTTACTTCTCTACAAGTGCAGAACCCAGCTGCTTGAGCTGATGAGAAATGTGCTTGGTGACAAACTAAGAGTGGTGTGAATTCTGTCATACAAGGAGGTGCACAAACAGCTCACTATATTTGAAGTTCAATAAAGCAAACCAAAACACAACAGGAACAAAATCCAAGCGTTTAAACATTAAACCTCTTAAGGTTCTTCTTTTTGCAACCTTCCAAAATGAAAAGATTTTCTACTGGAAACTCTATATGACCTTTTTAAATGAAAAGTAATTCCATTTTGATATTCCCCCCTGAACTGCTATGATCAACTTGAGCCATTCTTCACTTCCCCCCACCCTTCTTTCTCTTCCTCCCATTTTTTCCTCCCCATTATCCTTTGTCACAAAAGAAGAATATAAAAAAGAAAAAAGCATCAAAACAATGGAAAAATTTATTTCCTTTTCTATTGGAATATAGAGATTTTTAAAAATAAACATTAAAATACCAAACTTTAGAGTAATTCTTTATATGAAGCTGAAAAAGAAAGTCTAGTCTAGTGACAGCAGTTTTTTATTTGAGGTGAGGCTGTGTTGTCACTGCTCTTGTTATATAGCTGTTCCATACTGAGTGGAGCTATTAACTGGAGGATTTGGGAACAACTCAGCATAAGGACTTGAAAAATGTCCTTTAAGAACTATTATGATGAAGAACTGCAATTTGCTTTTCAGCATGGACTTGAAGATTTATCTTATGGATAGTGGGTAAATCTGGTCAGAAGAGTAATCTCAGACCCAAATTTAATTTACACTATAGACATACTCGAAGTAGTATGACCTCATCCAGCTTCAATAATAATTTTGCAATTACAACATGACGGGATAAAGTAACAGAACTGAAATGCCTGTAACAATATTGTTTTGTTTTGCTTTAGTAGATACACTATTTTTGGTTTTGCCTCAAGTCTGTGCCACGCAAGTTCGGGAGAGTGTTTTGATACCAATTCTGATGGGGAGAAGAGGTCGGCGCTTATGAAAATTAATTCGACTTCTGCGTGTTAAGCCAAGTAGATTTGTACACAGACCAAAGAGCCTGGTATATATCAGAATAAGAAAAGTTTGAATTGGTTATGGCAGACTTAATCCTTATCAAGAGTAATTCAGTCATCCTTATCTACAAAGTTGTTTTGCTTACTGTCCTGCATTTGCTCAAAAAGCTTTTCCGGCATAGACTTCTACAGTATCTCACACTATAAAAATCTTTACATCTTGAAGACTTCAACTGCAATATATATGGATTTATCCCAGCTCCATTTGGATTCCCTAAAACTCATTTTCATCAGACAGCTGTAAAATGAAATGAGTTTGGTGGTCTGTACTGTAGACTTTATTGAATGATAATACTTACCACAAGTAGCAAGAGGTTGCTTAGAAAGGCCATAAAAACACTCCTAACAATTTTATATTACTGTGTACTCTATCAAAATAAGGCATGACAGAAAGCTAATGTACTAATGGCTGAGAGAAAGATGAGCAACTTCTGTTTCTGTGTTCACTTACTTATTGTCAATGAGGTATTTGTTTTTGCTAAGCTTAAACTTATTAAAAATCACTGGTTGGTTTACTCTTCAAGAGAAAGGTTGATTTGTATTTTTCTGAATATGTGGGTTTTCTCTAGCATTACATTTTGGACAGTTGATTTATAATGTTGCACAAAGTATTTACAGACAATTCCCCTTTTCACTATTTTCAAGGCCTTTACAGTCCTCGGTCTCCATCGTTCCTGCAAGATAGGCAAAGTATTATCTGTGCGTCCTGATGGACAAACTGAGGCACTGGGGTCCAGATGGAGAGTGATGACTGAGTCAGTGCTATCTCCTTCATAACTAGGGAAACAGTAAAGAAGCAAATATTGACAAAGAATGAAGAAGAAAAGCCATAAACACCAAGGTCTGTAAAAGCAGAGCTGTACCATTTCCATGTAATTCAGCAGGGCATCTCTGTTTTCATGCCAGATTGTAAACAGTTCTTCCTCCAAGGGAAACTTTTCACATCCTACCTCCACAGTAACTTCAAAGCAATTTGTGTGAAGGTAATTAAAATCTGCCATACCTACAGGTTTAAAAAGAAAAAGGAGAGATCATGAACAAGCCATTTAACCCTTAACTGGAGGTTTGCTGTTGCAGTCAGCTGAATGCAATCCCTATGGGTGTGGATGTACATATTGTAAGGAGTGTGTGTGGCCAATATATAAAAGGTAGTCAACAAATTCACAATTCTACAACTTGTTTCAACTACAAATTAACTAATGACAATGACATTTCTTTCAGGTGATAAAGCATATTTTAAAATTATTATTCACCTGACTAAGAAATAGCGATAGAGAGATAAGGATTGGTTAATCATGGTAATTGGATAATCGGCTGTATCGGAGCTGATTGCCATGGGTCACCAGCAAAGATATGACCTTTTGCCATTAGTATGTTCAAAACTGTTTCTGTACAAAAGACATTGGATATAATTTTCAGAAGAATGGAAACCAAAGATATTTAAACCTAATTCTCTCTCATGTCCCAAAGCTCTCTAAATGCCTAGTTTCAACATAACTATTTGGGGATCCAGCTGAGTCCTATTTGAAAACACAACTGAAACACTGCTGAAAATTTTATGAACACTGATATTTCATCCATGCCAGTATTCCAGGAATCCTGAAGAAAACTAAGTACTATTATTGGGGAAATCAAATTAGCTACCTAAGCACAAATGAATGGGATGCTTGTCTCTGTTGTAGTTTTTCCTGAAAAAAGAGTTTATTTAAACTGCACTTGCATAGTTTGCAGGATGGGTTCAAATTCATGCTGCTAAGGAATGAGAACATAGCATTAAGCATTTATTTCTACATTTCAGATTTTAAAACTAGAATGACATTAACGTGCAATAACAGATTTGACCGTTTTATAACTTGTTAACTTTTCTCAGGTCATATCAGGGCTGAATACATCCCGTGATATCTGAATATAAATGTTACCAACGTACATTTTGCTACTTAAATCCCTTACAAGTTACTTTTTGCAGGGGTCTGACCTAAAGCAAACTGAAATGAATAAACTTATTTCTTTCAAACCCTTGTGTCTCATAAAGGTCATATAGAGGTTTTACCTCACTTGATATGATGGTAAAGTGGTTTTACCTCCAGTGAAGCTGTACCACTCTGCACCGTTTATAATACCTCCGCGCTTTACAAAATTTCCACCGCAACGGAGTTCGGATCGGTCCGAGATAACAGGATGTGCATCTGCATAGGCTTTAGCCAGCATTTTAAACATCTGTAACAAGAGAGTTTGAAATACATTTGCTTTTACAAACTGTAAACAGTCATTTCTGCTAGTAACTATTGCTGTTGCGAGCCCAGACAATGAGCTGCCCTGCGTCCTCAAGGCTGACGGAGGGGGTGAGTTCCATGCAAGAATATTCTGCCAGGATGTTTTCTATTGCCGCCTTCTTCAAGGTCCTTCTCTGCAATTCAATACATTTAGCCAGAAATAACATTAAATACCAGTGGATTTTGTGATACTTGGCTTCAACCTATCATCTGGGGCAGGAGTAGAAGGCTTGTTTGGTTGTACTTCGAGTCCCAGGTTTTAAAGCTGAAATTAGCTCTCCCCACTACATTTTACGTCTAGCTATTTTTACCTTTTCAAAAATACCTACACCAGCCTCAGCCCAATGAGGTCTTTACATTGGCCACTGCTGTTTAAAATAGACAGTGTCGATTTGCTTTGTACTTATCACTCACACAGGACAACCTGCCAATTTGATCTCAATGTCAGTTGCTTCTTTGTGGGGCAGAAACCATTCCTAAAAAGTGAAGGATAGGATGTGGTGATGGAGGATGTCATCACTGATTTCCTGAGAGTGTTGATACTGATGAAAAGCAGAGCAGTCACCACCCAGAAAGGAAAAGCGACAGGTACATATAGTAAAGACAGAAGAAACAGCTGTGATCTGCAGAAACTGTTTCTTTGAATCAGGTTCCAGCTATTTTTCTCCAATGTTTGTTCCAAATTTGTCCAGAACTTCCCCTTCTCCTTTCTGTTTATGTGAACCTCATCTACAAAGCTATAGTTTCAGATCTCAACATGGAAATGGCAGCAATTTTCAGATGCTGCTAGACCTTACTACTCAGCATCATGAGTTTCATTGCATATTGCTTAAGACACTTTTAGAAGTGATCCTAAAACTTCATCCTTGATGTTGTCATCAAGGATCAAGACCAAAATGACCAAGCACACAACTTTGTCCTAATATTTATAAATGTTTCTAATCATCACAAAGCTGAGCTAATTATGGGATCAGGTAGGTGACCAAGGAAAGGTGGAAAGAGAGTGATTTGTAAGTGTAAAGACAATTTACCAGAACACTTCTAATGACTAGACACTAAAAATCCTGACTTAATACAAAATGCTTTTGCATGTCCCTTGAGGTTCTATGTGTCTAAGTATTGCTCAGCCCAGACAATTACACCTCCTTCAAAGTTCTGCTGGAAAGAAATGGATGTTAATTAAATATGTTAAGAAGAACTTTTACTGCCAATAGTTTGGGGCCAGGCCTGATATCTTTAATTTCTACAGGAATTTGGGCTCCAGTTCTGAACTTTCTGTGGAAGGTATTTGCTAAAAGTTTAGAAGGTGCCTATGTGACTCAGGAGTATGTTCCTCACCTTTCCCACAGACACGTGCAGATGTTTTATTTCCAGGGAACAAGTCTTTCTTCTCTTGTTTCACACCAAGAGGCATAAGGCTTTTGCCTGGCCACTGGTGCAAGTGAATGAAGATGGGCAGTAGTGAGAAGAGAAAGTGAGAAATCCAAAATCAAGTGAACTTGATTTAAAAAAACAAGTTAAACTTTAAAAAAAATAGTTAAAATGTGCTTGGACAGCAATACATTTATTGTTACTGAGCAGCTATGATATGACTAGTCATGGACCTCAAAAACACTTAGACATTTAGGTGTAATACAGAAAAAAAGGGAAAAGCACAGAGGAATACTTGTATCTTTGGAAGCATGATGCTTCATTTCGTAAAACAGGATCAGTGTTGTCACCTTGGTCAGCACTTTTACCCCACTGATTGTCACAGGTTGGGTTTTTCAGGGGGAGGGAAGGGAATGTTTCCATTCACCAAAGGGAGTGAACTTGTCTTGGTGTGCACCTTTCTACTCCCCTGAACCCTGGCATCAATGCAGCTTCTTGTGTAACACAAAGCAACAAAAGCCTGCTGAAAACATCCATCACCACAAAAGGCAAAAAATGGGAAAGTTCTGGATTAGGTGAGCTGAACCAGGTGCAAGAATGTGAGTGTAAGGTCATGGTCCAACTTTGAGACTCCTTGGTCTCAGCAGGTACCACCCCAGCCTGTGATGCAGGCTAAAGAGGCTTGACATCTGCAGTGTCTTGGAGCAGTTGCGGAGAGGATCCTCATCCAGCACATACATCATGAGGGACAAAGGGAGGTGGCAGCACTTTTCAAACAGTGCAATCTGGCTTGAATGTACTTTGCAGAATTTGACTTTTAATTTCTGGCTGTTACCTGCACTGCAGCATTTCACCCTGCACTGCAGCCAAGGTTGCAAACTTGCCTTGTTTCCCCTTGCATGGCAAATTTGACAGGTCAGCAGTCAGAACAAGGGTTATGGCTGATGTATGGCAGATAAAACAAGCTGCTGTATTTCAGGATTCAGGTTCTCTGGCAGCAGCAGCTGCACGTGACATTACTTAAATGCAGGTCACTTCACAGATACGGGTTTTATCATTTTCTAGGCAAAATTTAAAGTGATATTGGTAGCGATGCTAAGGTTCATGTGCTGACTCATTTGGAAAATCAGATTCAGCTGAGGACATCCCCAGCCCTTCCCTGTATGTTTTAAACTTCAAAGTTTGTAGCTATCTTCCCAGGCTTTGCAGTCACTGGCTATGCAGTAAACACCCATATTTCACACTGTCCCAAACCAGGGATGCCATTAGGGCTTGCCCAGCTGTGCACCGTGTTGGGATGGAGCGCTTTGTATGTGTGATTGCACTGTGTCACTCAAAACTCATGTGCTGTCCGTGACTGGAGATGGAGGGACTGCTGTCTTTCCATCCCACAGATGAACTTCTTGCTAAGGCACACATGGCCATATTCCTCCACCACCTACGCATAAATCAGGATATGCCTAGCCCAGGCGATGGGATATAAGTGCACAGGTTTGTGATTTCCCCTAGTCCTCCCCAAGACCTGCTGTAGCTTTCATTATGACCCACCAGACATTTCTTACATGGGCTTTTTACTGCCCAGTGCTGGTCTATTTTACTGCTAAATCATCGTCACACACGCATAGTCAGTAGGTATTGTACAGCTCAGAAAAAATGGATTGATATATAAAATGTTTAATAGTAATAAATATTTAAATATTTAATAGGTGCTGGTGAGAACTATCACTTTAGAAGAAGTTAGCCCAGAGATATGTTCAAAGATAAAAAATGTTTCAAGTCAAAGATCAACTTCTGACTATTTTCAACTGCTGTTCATTATATAAGGAACCACTTTTTCTTAAGAGACCAGGGACATTTTTAACATACACTAGAAGGCTGAAAAGCTAGCTGTTCTCCTATTGGGCATGTCAGCAATGAATACTAGATTGAGGAAATCAAAGGGAAATAGGAAAGATGGCAAAAAATTTCACAGAAGATTTACAGTCAGTCCCAAATAGGAACTTTCCAGGGACAGAGAGGGAAAAACCATTCCTGTTCATCTGACCTGGAATAAATGTTACAAGGCTGCCACCATATGGCAGCAGGTCTTTTTTTTTTTTCCCCTTTGTCCTACAGTTTTCACCAGAAAATAACACTGCTGGTCAGGTTTGTTCCTTTTCTTCTGGAAATCAGTGGTAAAAATATCATAGCCTTCACCCTTTAAATAGTAAAAGCATTGCTTTGCTTAACCTGTGCCTTGTCAAATCATGTTTGGCCTCATGAAACATGGTTAAATCTTTACAGATACATCTGATAGTGTGTAAATGATCCTATATTTTACAGCACATTAAATAAGTGTATAAGTCATATTATATATACACACATTTATATGTGCATTATACATATAAACATGTGATTTATTACGTATCTAATACATACATGCATACCTATACATGCATGTATACAGTCCAAATAAATCAAAATTGTTACTTGTTAAAATAAAAAGTTTCCATAGTTCCGCACATAGAAACCATACTGATATGCTCACCCTGCAAAACCAATATTACCTTCTCATCAGGTGTGGGGGAGAACATTTTTTCTTCCATAGGATGCTTTGAATAGTCATAGGGGTAGGTCACAACCAGCTCACCCCCGTGGAGGCTGGCAGAGAGCACGAACGGGATAGACCTCAACCACTTCATGACTGCTTTTGTCTCAGGGGCCACCTGAAATCCAGGAGAAAAAAAAAATCCGTGAGTCGTCATGCATCTCTGAAGGGATTTGGCCCTGGGCAGGATGAAGCCCAGCAGAGAAGGCAGTGTGTCAGACAGAAGAACCATGAGGTTCTTGGGCTCTTCTCTCCCATATTTAATGGGGGAAGAGGGTCAGTTTGCTCCAGGGAACAGAGGAGACAACACTGTTCACTGTGGAAAAACTGTATAAAAAAAGGAAGAGAAACTTTGACAGAAGAATAACTGGAACACAGGGATCAGTTTGTAATTCTCAGCTCTTGTTGGAAATACATTATCTCATTTGCTATCCTTTAGTCCAGGTTCATCTGCAAATAAAGGAAAACTAATGCGTATAAAGCACAGCAGTGACTGCAGTTTACCTGCAGGTAAGTCACAAAAGTAGTCTTTCTGACAGTCCAGGCTCAGAAACAGCTGCCAAGGGAGTTGGCACCGGACTCCCAAAGATGCTCAGGCACCCATCTCCCCCGACATGCAGGAGGCTCCTCCATCCCCTTTTTCTGAGGAGTAATTTCACGAACCTGCTCCAGTGCCAGTTCTTAGGGGAAACAGTGTCATCTGGCGGCCGGTCCCTGCAAGCCCAGCACGGCAGCGCCCTTGGAGGAGGAAAGGCTCCTTTCCTTGCAGCTGGTGCCGTTACCAGGGGAGAGGCGGGTGAGGGCAGAGGCTGCGAATCCAGACTCTGCTTTGCACAAGTGCAGATATGCAGGTTTAAAAAAAATGAGCAAGTTCTGTTATGACAGACTTAGTCCAGCATCTCTATAGGGCTGCTAACATTGCATATGACCCTCTGCTTTGATTCCGTCAGCCGTTAGAAAATCATTCAGCTGGGATCCCAGAGTGGCTAATGGCTAGTAACAGTGAATTAAGTCAGCAATGTGCAGAAAAAAACAAACAAACAAACAAACAAACAAACAAAATTAAACAATATGAACAAAAAACCTAAATACCTATACATTGGGGTTGCAATAAGAGTAATTCCTGTTTTCTTTGGATCAGTCCCTATTCTGCTATTGGTAAATCACAGCTTTGGGGATGCAGTGGGTAGCACAAACTTAGGTGTGGAGCAAAGAAAAACACTGTGAAGCAAAGATGCACCATGGATGTATTACAGCTCCCAGCAATGAGGTAGAAAGCAAAGGGTCTCAGGAAAAAGCCGTGTCTAAATACAGTTTTACCTGGAATGATTTAAGATGGCACCCTGCCCATTCCTGACCCAGGCAGGAGGCTACCTCTCTTCAGATACCATAATTATCTGAGTCCTCCTAGTTTTCAGGTTTCCTTAAGACACCATTCTGTCGTCGCTGAGCTGAACTAGTGCCTCCAGCCACTGCAACCGTGTTATTTGAAAAGGCTGTACCTTATACTTGGGAAGAAATAGGAACCTGAGGGTTCCCACTGCTGTAAGGTGAATCACAGAATGGTGGGGGTTGGAAGGGACCTCTGGAGATCATCTTGTCCAACTTCCCTCTGTGAGCAGGGACACCCAGAGCAGGGGGCACAGGAACGTACCCAGGCGGGGTTTGAATGTCTCCAGGGAAGGGACTCCACAGCCTCCCTGGGCAGCCTGTGCCACTGCTCTGGCACCCTCACAGGAGAGAAGTTTTTTCTCATATTGAGGTGGAACTTCCTATGTTCCAACTTGTGCCCATTGGCCCTTGTCCTGTCATTGGGCACTAATGAAAAGAGCCTAGTCCCATCATCCTGACACCCTCCCTTTAGATATTTATAGGTATTATAGATATTGATGAAATCCTGCCTCAGTCTTCTCTTCTCAAGGCTGAACAAACCCAGGTCTCTCAGCCTTTCCTCCTAAGGGAGATGCTCCAGTCCCCTGATCATCTTCGTAGCTCTCCACTGGACTTGCTCAAGCAGTTCCAGATCCTTCTTAAACTGGGGGGTCCAAAACTGGACACAGTACTCCAGATGTGGTCTCACTAGGGCAGAGTAGAAGGGGAGGATAACCTCTCCCGACCTGCTGGCCACACTCATTTTAATGCACCCCAGGACACCATTGGCCTTCTTGGCCACAAGGGCACAGTGCTGGCTCAGGGTCACCTCGCTGCCCACCAGCACTGCCAGGGCCTTCTCAGCAGAGCCGCTTTCCAGTAGTTCAGCCCCCAGCCAGTACTGGTGCAGGGGGTTGTTCCTTCCCAGGTGTAGGACCCTACACTTGCTCTTGTTGAATTTCATGATGTTCCCCTGGGCCCAGCTCTCCAGCCTGTCCAGGTCTCGTTGGATGGCAGCACAGCCTTCTGGTGCATCAGCTGCTCCTCCCAGCTTGGTATCATCAGCGAACTTGCTGAGGGTGCCCTCTGTCCCATCATCCAGGTCACTGATGAATATGTTGAACAGGACTGGACCCAGCACAGACCCCTGGGGTGCACCGCTAGTGACAGGCCTCCATCCAGACTCTGCCTCGTTGATCACGACCCTCTGAGTTCTGCTGTTCAGCCAGTTCTCTGTCCACCTCACTGTCCTCTCATCTAACCCACACTTCCTAAGATTGCCTGTGAGGAGGCTATGGGAGACAGTATCAAATACCTTACTGAGGTCGAGATAGACAACATCCACCGCTCTCCCTTCGTCGACCCAGCCAGTCACACCATCGTAGAAGGCTATCAGGTTGGTCAAGCATGATCTCCCCTTGGTGAATCCATGTTGACTACTTCTGATAACCTTCTTTTCCTCTACATGCCTGGAGAGGACCTCCAGGATGAACTGTTCCATCACCTTTCCAGGGATGGAACTGGCAACAAGCCTGCATCCTCCAAGCCCCGCAGCACCAGCACTCCCCAGGAAGATGCTGCCCAAGCTCTCAGCAGCTCCCTGCCCTACCTGCAGTTGCCCCAGCTCCCACTGTCCAGCCAGAGAGACACCAGAATCAGCTCTGCTTTCAAACAGGAGTCTCAGGCCTTGATAAGAAGATTTTTAAGTTGCTTCTGCAATTCAGTGGACAAGGGTGAAATGGACAGTTTTACTCAGAGACCTCCTAAATTCCTTTCCTCCCCAATTAGCCAACTTGCTCACTAGATACCTGCACAACCCACAAGACATTGCTGTGTCACAGAGCCAACGTCTTATTGAAGGGAATGTTGTGGAAAATCAGGAGTTTCAATGTCACTAATTTTATACTAATAACATTTCAGTGACATCATGTGCAGTGATTAAGGCTTTGAAATGTGCACATCCTGGTTCAGCTCCACTGGATGATATCAGATGCTATCTGTGTCACTCTGGCCTTTGACTATTCATAGACTTGTCCTTTAATGTGGGTTTTGTGGGGCTTGATGATTTTTTTTCCCCCCACAGGGGCTTTTGCTTTTAGTCAGAGGAGATCAGTTTTAAAGTATCCATCTCACAAGGACAATTTGGGGCACAATTAGAAAACAGCTAAATTATTTCTGTGTAAGTACAGGGAATGGCCACTATGCTTTTTAAACCTGAATCTCATTCCTGTCAATTATACTGCAATTAGTCACTGTCTCTGTGGCTTTCAAAGATTTCTTTTTTCCTTTTTAGAAGCAACCAGACTCATTTTCCTAGACTACGCCAGTCTCCACTGGCACAGACTTCCAAATTCTGTTTGAACCAAGCCAATTTAACTGACTTCATTTCAGATGAAGCCTGAAGTCTCTCAGTCTGAGCCCTCAGACAGCTTATTGCAATAATTCATAATAGCAGGGAACAAAATGCGCCGTACAGCAAGGGTTACAGGGAGGCAGGAGCTCTCCTGAGTTTATGGGTTGGCTGGGAGCTCACTTTCCATTTTCTTATCTTTATACAATGCCCTGCAATAGCCAGATAATTACTTTAATAAGGCAGGTAATAAACACTATTAAGTAAATGAAAGCTGAGAGGCTGGTGTTGAAACATTCAATCTAATGCTTTTTCATGCACAGAGCTGACTACTGTAAGAGCCACGGGTTCATCTGCCTGACAAAATTGAAGCTCATGATGGGAGAGCTGATTTGGCTGTCCTGTGATACCACCAGTGAAGGAGAGGGACTCGAGGCTGTGAGAACGCTTACTGCCCAGTTTCTGAACCATGTGAAACTGCAGTCGTCACAGAGACTTTGTGGTGCTATCCAGGTCACAAGCAAATTTGTTCCCTCATTTGTTCTGCAAAGCACATAGATTTGGAGATACTTTGGGTGTTATTTAGGTCAGGGCCCACTTTGGGGTCAAGCGAATATCTAGAGGTTCCCTGAGGCTTGGTGCTGTGAGGAATGAATCATTAGATCATCACCTTATTTCAATTTCTTCTTCAAAAAGAAGAAAAGGTTTGCAGAAGGGGTGTATCTATAACCCCAGGTCTGCACCCACTGAGGCAGAGCTCAGACAGAGGGTGGTTGTGTGCCAGGGCTTCTTAGTCCATTGTCTGTGGTGACAGACACCCCAGGGTCAAAGCTGTGTTTGTCACCTCTCAGTGGTTCTTGGGTCTTCAACCCCGCAGCTCTGGATGCAGAGAGAGAGTGAGCATATGGCTGGAGGGAGATCTCCATTCTTTTCTTCATACCTCAAAGTCTGCTGTGCAGCCACTATGTCCAGTCCAAAAGGGCAAAAGCAGCTTTTCTGGATACCTCCATGGAAAACTAAAGGCATCTTCAATGATTGTTTTTAGGTGTGCCACCAGGCACATCTGTAGCCTGTCTGCACATAGTTCAGGGGACAATACAGTTCACAAAAGTGCTTCCAGGAGACTGGCATCCTCACTACTGATTCTGCAAAGGGCCATGCAAAGGACGGACTCTGGTAAGTAAGATGTTGCAGACACAATTTGACTCATTATCCATATCTTTGTGGACAGGGTGGTGGCAGTCCTTGGTGGCTGAGCTATATAGTCTTGGCAAGAACTGAAGTGGCTGTGAGTTCATGTTCCTAAGACAGGAAACATCTCCCTGTAAGCACCTCCCCCAGGAAAGCACATACATTGATGTGGGTCAAAAAGCCTGGCAGGTAGCAGACCTGCAATTGCATGGAATGGCAAACCTTGACAAGGTTGAGAGCAGGACAACGCTTGCTCTCAAATCAGGAACCCAGAAGGTGTGACCGAGAGATGGGCTCTGCAAGATCTGAAATAGCACAGTGACTCCCAGTAAGCTAGAAACATATATGTGTTTGTAATGGCTGTTGATTTATTATATTCCTAAGATTATTCATATTCATACATACACCATTAATTTGTTGAAGAAAGCTTTCAGTTTGATAGCTACACATGGTTCTTAGATGTACAGCCATGAAAACTACTATGCACAAATAGAGTGAACCAAAACTACTCACTCTCTAGACTTTTCTCCTAAAATCCCCTCCTTCTTCAGCTGTTTTCATTTGACCTCATGCTCTGCACCACATGCTCCAACCCTTCTTTCCCATCTGAGGCTCTGCACTCTACTTTTATTTACCAGCTCACTGTTATCTCTTATAATTCAGTCAAAACTTGGAAACTATTAAGCCTGTGACCTTATACTCATGTAGAAATCCAGTGGCATGAACTGGCATCTGTACAATTACCTTCTTGAGCTTAGTTTTGTCGAAAAAGTAGTCTCATACAACGTGCATTACTGAGTTTTCTCAGCCTCGCATCTTCATATGCACATTATCCTGAGAAAGTAAAATGCTTTTATCCAGGTTTCACTACTGTGAAATGGGGTACCAAAACACTGGGGCAGCATCAGAGAAGCCTTTGGGATTTAGACCTGGCTTCATATTGGATCACCTACAGCAGAGTAGAAAACTCAAGTATGGCCTCTCAAACCTTCTGCTAATCCACCAGCTGCTGAGACAACCCTGTTCCCCATGTCTCTGAGGCTTTGTGCTAGCAATTAAAATTGCATTAGAATAAAATTAATTTAAAAGCAGAATAAATTTGGCTTCTTGTGTTTCTTCTTTTAAGGCAAACTAAGTTCTCATGAGAGTTGCTAGTGCCAGGGCCTGCCAGGCTACCAGCAACACAGGCAGGACTGAGCTTTGCATTCCTGGACATCACAACACAAAACTTAGTGGTGATGAGTGTGAGAACCTGCAGTGCTGCCTCCATCCTGCTCCCCGGCACTGGAGGCAGCAGTAACTCTCCCTTCCATCACTACTGCAGCCTTACAGGCCATTTCCAATGCTTCAGCTGGTTACACTCATTTATAACTATCCTTTTTGTGGAAAGCTGATGCCACACAACTTCAAATAAAGCCTTTGAATGTTTTCCAAGGCAGAAACCACTATTGCAACATACCTGTGCAGAGCTTAGTGCAAAGAGCGCCAAGTCCATAAAGTCTTTAACATGCTACCACAGTTTAAATCACTAATGATGAATTATTACACGCTCGTGACCCCCTCCTAACAATCATGATTCTTAATCTAAAACAGCAAAATCTGAATTATCCAATAATTTTCCCAATGATTTTGACACCTGCCTCTTTGGCCAGACCCACACCATGATTTTTCATGCCAATTCTGAGCCTGTGCAGTTTAGAGTCCTACTTATAAAATCCGATTAGCAGAGAATAAATTCAGACCAAGCAATCTCACTTTCTTAATTCCTGGGTTGCTCTGTAGTATATGTGATTTATAAAATCTGTAATTCATACCTTACCCCACCAGTAGGACTGTGGAATGGGGATGTGGTCAAGGCGGGCCCCATGAATCCCAGCTCTTCTGTAAGCCTCAGATGTCAAATCAGGGAAATTTCTGTTCAGGTCCAAGTTCTGAGCTGTCTGACGTCCAATGACCCATCCATTGTAACCAGCTCCCTAATTTATAATACAGAAGCCAACCTCAGAATAACTTCCTGTCTCAAAATATCACTCTGTGGAAATTGCTTAAAACGCCATTTTAATCAAGGGGAAGTTTTAAAAGAAGTAAACTAAAAATGTCTTCACTGTTAAAAAAATGACACTTATTAATCATTTTTTTATCCCCGTAAACACTAATGCAGTAACTAGCATGCAGGAAGCATTTCACTCACCAGTGATGTGACTCATGAGAGGAACACAGCAGCTTCTTACTCAGCAAAGAGCAGCATGCAGAGTGGGTTAGAGGAGGAGAGAAAGAAAATACAGCTGATGCTCCAAGACAAGATCAGGCAGAATGCAATAACCCCAGACCGATACAACAGACTGAGCTCACCACATGAGCAACACAGAAAAAGAAAGGTCCTATTTTCATGCTAATGGTGCTGGTGGTAAAAATGAGGTGAAAAGAAGAATGTCAAGTAACATATAATAGAAGTTTTGCTTTCACAGATCTCCTCCAGACACCATCTGATCTATGAAAACTGCCATCCATTATGAAAGCGTGATAGTACAGAAAATATTCACATTTTATTACACCTGCTCTTCTACAAAAGGAAAAATATCTACTCCATGGTATTAAATTACATTTCCTTATAAAATAACTTAACAGTCATTAATGTGAGTCAGTGGGCATTTTGTTCTAGAACTGATAGAAGAGTGCTAAATGTGTGAAAAAGTAACACAGTCATTCCCACGTCAGCACATGCAGGGAGGAAAAATGACAAACATGGCTCTGATTTCCTCTTAGCTCTGTTCACATGGCCTTTGGAAAGCAGCCTACCACCAAACCAGGCTGGGATCCTGGCTGCTGATTATTAACACTCCCTCCCATACGTGACAATCCTTTCCCATTTTGTCTTTTCCCATGGGGAATTTTAGAAACATGAAGCACTGAACATTCCCTTATAAAAAATCTTTTACCTCTTCTGCAGCCAGTTCATACCCATCAGGGTTAAGTGAAGGTAGGAGGTGAATTCTGGTGTTGTTAATCAAGGTCTGGATGCGAGGATTCCCAAGAAGATACTCCGAGCACAGATACTGTGCGAGGTATATTAGCAGTTCTTTCCCCACAACTTCATTTCCATGCATATTGCCAATGTACTTAAATTCTGGCTTGACTGTGAAATATGAAGTAATGAGATGCTTTAATTTGATTATACCTGGATGGCTTCCAAAAGCAGAGTAACCCAAACAGCTTACTGATGAGTCAGAAAGTTTTATTTACACTAATCTAATGCATATGTTCCTGTAAATGGCACACCAGTTCCAGGTGAATTTCCCTCCATTACTGGTCAGTTCAGTGACAATTTAAATAGAGTGAAACAAAGTAAGTCCATACTTTCGGGATCCCAAACTGTAAGAGGCAATTGTTGCTCTAAGCTTTTGCTGGACTAATCATTAATTGTGAACAAAGAATGTTGCAAAAAAAAAATGTCAAGCTGTGGCTGGGAAGGAACAAAATACACCCCTGGCACTCTCATTTACCTTGGGCAGCTTCAATGCCATATATTGTCACAGGTCCTAGAAACGACCTGCAGATGTGTAATACATTACCCCTGTATTTGCAACAGAAATTAGGTCGTGCATAAAAAGTGACTTTTAGGGTAAATAGCCTTGGAATAAGACTATTAGAAACATATAACTTCACAATTCCCTCCAGTTGTTCTCTCCGTTTCCATCCTTCCTTAGAGACTAATGGAAAGTAGAAAATAGATGCACTTTGGAGCCACTCTTTCCTATCCCTTCATCTTTGTCTTTGACCCTGGCCAACCTCAAGCACTAGACACTGGAGGAGGGCTGGCACAGAGCTATTATGCCAGCTTGCTCAGGCTGTCAAAATCTCAAGCTCTAGAGCTATTTCCTTGCTTTTTTAATGCTGTCCTGAGCAGCGTGAAGCAACAGATTTAGAAGGAAATGCTAGGTAATCTGTTAAACTACCATCTTTTATCATGCCATATCACAGTTTTACTTTAAAAGCCTGATTCATAGGCTTTGCGTTTTCCTGGCAAATGAAGTATCAGCTTAAAAAGATACCTGCAACTTCTTTTCTTTACACAAGACAGGAAGGATGATAGGCCAGGAAATACTAATGTAGATCTTTGCTCTGTTAAAGACATCTACTGGGATCTTGATCAAGTTTAAAGGCACCTCAAAACACCTCTACACCATGCAAGGCAGTGAGGCCAAGTGTAAATAAAACTAACACCAGTTTTCACTGTCTTCTCTGCCTCCCCTGTGGCATAGCACACAGAGAACACAGTAGCTTGACCTGAGATTATAATCTTGATAAAGTATTAAGTCAGATGTAGTTCGGTTCTACTAGACTGCCGAGGCTGCTTTGATGCCGGAGCTAGTCTGATGAGAAGCAACCTAAGGCTCTTGGTATGCAGCAATGGCCACAGCAGTCTGCCAGACTTAGGTACTATATTGGAGCCAGGAGCTGGACACTGGTAAATCATACCTAATACTCCTCAAGAAAATTATCCACATTTTGAAGAATTAGAACATTTAAAAGTCTGGCCTATGCTGTCTCAGTGATGAACCTACAAAACAGAGAACAGCACTGTTCCCCTTTGCAGAAAAGTTGTGAGGACACATATCCTAAAGGTTTTAAGGCACTATCGTAACATAAATTTCTAGCCTTGGTCACCTGTTACACTGACAGGTATTGTACTGACCTGAATCTTTGTTCAGGATTGTTTTCTGTGCTGCATTGCCCTATTTTGATGTCAGCGTCCTTCTGTGTCTGGGGTCTTCTCACAAGTCATACATACTTTAGGATGTGAAGGACTATATTTTGACTAGGCACAGGCATTCCTTGTGGGAAGTGTGTAGGATTTTGATGGTACAGTGATAGTAAAAGGAGACTGAGGAGGTGGTTGATGTTGGAGACACGAGGTCAGTAACAGAAAACTATCTAAAATTCTTCGTATGCTGGGCACAAATAAATAATAGCCATATCACTGCAACCAAGCACATGGTCATACACCTAGGAACAAGGAACATCAACCATGGTCATAAACTGAGGTCATAAGGTTGGGAAATTGCAACTGGACTGTAATTGCTACAGTGAATCATCAGCTATCGCTGATAGGAATTCAGGAACACAGACAAGGAGAAATGTTTTTGAATCAGTGCTTTTTACAGTTTAAGGGATATCCCATTACAAGGACCTGTGTGCACTCACATAATCTGGAGTTCCCTCATGCAACCTGATCAACACTGATATAACTCACGCAGTTCATGGTGTCCAGGCTTGGTAGAAAACTCAATCACAAAAAGATCCTTCCCTTCAAAACTGCGACCTATGCTGTAAGTTGTTGCGATATGGGAGCATTTAGAAGCAGTCTTCTTCAACATGCTCACCATTTGGGAATATGAATGGTGTTTGAACTGAATAAAAGTTGCTGGCAAGTCTGAAGGCAAATCTTCCTCAACATCTACTTCTCCTGCAAAGAAAATTTGTAACAGAGTGTTTAAAACCATGGTGCTCAGAGGACTGTATGAATGCCTGTACTTTTCTGCGAAATACTTTTTTCAGTAGTAGAATTATAGAAAATACAGCTGCACTCGAAACATTAAATCTATGTAGTACGTCCTACACTGTCTATTGTGGCATATTTTGTTTGCAAAATCATACTAATGCATATGCACGCTGACAAATATTTTGTTCAATCTGCAGTTATAATTTGGCCTTTGGCATGCTTAGCACATTTTAGTCACAAAATGTACAGATTTTTCCCTTTGAATCTTGTGGATCAAAATCATTTTTTATGAGATTCAGCTGTCTTCAGCTGTCTGGTTCTTCTTCATCCAAACAAAAAGCTGTGACAGTCATTAATGAGATTATTTTAATGAGCTGTTTAGCTTGTCAAGTATTCACGAATTTGTGAGTCCATTAAAGTTTCAGTTTTTAAATAAAGTATTTCAAATATACAGACAGCTATCACACAGGGCAGGGCTTATTTAAATGCACATTGGCAGCCCAAACACTTGGCTCTGAGTTGCTTGTCTTGATGCTCTTTGTATATGAGGGAGAGAAACAAATGCATCTTGAGCAGTTTAATTAAGTGTTTAAAATAGGTGGAACAAAATTAATCACACCTTATAGGTGTCTAGAAAGACAACAAGCAGAGATGACAAGCAGAGAGCTTTTGTGCCATAGGCATGTCAAGCTGAGTGAGGTGAGACCCTTCCCATCTAGATGAGTAAGATGTGTTGGCAGGGCTTCCTTCCTTACCTCGCAGCTTTGCCAGTGGGTCAAAACATCCCTCTTCCTCCCCGGCGAAAAAGCGATCGCAGTCTAAGAAATAGGGCCAAGCCATGTCTATTGCATCAAAGGCAGAGAGGCAATTTTTTTTCAGGTTTTCACAGACATGCCTGCAGGGCTTTATAACTTTGTCCTTTTCGCACTGCGGGGCCAGCACCGAGCAGCCCAGGAGCCTCAGGTCCGGATTGCATTCTCCCTGGAGCAAGTTGTGCAGCACGCTGATGAGGATGTACTCGGAGCTGTACTCAATCACTTCTCGAGACTTCTGATCCAGAAAATTAGGATACATCGTTTTAGTGTAGGCAACATCAGTACAAGAACTTAAGGCAACGTCCACGCATTTTGCTATGAAAAGGAGATGAACATATGAAAAATAACTTGTCTCACTGACACCCAGAATAGTTCAAAGACAACATAACAAATAACACATTCAATGAACTTATTTTTTTGGTTCACAGGTAGACTGGAGGCAGTTTGCAACACTCTCAAACGAATTTGACGTCTAAACCACTTATAGAAAGATGATGGAAAATCTGCTTGCCCTGGAGATAGATTGCAAACAGTTTGATGCAAGTGGAGGTCATTCAGAATCTAAATGGCACCTGACAATTTGATGGGGCATCAGGGGTTATCTGATTGATAAGCACTGTTCCTAAAATAAGATTTATTTTCTTAATTTAATACAAGAACAGCAATGAAAGGACAAATCCCTGGCCAGAAAACACTGCAGTTCCAGGCCCACATGGGAGCTCATTTAACAAATAGCTTGGAAACCACCAAAATTAATAAAGCCTGGTTTCCAAAGGAAAAGCTGTCTCACACTCAATTAAATCTTACCTGATTTAAATTAAGAATACAGTTTGAATTTATTAAACACCAGAGAATCCATAAGAGAGAAAAATCCCCTATTGAGGTGTGAATCTGCTGGTGTCTAATATGGAAAAACTCAGATTCCTGAATAAAGTGTATTTGTGATATCCTTCTCTCCCCATCCTTGCCTTTTAGTATGGATTCACTGATGAGGTGTGAGATCATATAAGTTTTCTTTAGTTGGGAAGGTATCAGTAAGATATCTCTCTCCTTTGATTGGGCCCACAAAATTTGTAAGACTTTAATATCTCTGAAAATGCAGACCCTCTGTGAAGTTTGACTGAAATTGCCCAGAAGGATAAAAAATTATTCTGGGACTTAGAGGCAAGCAGGCCCATAAATGTGCTTACATGTATATTCTCATAAAACTAATACATTTTAAGAAGTTAAGAGGTCTTAGGAGGAATAAATGTTGTTAATACCCTCAACCCACTCAGAGGTGAAAAGAGAGTAATAGAGATGTGTTTTCATAAAATTGCTATTACAGTAATGGGCCTACATTTGAGCTTCCTTCCCTTGCTAATGTCTCTGGCTGGTAACAAATACCATTGTCACAGCAGCAAAGTCCTACCTTGTGTGAAAGAGCTTGTTTCTCTAGGAACAACACCTACCATAGCACCAACATTAGAAAACTTTTCAGGAAATAATGAAGAAATACTTAAGGTTTTGAGATTCTCCAAGGACAGCGAGCAAAGTCACATCATACCTTTCTGTACAGTTTGGCATTGACCTGCAAATAAAGAGATAAAAAAAAAGCATAATGGGGCAAGTATCCATGGTACCTCCCTCATGTTAGGAATTGTCCACTCTGGGAGCCCTACAGAGGCTTCTGCAGCTCTATGTCCTGAGGTCCAGCCATACAGGGACAAGCACATATTCCCAACAGGCGCTCACTACATGGCAACGACCCAAGGGTACTGAGGGAGCTGGCAGAGGAGCTCACCAAGCCACTCTCCATCATTTGTCAGCAGTCCTGGTCAACCGGGGAAGTCCCAGATGACTGGAAACTAGTGAGTGTGATGCCCCTCTACCAGAAGGGTCGGAAGGAGGATCTGGGGAACCACAGGCCTGTCATGAAAGGTCATGGAGCAGATCATCCTGAAGGCCATTACGCGGCATTTGAGGGACAACCAGGGGATCGGGCTCAGCCAGCATGGGTTTATGAAAGGGAGGTCCTGCCTCACTAACCTGGTCCACTTCTATGATAAGGTGATCCACTTAGTGGATGAGGGGAAGGCTGTGGACGTTGTCTGCCTGGACTTTAGTAAGGCCTTTGACACTGTCTCCCACAGCATTCTCCTGGAGAAGCTGGCTGCTCACGGCTTGGACAGGTGCACTCTGCGCTGGGTTAAAAACTGGCTGGACGGCCGAGCCCAGAGAGTGGTGGTGAATGGAGTCACATCCAGCTGGCGGCCGGTCATGAGTGGTGTTCCCCAGGGCTCAGTGTTGGGGCCGGTCCTGTTCAATATCTTCACTGATGATCTGGATGAGGGGATTGAGGGCACCCTCAGTAAGTTTGCAGACGACAGCAAATTGGGTGGAAGTGTCTCTCTGCTGGAGGGCAGGAAGGCCCTACAGAGGGACCTGGACAGGTGGGATCGTTGGGCCGGAGCCAACGGTATGAGATTCAAAACGGCCAAGTGCCAGGTCCTGCGCTTGGGTCACAACAACCCCATGCAACGCTACAGGCTTGGGGAGGAGTGGCTGGAGAGCTGCCTGGAGGCAGCTCAGATGGCCAAGAAGGCCAACAGCATCCTGGCTTGTATCAGGAATAGTGTGGCCAGCAGGAGCAGGGAGGGGATCGTGCCCCTGTACTCGGCACTGGTGAGGCCGCACCTCGAGTACTGTGTGCAGTTTTGGGCCCCTCAGCACAAGAAGGACATCGAGGTGCTGGAGCGTGTCCAGAGAAGGGCAATGAAGTCGGTGAAGGGTCTAGAGAACAAGTCTTATGAGGAGCGGCTGAGGGAATTGGGGTGGTTTAGCCTGGAGAAGAGGAGGCTGAGGGGAGACCTCATCACTCTGTACAACTACCTGAAAGGAGGTTGTAGCGAGGTGGGGGTTGGGCTCTTCTCCCTAGTAACAAGCAATAAGATGAGAGGAAATGGCCTCAAGCTGCATCAGGGGAAGTTTAGGTTGGACATTAAAAAAATCTTCTTCATCGAAAGGGTTGTGAAACATCGGAACAGGCTGCCCAGGGAGGTGGTTGAGTCTCCATCCTTAGGGGTATTTAAAAGAAGGGTAGACGTGGTTTAGTGGTGGACTTGGCAGTGGTAGGTTGGTGGCTGGACTCGATGATCTTAAGGGTCTTTTCCAACCTTTACGATTCTATGATTCTATGATATATGCACCGAGAAAAACACACTACAAGCAAACACAACCAGCCCCAAAAGCATCATCCCGTTACCCTTTCTGGCTAATCAGGATGGAAAAGAAGTACAGGTGGATTACTCTAGTAGCTCAGCTTAGGAACACCGGAACCCCAGTAGCTAGGCTCAGCTTACCCAGTAGCTGCCTCCTGGATCCACTGATACCCCAGTTGTGTCATGCACTGACACACATGCTGGTCTCTCTGGTAGCTGGCCCAGACCTAGGTTCTCACTGGTAGCCAAGCTCCAGACACTGTGGTCTTCCCAATAGCTGGCTTGGACCTCCTGGTTCCTCCGTAGCCAACTCCAAGACTCTCCAGTCTATTCAGCATCCAGCCCAGGATCACAGCCACTCAAACACCCAGGTCCCAGATCTTTTGTCCTGTCCACTGCTAGTCCAGCTGGGTGTCTGCTAGCAATTGCACACACTGATGTACACACACAAGGCATGTGCACTCTGGTCCCTCCAGCTGCCGCACCCCAGACACACAAGCACCTGTGACCCATGGTCTCACAGCAGGGGCTGGCATGTGGACCCCCATACACCCCCATCCACACACACAAAAAAAGAGACCTTCACCCAGGCAAAGAGTTGGCAATGGAGTTTAAGAAGAAGACAGGACAGATGGTAGGGATCAGGGGCAGGGCATGGCCAGAGAAGCACACTGACCAGCCAGTCTTTAATTCACTTCAAAAAGGGAGGACTTGACAAAATATCTGAAGTGTGGTTGTGTAAGAAATCAGGCCTATGTTTGAAAAAGACGTTGAGCTGCCCAGCCCTCACAACCTGACAAGATTTCTAGACGTGCTTAAAAACTGTAAGTTGGTTGCCTAGGAAATTTCAGTAATGAAAATGTAGGTCTTTAGTAATCTGGTCTGGTCTAAAAGTCCATGTCAGTCCTTTTATACATACCAACATGCCTTACAGATCTTCCCCTAACAAATGTATTGGTCCCACATAATGCTGTGCATAGCTTTCTTGTAAAGCAATTAAACCATTGGTGGATATGAGGGAACATATTTCTTCCCCATCCTACTTCATCCTATCTCTAGCAGCAGCATTTTATAATCCTTTTAATAACATCTTAAAACTAATTATTTCCCTCCCCAACTACTCTCATGGGAAAGCTTTTCCAAAAGCTCACTGCTCTAATGGCTAGAAATTGCCTTTTAATTTCCTGCCTAAAAGTATTTGTGGCCAGTTTGTGCGGTGTTGTGCCAGCATTGTCCTTTAGCTTAAATAGCTCTCTGTGCTCCCTGGTGCATGTCTTCATTGTTTGCAGAGGGCAATCAGATCCCCTTAGCTTTCGATTCACTAGGTTAAATAAATGAAGCTCTTGATTTTGAAGGAACATGGTTTGATGACCCAGGAGAGGCCTCTTTTGCTCCTGTAGCCAATGATTCTATATTACCCTTCACCAATAGCGGCAACTAAACAAAAATATTGCTACCAAGGTATCGGAGCTGTTTTCACCAGGAGCTAAGCCACTATGTGCAAGCTTTTTAAACACCAACGGCTCTGCTTTCCTGGTGATGTATTCAGGATCTAGCTATGTTGCTATTTCTTCTGACTCTCACTGTGGGGGACAGGCATCCAGCTTCTCACTCAGTGAATTAAACATTTGTCCTCATAAGAGGACAAATGTTTTCTTTTTTCCTACTAAGGAAAGTTTAAACTTCTACTCCTGGCATATTTGTTTAAATGTAATCATCTGCATATGTGTTGCTAATGAGTTCATCATTCTTTAGCCAAAATAAAATAATTACAATGAGAACAAACTTAACCTTGGAATTTTATCTTGGAGGGAGACATTTAACTGGAAATGACTCTGGTTCTATATTATGAATTGTCATTGATCCACATTACCTCATAAAATAAATGAGAGATCAGAACCAGCTGAAACAGCCCATCTCCAACACCAGCAAGTCCTAGTAAGCAGCAAGCTGGAAAAGATTATATCCATACAAACTCCTTTCCTGGCTTGGTACATTATGCTAATAGCAATAAACAATACCTGGTTCATCAACAGAGCCTTCTGTTACAGGATTTCAGTGTTTCCCTTAGTTAGGCACAATCCCCCTAGTGAGTTAGTTATTAAGATCAAGGCATTTCTAAAAAAGCTTCATTTCAGCCAGATACTGCATGCAGCTTTACACCTGGGAATAATCAAGGAATAGCGTTTTGTACAATGCTAGCTGGGAAAGAGAAAGGAGTGATTGCTTGTTAGTAAGAGCTCCAGCAATTAATCCTGCTGATAAAATTGGATGTCACTTCCTGAATCTGGAGAGTCTTATATCGCAATGCCATCACACTCACAGTTTGTGAAGCCTTGGGCACAAGTCTGGAGCCAACCGTATGTTCCATGCAGAGGGGAAAACTTGGTGTGGATGGGACTGGCTTGAGTTCAGCCATGTCCCAATGAGCAGAGTGACACGATCTCTGGTTATCACCAGGGTCATTAGCAATGAACCTCCTTCATTGAAGGGTGGCTAAAAAATTTGACACTTTTTTCTCCTCAGCTGTTTTGTAGCTATTATTTTAGACTAGAAGGTCACGTGTGCTGAAAGTTCTTCATGGGTTCATCTGGGGAGTACGAATGGTCTTTCCACAACTGCTCACATTTCCCTAAAGGTAAGAGCCATTCCCCCTTTGCTGGCTCGGTGACCAAGCTAAAACGTCCTTTTTGTTTGTCTCTCCAACATGCACTGATCAAATAACAAAACTGAGGCACACACAACCTTCCAGACTGCTATTACTGTGCAGGAGTGCTATAGCCATCAGTCAGTTTGATACGTGGCACAAACACATTCTCACTGGTGCCTCAGTATTCTGCTTATTCAGCTGGAGCAAAAAGGTATTCTAGCAACATGCTGGAACAAGCAGAGGAAACCAAAGGGAAAATGTGGCAGGCAGGGTCTGGGCATGGTGCTGCTCCTTCCCCCTGCTCTGGCTCTCAGAGCAGCAGCAGTCTTGCTGTGTTTAGCAGATGCCTCCTTCTGCCCAGCTGGCCAGAAGGAGAGGTGTCAGGAAGCAATAGATAGCTGATGGAAGAAACATGTGAAATTTTGCTAAGTCATATACTGTAGCTGGGTTCACAAGAGGACTGGATCATTTTGCAAGCAGGAGTAGATGTTAGCCCAGGAGAGGTAATGGCAACTCTGGTTTCAGACTGGTACCTGGCTTCTACACTTTCCTATTTTTACAGTACTTACAGGGAGAGGCAATCTATTAAGCAACATGGCTATTACTTGTTAACAAAGATGCTGACTGGAGGACAGATTTATTTTTTAGATGAGGAACCCAAATCCATATAAACCTTTCCCATGGCAACTGAAGCTGTTCATCTCAGTATGTGATAAGCAGGGGTGATTCTTCAGCAAAGGACAAAGCTTTTCCACTACTTTTGGCCTAGGATGCCCATCACAAGATCAGAGCTACCAAAACTCAGTCATTGACTAGCAGAAAAGCTGACTCCTTTCTCCTGGGTCCTAAACCTGGATCTAAACCTCACATTCTTGCAGCATACTGTGCTGTTTTCTCCCCATGTCTCTCTGCCAGAGACATCTATGCAGCTTCTTCTGCCATCTCAGAGGCCAGCTCTGCCCAAACTGCAGCACCTCTCCCCTGACAGCCCCCTGCAAGCTGCCACGTGAGCCATACCTCAGCCATGGCTCTGTCATGTAAACACCCAGGAGTACAACAGCTTGAGCTTTCAGGTTATCAGGAGTTAATATACATAAAAGCAAAAAAGAAAAGCTCTGGCTTATACTAGACCTTGCTTTATAGCAAGTCTTAAATGTCCATGTGTGAGGATGTGGTGTTTGGACTTCTCCTATGTTTCCTAACGCCAATGCTTGCATATGTTTTGGAGGGTGCGGCTCTGCAAGGGCCAAAGATAATTCTCAAGTGTGTGTACTTATATAAATAAGTGTGGATACACGTAACCGGGCCAGAGTGTGCCTGCCTGGAGAGCAGGCTGCAGTCTCCAAGGCCAGCTCCCAGGCTGCAGCTCCACACTCTGCTACTGGTGCCCTGCACCCGTGGGTCTGGGTCTCTGCATGTAGAAATGACCAGCAAATCCCAATCCCCACCCCTTATAGCTCATTGTGTTGAAGCTCCAGCAATGCTAGCTAGAAGAGTTCAGTCACTCCCTTTCTCTTTTTCACGAAAGGAATGACAGGCAATGACACACAGATTTTCTCAGGTCTCCAGATTAACTTGGCAGCCTTCAATCACTGCTTCTTGTGTGCTTGAAAGAGCCTAAACCTCTTCAAGTTTTTGAACAGAAGCTTCCCTGGGCTCAGAGGAAGACAGTGCCGCCTCCTCTCATAGTCCCATCTGCGGACAGGTTGGTACAGAGAGACCTTTTTCTTCCTGACCCAGAACAACCTTTTCAATTTTTTAATGTTTATTTTTGTACTCTAGCTATTCCACCAGAGCTACAAAAGTCCTTTCAGTAGCAAAGCCTCTATTTAAGATTATGGATAAAATAACTTATTGAAGAAGAGAAAAGCCATTTCAAGCTTTCTGAGCCCTCTCTCTAATATACACTTCTGGTTTTAATTTGCAAAGGCAAGCTTGAAAATCTACAATGCAGCACATACATATTTTACTGCCAAGCTTACATTTTTTCCTCTTGATGATTCAGCACTGAAAGAAGCAAGCTGCTATGATTAACCCTAACTCAGACAATAGAGCTCAACAGCTACTTCCAGTGCCATGGCTTGGCCCATTGCCTTTTCAAGAGCAAAGCCAACAGGAGACTTGGGTGCTTGAGGCTGTGGAATAAGACCAAGGGCCAGTCTTAAACTCAAAATATCTAAATCATTCAGTGAGGCTTGCACAATTGCATTGTTATGACTAACAGATCGAACACTATAAGATAATTTATCTTATACAGACCACACACCCCCTACCAGCTTTCTGGGTTTCTTACAATTCTGTTTTAAACTGAAAGGCATATGTGTTCATTTTGGTCTGTTTATAGTCAAAACCTCTGCGTTTCCAAACAATGCATTTCAGTTATATCATACTAGAAACCTTGTGGTTCTACACAGTTCATCGAGCCAGTCGTTGCAATGATAATCTGCCTTGTCACACTAAGGAGACAAAATCAGCACAAATATGCAAACACTGCTGGGCTGTACCATTCTGCAAAACACTGCAACAACATCTACAAATGGCAAAGCACAGCCTGCCTCCAGAGCCAGCTACAGCACAAGGACAAGAGCAGGACAGGATCCATTACAGAATACTATAATGGATCAGAATTGCCAGGGGGAGGGTGCAGGAGGAGTGGAGAAGTAAGGGGACTAGTAGCAGAGGAATGAGGCAGTGGAGTAGCTTGGCTAGGGGGGAAATCGTTAGGCAGAAAGCACAGGAGAGAAGATAGCTACATATCTAAGGCATACAGGCAGGGGCAGAAGTGGAGAAGATCCTCAGCTAGAGAAGGAATTCCAGGAAAACTGGAGGAGAGAGGAGTGACTGCAAAAAGAAGCCCACATGGTTAACTTCTTTTTCTGGATACATCAAAGCTTTTGAGTAGAGGACTGAATTCCTGTTACTAATCTCCCACTCCAGCAATTGCTGTAACTGCCCCAGGAGAGTGATGTGTTTGCAAACAGGCAGAAGCGGTATGCAGGAGTCCGACATGCAGGCAGTGAGGAGGCCTCTTTTAGCCCTGCTCCCTCACATAAAGAAGCCTGAAAGCACCTGAAAGAGATTAATGCTTAATCTGCCTTCACTTTGCAGAGCAAGATCACAGCAGGAAGATGCAGGCCAGCATTGTTATTAATCACCCTTCTTTCTAACTCACCTGCTGCCCAGCATTCGGTTAAACACCCATTTTATTGAATTACTGAAGGTGTTCCCACAGCAATGACACTGCAGTTGGCTCTTCAGGGCTGTTTCTCTCACAGGACTGGTCTGGGGCCAGTGAGAAGATGCTGAGGCTTTCCCATAGGTGATGGAAGTTCACAGAACCTGCAGACCACGGGTCAAAATCTGTGCAGATGCCCACCAAGACCTGCCACTTGGCAATGGCTCAAAGTGGCCAGTAAT
The DNA here is from genome assembly GCF_949628215.1 of Phalacrocorax aristotelis. Classification (NCBI taxonomy): domain Eukaryota; kingdom Metazoa; phylum Chordata; class Aves; order Suliformes; family Phalacrocoracidae; genus Phalacrocorax; species Phalacrocorax aristotelis. The sequence continues at coordinate 72,729,393 of NC_134279.1, read as the reverse complement.
TTTCCCTTGTTTCTAATTGTCCAGATGCATGTCAGAGGGCTGCAGCTGTAGGAGCCTAAAAGAACTGATGAAGAGTATTTCTGTCTGCCTGTCTGTCCCCATTGCCTGTCTTGGTGCCCCTAGTGACAGGATCTCTAGTGTCACCCCAGTTGTGTCTCTGGCCAGTAAGTGCTGCTCCAGAGAGTCATCCCAGCTGAAAACCCTGAACAGAAGCATAATCCCCAAACCAAAAAACACTAAATGCACTTTTTTGCCCTCAGCTGAGGTCTTTTCCAAGTTGTGAGGGAAAAATTACTGATTGAGAAAACAAAACGCAATGAAGACAGCAACAACAAAATGGCCCTGCAGTTGCCAAATTGGCTGAAGACTTGCCGGGCTGCCCATGTGGCTGGGCTGCTGCTGAACTTGCATTTGCTGTTCAGCAAGCACCAAGATGATCTAGAGAGATACAGAGATCATCTCTCAGTGTCTGGTCAGTGAAGGAAGGAGAAATCAGCGCAGATCTGGGGGATGCAGGTATTCAAACAACATCTGGGGTGAGAAGGTGGAACAGGTCAGAAAATCTCTACAACTAACATCTAAAGGATCAAATTTTTGTCAGTGTGACTGGAGAAGGGTGAAAACACTTATTAGGCTTGTAATCTGGAGCTGTGATGCCTCCATAGCTTTACTTTGTGACCATACACGCCCTATAGCGCAGTTCCCACTGTCTAAGGAAGCAGCACTCTCTAAGTGCTTTGGTCAACAGCTTACCACAGAGTCAGAAGCTTACCTTTGGGTTGGTTCAACTGTGTTGAATGCCATGGTACAGAAGATCATGTCTGAGAAATTGAGGTTTTTATCTTTGGTGCTACCACTCTTCCAAAACCTTTGCCAGAACACCATTCCATCCTCTTCAAACACAGTGTATGCAGCCCCCTAGCATAGCTCTGTCTTTTCATTAGTTTAGATGTATAAGAACTATTGTAAATAACATCACATCTAGTTCTTTTGTAGGTAGTTGAGTTTTAGCTAAATGTGGTATTTTTATGTTGCAAAAGATTTACAGTTAATTCAACAACCTTGACTTAAATCTATGCTTTAAACTCATATTGCCTTCTAGATAAGGGTATCCTGTTATAACCCTGTAAAACTGAAATAGTGCCAGTTAAACCAATGGAGTTACAACAGGATAAACAAATGGGTTGAAATTTCAGGTTTATTTCTGCAATGGGCAGAGCAACCCTAAGTCCATTAAACTCCATTGATCTGTGACAGCTGCACCCAACTGGGAGGGTGTCTCTGTCCAGACAAGATTCAGCAGTCATAAAAGCCCAGCAAAGAGACTCCAGCAAAGGATGAGGGACCCAGCTGGCACCGCTGGCCCTGGGGCAGAGGAGCAGATCCCAGTGTACTGCCAGGACACCCAGCGCAGCCAGACGCATGACAGCAGCAGTAGCTGGAGAAGCTCTGCCTGCATGTGGGCACAAAGACACGGGTTTCACCAGGAAACAAGCATTAGAGATGTCCACGGCAGGTGAACTAGAATGCGCAGGTCCCACAAAAACAGGGCCACCGTGAAGCTTATGGAAGGAAATGGCTTTCCCTTCTTCCCTTAGCAAAAACCAAAGCACACTACAGAGATGAGAACAGCAGAGGAGGAGAGAGGAAAGGTATAGCATCTGTACGTGAAGCCACTTTTTCTGTCAGTCTGACTTTCCAGAAGACAGTCTTACCCAGTGTCATAGCTTAGAGAGGAGCCAGTGCTACAAAATCTGTTCTGGGCTCCAGAAGAAATACAATACCTGTCCCCTGCCTCCCATCCTGGTGGTTTTTCTCTCCCAGCTCTCTTCCTTATACCTCCCCACACCCTCCCATCTCCAGTGGTTAATCTCAGAGACCCTCAGGATGCAGCAATGTCTGGCCTAGGAGCAGAGTGAGCCAGGGTGATGGGAAACACCAAGGTGCTTGGGAGTGGAGGCCACCCACAGGTGACGAGCTGCCAGCCAGGGCTAGCCCAGGAGCAGCACTCCAGCTGCTCTCCCACCTCCACTGCTTCAGGTCAAACAGCTCCGGTCCTGAGCAGACCCCTGACGGGCTATCCCATGTACGGGACGGGGAGCGGGGCTGGCAAAGGCTCAGGCATCCCCTTCACGTCTGAACTCGGTGCAAGCCCGGTGCGCCCCCGAAGCCGCCTGCACAAGCCGAGGAGCCACACGGTGGCACCACCGCCGGCGGCGGAGCCCGCGCCGCTCGGGTGCTGCCGCCCAGCTCAGCCGGTGAGCCCCGGGGGTTCGCACACGCACTTCGGCACCTCCGCCCTAAGAGTCCTCAGTAAAGCGCGCTCTGAACACAAGCGCCCGGGAAAGGTTTTATCACTGTTATTTTGCAGCCTTAGCCCAATGCCTGGCAGCATCTTGATGGCAAAACTGGCCCCGTTTGCAAGGGAATTCACCTGCTTCTACTATTTCAAGGCATGTGACTTCAGCCTGCTTCTGCTTTGTTGTTATTTTTCTTGTCAGTGATGGTGAAGTACTGCATTTGGCTAAATACCACTGGAATACATCAGTCAGCAGCAGACTGATATACCTGCAGGCTGCACAACTCTGATAATCAAACAGCAACCCGTGCTGTTAGCTGCCTCCACCAAAGGCTGCCCATCTTTCAGGGAAAGCACGCTGAGCTGTACTTTTCTCACCCAAACTAGAGGCTATGAGGCCAGTAAAACTCATCAGGGTCTGGAAGTGCTGCCTCGCAATGGGGCAACGTAGCATCTAAGCACTAGTGGAGACAGTGGCTTACCGGCTCCCCCAGGATACAGGGCACAGCTAGGGAGAAGGGATCTGCCCTCTCTCAGTGCCATGGTTCCCAGCTGCTCCTCAGAAAACTCCCCACAGCATGTGTGATGACTGTGCCATATTGTGGGGCTGGCTGACAGTAGTAATCTCCTTATTTTACTAAACAGAGAAGCACAAAGCATTTTGTAAGGGTCTCGGTATTGTTAGCCATGTTTCATTTTGGTTTCTTATTTAAAAAGAAAAATGAGTCACAGCAAATATCACTGAGAAGGCCAGGCAGCTGGCAGAAAGAAGCTCCAGCCTTGCTGGGACTCAGGCAGTGGCACTGGTTCCTGCTGCCCTTCTCTCCCGCACAAGCAGCTCCAGGCTGGTCTTTCTCAGCAGGGCACCACAGGTCTGACCACTGAGGTCCAGAGATCTGCATGAGGGATCACAAAACAGGGGAGAAGCTCCCACTGCTACAGCAGAAGACATAACGTACTGCCCTGGATGTTGAGGGGAGGTCCCTGCAAGGTCTATTTGTGAACATGTGCAGCACTGCAGTCCCCTTTATTTTCGTGTGGCCTGACATGACCTCATCGCCGCTTTAGAGAAGGAAGACTGTAAAGAAATCTAGCAAGTCTCTCAAAGTCCAAGCTGCTACTTTATTCCCTGGTCCAACACCCCTCCAGTGTGAAGTGTGCCCCTTCCTCATGTCGCACACCAGATAGTGGCATTGGCAGCTCACTTTCCCTACCATTAGCCACCCCTATAGGGTCTTATTCCAGTCCCACCACATGCAAGGTATATTTCCATTGCCTGCCTTTCCTCAACCCTCCCCTAAAGACAGCGAGTTGCCAAAACACACAAAACATTCTGCCACAGGAGAGTTACCCCTCAATGATCCCTACATTTGTGGTCGCTAGGAGTAATACCCCATGGCAAAACTTTGATCAGCTGGAACTGGAGCAGAATCATACCTCACAGAGAAAGGTCATGCTGCAAACCACGCAGCCTTTTCCTGTAATTCACTGTAAATAGTCTACAACACTTCTTTTTGTGCAGCTTTATCCAAAAATAAAATCCCTTTAGGCTGCGGTAGACCTCCCTTTGATGTTCGTGGGAACAGCACTCTCAAATTATATGCAGTACATGGCACATGGACTGCATCGTGTAGCAGTTCAATGCCAGTGATAGTCTACAGCTTATGTTTAAGTACTGAAATATAGCTGCACTTCCTCGGGTAACATTAAGGTCAGTTTCAGGTTAACTTATCCCTTCCTCTATTCCCATAAAATAAATGTCTTTCTGAATCACCTGGAGTTTACAACCTCTGTAAATAGTTTTCCTGGAATAGACCTTGTCACTACACTGGAATTCAACTCTCCACTGTCCCCACATAGATGAACTCAGATTTCAAGTCCACTTTATCAAAAGTACTTTAAAAAGATACTGTTAATGTTTTTTGTTAGTCAACTGGTTACTGCACCAAAAGCTTTCAATTCATTCAGCAGCGTGTTCCTATCTAACCTTTATTCTCATGGGTAAATCTGCTTTTCCAGCCAATCAACTAATACAAATTCCATATTGCTTATAGCAAGCTAAAACACACCCTACAGCTATCAGATCTTAATAAATCTTTTCATACTTTGGACTTGAAATAATTGACCTAAAGCTGAATGTAAGGAGATGTTTTTTTTCTCAAGCAGAAAAGCACACAGGTTGAAAGTTCATCTTGCAATCTGACTACCACATTCCTAGAAGGCAAGGCCAGAAATGGGGCAAATCCTCCGCATTCCCCACGACAGTGAGGGGGATCCTAGTGACTGGGAACTCTGTAAATTGACAGAGACACATCTACACATGGTCTTAAAAGATGGTGATGGAGAAACATTATATTCCCTTACATCACAGACTTGGTTTTCTATTGCAGAGCCAGACTGCTGCCTGCCTTTCCATTCATGCTTCCCAAGCACAACCCCAGTTTCATCACTGGTAATCTGCAGATTTCCAAAGAGCTGATCCCCTTGTCTCTAGGAGAGGGGGACAGCTCCTACCTCCCTCACCTCAAAGCTGGAGCTCTTTACTCTGCTGATGTCCAGGAGGAGGAGGGAGAGAAGAAGGGAGACTTTTGGGGTGGTTAGCCTTACCTAGGGTCTCCTGGCCGGTTTCACAGCGGGGCGCTGGCTCGGTGGCCCTAAGCAGCCCACCAAGAAGGAGCAGGAGCCTCAGGACCATGCTGGAGCCCCTTGCACAGGCAGCACAATGATGTGGCACTTGCTGCCTGATGGAGCGGCTCCTCTGCTGGGAGCCTCAGCGAGGCTCTGGCTCTCCAAGCTGCAGAGGAAATCAGTGCACTGCAAGGGCATGCCCACGTCCCACAGTATAAGCAGTCCAGGCGTCAGATTTCAGCTAGCATTTGAGCTTGGAAAGCAAAAGACTTTGAGACAGAGAGGGAGGAGGAATAAGCTCCCCCTCCCTTCTGCTTCCCAACCGTCTCTCTCTTGCAGCCTGGTTTACAATTTCATAAACACTTTGAGCAAAAGGGGGTCCCTGCAGGGGTTTGCCTGCCTGCTCCTCAGCCACGGGGCCGATGCCTTTGGTCTTCATGCAGCAGTTTTCTTAAGGGACATGGGAGTTTCATTAAAACATGTCTTTCTGAAGCTGAGAGCAACTGCCTGGAGAGAGCAGGGGAAAAGAGGCAGAGAAAAGCAAACAATCGAAAGCAATTTTCCTCCCAGAGACTGGTATTTCACAACCCACTGAACTGCAAGTTTAAAACACAACATGACAGTGAAGGGACGTTAATCTGCATCCCCTCCAGCACAGAAAGAATGGGAACCCACAAAATAGCCACCAGGATTCCCCTCCTCATGCTCCTCCTGGGAATTTTACTTAAGGTAAGAACCAGTTTACAGAAGCAAACTTGGGGTGTTGTCAGTCTTTTCTGTCTATTCTTAAAAAAAAAAACAAAACAAAAAAACCTCACAAAAATGTGGGTAAGATCCCAGAACAGCAATACAGGCTTTAACTGGATGGTAAATCTATATTAAATTTATCTTAAATTGATTGTTTTTTGAAGTTATTTTGTTTGATTTTGGTTTTTTTCCAGAGAAATACACACTGTATATTTTTATCTTTATGCAACAGGTATGGTGGAGAAGCTTGTCTTAAACAGGACGTGAACTCCTCATTTCTTATCTACATATCAAAAAATATCCTACATCACAGGAAAAGGAATTTTTCTTCAAAAATCTAGACTAAAACAGACCAAAGCATCCTATGTTCCTTTGAGGACAGGTACCTGCTTACACATGAAAGCAGAGGATCTGTCCTTGCAGTTGGAGCACACTGGCTTCTATTGATCACTGTCAGAGACATCAGTAGGGAGTTACGGTGCTATATGATAATGTAATCAAATAAACCTACAGGGAGACACACCAAAGAGGCAGGGCAGGAGAAAGTTGTATGTGTCTCGAAAAGCAATTGATGTCTTGTCGTATTTGGAACAGGTTACACTGCTAGATGGGTTGGGAAGCTCAGCAGTAAAGTACGCCCTCCGCGGCCAGCCTCTGCAAGGGAGGGTGGCTTTTGCCTCCAAGATTTCCTACTCTATCCAGAGACAACAGAGCCTGTCTTGGGAGTAAACAGCACCAAAGCCCATCAGGATTCAAAGAACAAACTTCTAAAGGCAAGAATATTCTTTAGCTGCCTTTTTTTCCTGCCCTGATCACACAACAGCATGTCTGGACCCTCAAAAAAAAAAAAAGGGAAAAAAAAGATAGTACCAACACAGCTCTGAAAGTCCAAGCGCAGGAGAATTCACCTTCTGCCCAGCTCCCTGGTGGCCTGCAGTCAGCTGCTCTGAATACCAAACTGCCACGTTCATACCTGATGTGCTCAGGGACAGCCAAGGGTGCGTCTGAGCCCAAGGTTTGCTGTGTGCCTGGGCCGTGCATTTTGTGCTAAAGGGAAAGAATGAGGCTGCCCAGATCTACCCAAGTGATGTGGCTAAATTCCTTACAGCAAAACAGGATGTGGAGATTATACCTGCAAACAGAAGCTGACCCCAGTCTTGGAAATGCTGATGTCTTTCCTGTAATTTTCTGCAGCCCTTAAGAGTATGGAGTGACATCTCTCCCATACATCCCAATTCTTTTTGGGGTGAGCTCTGCTGCAGAACTAATCCTTCAGTAGCTGTACTCCTGTCAGCTTTCCCCTTTTCTGCCTTTTTCTTGTTGGCATTTTGTTTTGTTTCTGACTGATATTTCTCACTCGATTTCCCATCCTGCAGCCTAGGCATTATATCCTCGTTAGTGTCTCCACTGCACTTCAGGCCACCGGCCCCAGTTTAGATGCAGCGTACTTTAGGACCACATATTTTAAAATACCAAATGTAAGTCCACTTTACCAGGACCCCCCAAAACATTTTGCAAACCACTGACACCTGCTTTCACCACTACTGGTAGCCCTACTCCAATGCTCCACATTCATACTATGCTCCATACTTTATCTCTATACTAATGAGAGAAAGTCTCATCACACTGGGAATCTCATTTGGTGTCATTTGGGACTGTCTATTCATTATTTCCCTGAATTAAATGCTTGCAGTACACATTTTTTGTTCTCAAGATTATTGTATCCATCTAATATTATTTGTAGCTTGTCTATGCATTGATATCCACAAACACACCCCAGTTCAGCCAGCCTTTGGGCCATCGTATCATATTCATCAGGATCAAATGGCAGTATTTCCTCTGCCTTTCATAAGGGTGTTCAACCTAGTGATTACCTTGGATGATCTCTGAAACAAAAAGAACATTGTGTCTCATCTTCATAGCAATACGCTCAGCCTAATTAGCCTTGCCAAGGGTCAGGACATCTTGGTCTCAGTGCAGGCTTTCCAGGACCAGAGCTACTGCCTTACACACAGCTGCAACGTGGTCCCTCACTCCCGCTGGTCACCCTGAGTTTCTTTATGACACTGTCTAGCGCTACAGAGTGGCTTTAAGGGGCCACCATCTCAGATGACAGGAGCAGAGCTCTACCCACTTCCAGGTAGAAGTGCTTCCAGGGATATATCCTGCCCCACACCATAACCATGCACACAGGGCTGCCTAGGAGACCTTTAAAGCTCTTGTATTTCTGTTTTGATTTTTCTTGACTTCCTTACAGGATCAAGAGGAAGTATTGGGCAGGAGAGACAGAGGCTTTTGGCATTGTTGTCAGAGATTACCCGTACGTGAGGTTTGAACATCTAGGTTTGTTCCAGACATGAGAATGGAAGAACTGGCCTTGTTCAGGGTTAGCTCATCCCCTGCAACACCTGGGGTATGATGTGCTGTATGGCTCCTATACACACCATACTGCCGAGTAAACTCTGCACAGGTATGCACAATGAAGGAACACTTGGTTCAGTAAGTTATCTGGTTAAGAACTATTCGGTATGGCAGAATAAACAAGTAACTAGGGAAGTAATAAATTAAACATACAGACACTAGGGAATTAACAAGCAGTTGAGGAAGGAGGTGCTAACATGGACCGAACAGGCTGGGAACTGACTGCTGGGCTGTTAAAGCAACGATTTTGGTGTAGCCTTGCAGAGTGCCAGCCTGAACTTTGCCACTGATAAGAGACGTGAAATGTGATTATCATTAATATTATGGGATATTAAAAGTGACTTCAGGGACCGTGCAAAACTTACATGGCCTGCTTAGGGGAAGGAGCAAAGGGAAGGACCAGAGTGGATCAGCAAGACACAAGAGTAGGAAAATCGGAGAGGAGGGGGATAAAGGGAACGGCTGCATGAGGCAGACTGCTGGGCAGTGTGCTCATCTGAGTCCTGTGCCTGGTCCCTGCAATCTAGTATATTTTCATATTAAATTGCTTCTTAACTTTTTGTTCCCTCCTATGTAATCTCCCTCTCTGACCTAGGTGTGAGTGCTGAAAGGTCGAAGTGCCAGCAACCAGAGAGAACGAGGTGTAAGCTGCAAGGTCGAAGTGTCAGCAGCTGGAGAGACCTGGATGTGTTCATAGTTCCTGTGTGAGTATAATCCTATGTCCATGTGTGTGCACGTGTACTTTGCTAGCAAACTTCAGTCTGGATTAGCAGGCAAGATTTGTGTCTGGAAAGACTCCAGGTCTGAATCACTGGCTGGATAAGGGGCCCCGGGCCCAGACATGGCCTGCAAGCTCGTACTGATATTTAAGGGATCTGTGAATGTGAGTGTACATGTGAACCTAGAGAGTGGGAGCTTGTATGTTTTCACTAGTGAACCTCAGTTCTGAACAGCCAGAGAGGGGCAACAGGACTGGGCTCTCTGCACTTATATTTATGTGAACGCTGTTGGGAAAGGCAGGGTTCTTCTGGCATCATACATGTGTGCGTGCATGCCACTGTGGGATTCATCCTCAATGCTGGTTGAACCTGCAATTGGGAACAGCAGTAGCTGCACCCACAGGTCTGGGACAGAGAGACCCCTGGGCATCAGAGCACACCCAGGAAGGGGAAATCCCCAGGTGCCAACTGCCTGGATCTGGCATCTGCAAACGTCACATCCTTAACAAGCTCCACTACACCAACTAAATAAAACCCTCAATAGCTGGCATCCAATAAACTCCAAACTTTGTTTCTCAGCTTCCACACACCTTTTACATTCAAGCAGGATGTGTATTTGGTGCAAAGATAAAAAATTTAGAGCATAAGTAGGGTAGAGGGGGGCCTAAGAATGACATTAAGGTAATTAGCAACAAAGGTAAATTTCACAGAATCACAGAATTTTTTTAGGTTGGAAAAGATCCTCAAGTCCAACCATTACCCTAGCACTGTCAAGTCCACCACTAAACCATGTCCTTAAGCACCACATCTACACATCTTTTAAGTACCTCCAGGAATGGTGACTCAACCACTTCCCTGGGCAGCTGGTTTCAATGCTTGACTAGTCTTTCAGTGAAGAAATTTTCCTTAATATCCAATCTAAACCTCCCCTGGTTATAAGTTTGTCACCGCTATATAAATGTTTCCATGGCTGCACGCCATAAGGCATAGAGAACAGAAGGTTTGGAAGGGTTAATTTACTCATACCTTAGATTGCCTGCTCTTTTCCTCCTTTCCAAGGGATTTGATCCCTGTCTTTACAGTGTGTCTTTCTGTGAAGCTCTGTCCATATCCCCCCTGTGCATAGGTGCTGCCTCTGTGTTTCCTTGTAGACCCACACCTTTCTGAGGGGGACAGTAGTTCAGCTACTGCTCCTCCCATCCATACAATATTTCCAGCCACCCTTGTTTGGCTATTTTTCAGCCTGTTATTAGTACTCTGTATATATCACTTGCCTTTCTTATATGTTTGTTCTGTGTTAACACTGACTGTATCAAACAGGTCTGCTAGCAGGTATTGCACAAGTGCATGACCAAAACCTAGAAAGTGTTAAAAGCAGCTAGGGAAAGGATGGCTGGGATTAGAAGGATTTCCCCACCTCTGACTTTTCAGTCCTGGGCTTCAGTAAATATTGTAGACTTTCCAGGGAGTTGACATCAAGTTCTGGCTTAGGCTTAAATATTCTGTGTTCACCCCAATTCTAAATGATTCTTAAAAATGAACAAACAAAACCCAGAGTGATGAGCAGCTGTAGCAGCACCAGCTGCATTTAATCATTTGCACTTGAATCACTACATTAAACTGTTAAACAATTTTACTAGCTCGTTTTTTTTACTAGCTCTTGTTGCTGACTACCTCTTTCCTGATCAGACCTTTCTGTTAGCCTACAGCAGCAATCCAGAAATCCTCAGACAGGACTAAACACAAAAACTGGCTTATGTCCTTGGCAGGTACTCAAAGTGGGATTAAATATAGTACATTTAACTTGCTTACATTCCCATGATTCTTGCTATTGTCAGAGAAATTTAGTAGGGGAATATATCAGACTCAGACTGGTTTTCATTACCTGGTTCTTTTTATTTTGACTCCGCTGGTAAGAGGTTGAACAATAAACAGAAGCAGCACCATCTAGGTAACTGTTTTCTGCAGGACACAAACAGACTGAAAGCAGACCAAAATGCTACTTCATGGCTTATAACTGTCTCCCCCACTAGGTGCTAGAGAAGCTGGCAGAATGGTGTACGGCAGCACACCACATCTGCTCCAGTACAAAGCCAGCAGGTGTAGTTTTAGGACTTTGCAATATTTTAAATGAATTAGGAGATATTTTCATTAGCACAGCAGACACCAACCCCCATCCTGCCCCTCCCCTTCCAGTTCCTGCAGAACAAGGCAAAGAGGATCTGCTTTCAGGACAGACGGGGAATGAATTGGCAACTTCCTGGAAAGCAACAGCAACTTTAAAAACAACCAACCAAACAACTATTCTACCTATCTTTGCAAGACTTTACCCCCCCCATGCCCTGATCGTGCCTCATGTGACAGCAGAGATTGAGAAAGGCCCATGAGGGCTTCTCTTTCAGCTTCTAGGAAAGAGGAAGACACTTTTGTTCTCTAAATAAATATTGCTAATCCAAGTTAATATACATGTGGAAAAGAGAAATGGCTGTTTCACTGTAAAGATACACAGACTATTCTGGGTTCTGCATTTGTTAAGAGGAGCAGATATTTTGGGATGTTCCTCTGTGCCTTCTGGGATCATCTCCATTATGCTTGGGGAATTTTTAACTTTCTCACAGATAATTTTTTCAGCAGTGCCTTTTTTGTCAAGTTTCAATTTCTTCCCCTTATGACCCACAAGATTAAACCAGCTTTAGAAACTGCCACGCATAAACCTCAAGCACCAGAAATGAGGTGGAAAGACTAAGAGTAGACAGTAGAGGAAGACCACACAAAGAAGAGTTTTCTTGTTTTCCTACGCTGTACCCTAAGAGTTTAAGCTAGAATAGATCATGGACTGCAACTTTCTACATATCTCAAATACTTCACAAATTCCCTGTAGCCTCTAGCAGTTATTTTAGATCACTATTGACCAAATCCATATTTGTACCAGTGCAGTAGGGGAGAAGTAGTGATGTTCTGGTAGACCTCTCCAGAGGGAACCAGTCCAGCCATGTTCCAAAAATTAGTTTTCCTCTTATGGCTCCAGAATTGGACGTAATTATTTTCTGTTTATTTCTGACACTTTGGTTTGTTTTGCCAAATTCTTTCACCCAGTTTTCCTAACACACCAGAAACAAAAGCAATTAATGAGTGAGTGGGGTTTCTCCCCTCCATTAATATTAGTCACAGATATTTCCTTCCTCCCTTATTAAATATAATATAAATAAATTTGCAGCTCTTGAAAAAAACTTAAATAATTTAAATTCAATACAAGTGTTGCCAGTGATAATTAAATTTCTTTTCACCTTCCGACTTGTCACAGTTTAACTAAGTCAATGACCCACAAAATTAGTTCCTTATATCTTCTTCACTTCCAGGTGATCCAGTGAACTGATCCTATCATAATGCAGAACAACGCAATTAAAGCAGGAGAAAGCCTTACCTTCCTAGAAAGATTCGACTGAACACATGCCTTTCTTTTAGCATACCCTTCATGTGATCTCTGTGCTCATTTGGGCTAATCAATAAGAAATGAAGCCACTCAGAAAGTTTCTTTTGATGACAGGAGAAAATGATGTCTAGTTAAAATTCAGCCATGATCAAAGGCACAAGTGATACAAAAAACTGGAAGGGAACATGGCGCCAGATGGTAGAATGAGACCACAAAGGGACAACAGTAATAAATATGATTCTATATCCAGGAGAACATGTGCAAAGTAACATGCACCAATTATCAAGCCTTGCTATAAGCACACAATATTATTTAAACTTAATCACTAAAAAGATAGAACTGACACAAGGACCTTGTTATCCTCTGAAAGGCTCCCTCTTATTGCTCCCACATGTAAAGTAGCAAAGCAAGATTACTGCTAATGCATTTTGTGGTCTTAGTTCAAGATGAGGCCAAAAGGTGACTTTGCCTGACTCCTATAAAGCAAGAAAAATAATACAAATAAGTCGGTGAATCATAGAACTGAATATATAACGGCTACAAGGAAAAATAAGCATGCTCAAAAAAAGATCTGTGCTGAGAACTAAAGGTCTTTCTTTTCTTCTGATCACAGATGGAGTATTAAAAATTAATGTGAGCTCTACCAGAAAAGAACTTGACAGTCCTATTTTGAGACTCATTTCACTTCATCTCTTTTCCCTGTCTCACAGAACATTAATGCCAAAACATTCAAAAGAAGTCCTCTAGGGCTTGCTTTGCGCATTCTCAGAGGTGCTGGGAAGCATTTTGAAAAAGTGACTTTGAGTACTTTAGTTTGTAGATACCTGATGGGGGAAACACTTAACGGACCCCAGTTCATTGCAAGCAGATCCTCCATACTTTCCAGGAAATCAAGCCCTCCAAGGTTGACACTCTCCAGAAAACTGGGTGCCAAATTCAAACAACAAGGACCAGTAGCTATTTTGGATGATATTGGCATGAGAGCTCTGAGGATTTCAACTTCACTTTCAGAAATAAACTCCCAAGTCAAATCAACATCCAAGCCTCACAATGTCAGGAGAAACAGGTTGTTAAACCAGTTAAAACTAGATATTTTTAAAGGTATTTAGGCACTTTAAAATTACATATCAATATACTGAGAGTCTTCATCCACCTAAATATCTGGGCTCTGATAATTTTTAAGTATCTTAAGATTTGTTTTCTATATCAAGGCTCCAACTCTGAAGAGTGGCACGGCCTAAATTTCCCCCTAAACAGAGAGTCTTTTAACAGATAAGGAATTTCAGTTCAGTTTTTATTTTCTTCTTTAATTCAAAGAATTTACAAACCATGAGAGGAAACTACAGAGACCAAATATAAAGCGACTGTAAGGTCCATTTTTTCCAGACAATCTTTGGAGGACATTATTTCTAGCCTGTGGTGTTCAGGTGAGCTCCACTTGCCACGCGCAGATTGAAGATGTGTCGAATTGCTCTCGAAGGACAAAGACCAAAGCTGATGGATAGGGACAGCAAAGGTGGAGACATCGGGTTGGAGACCATCCCTGGGATCATGCAGGATCCCATGCAGCCAGCATATTCAGCAGCACAATACCCAGCCCCACAGGGGCATCACAAACACCCTGCTTGATCTACAGAGAGCAAGCTGGCCTCAAAGCTGTTCTCCCAACTTTATTAAAGACTACAAGGGCACAACCCATGCCAGACCCATGTGCAGTGTCTCAGCTCCCCAAATTATTTGTAGTTTGTAACAATATCTTGGGGGGTGGCGGTGTCACTGCTTCAGGGCTGCCTCATGTGACTTGTTCCAGGGTTCAGCTAGAGAGCTAGAGTCCTGCACAGCACTGGTATGTGCCACCCTTCTGTCACATTGTTGTGCATCCAATGACATTAAAAACATGAGTGTTTTCATCTCAGGAAAAGCATTAACAAATTGGAAGGGATTTGGATAGAGGTAACTAATAGGATGGGGGCTTAAGCATTGACTCATCATGAGAAATAATTTGAGCTGCTGAATATGTTTTTTTCTTGGCCAAATAATGACTAATAGGGTATTCAGAAGTCTGAAGAAAATAAGTTGTATAGGACAGGCCAAGCCACATTTATGAAGTGTCAGGAGAACAAGAACAGAGCAGTCGGGAAGAGAAAAAGAAAGGCTATAGGATCTTAATTACTAGCCACAGGCTAAACTCTGGGAACAATACCAGCCATGGGCTAAACTCTGGGAACAGCTCCATCAAGCAGACAAATTCTTTCCCCTGCTTTTTGAAAAGAGACAGCATTTTGGATTAAAACCTATGCTAGTGTAAAGTCATCTAGTGCTACTGGTGTCATGACGTTGCTCTGGTTAAAGATCTGATCCCAAAATGCTAAGTTTTGTACAGATATAAGAAATACCTTATCATCCACATATCAAACTAATCTGTATGGGAGAGGTTTCTTCAGCCTACAAGGCTTCAGGACGAGACCCTTAGCAACCCAAAGGCTGTCATCGGTGGTCCTGGCCACACTATTAGCTCCCTGAGCTACTGCGATAGTAAACTCCCTATGACAACTGGGGATTGGTATATTTTAATTTCTCTCAACTGTTCATTTCACTGAGTTAACCTCTACTCTTTTACTATGATTAGGGAACAAAAAAGAACTAGTGGCTCATCAAAAACCTTAACTCTGCTTATCAAAATTTTGGTTAGTCAGGGCCTATCTTTAAACCACCTCTAAACAGGACACCTTCGGAGCAGAGATATCCAGCAAAATTCCTACAGGACATGATTTTTCCTACAGATTACTGTGCTAGGCACAACTCAATTGCTCCTTCTTTCTCCTTGAAGTAAACTACATTGCACCAGGAGGCAAATCCAGTCTCCAGCTTTCCTCTGTGAGGAAGTCAGGATGTCAAGAAACCTCGCTAGCTCAGAGCAAGCCATTTACATACTCCACCTTTTGTTGGACCTGTTTAGCTTCAAGTTGCCAAGCAACAGCTACCCTCAAGACTCATCAAATCAATGCAGCAGCAGTATGGGAAATTACAAGGCAAAAGGTCCTGGGATCCATTTATCTCTTTTTTTGCAGGTTCATATAATGTACAATTGAAAGTCAAAAAGTGACTGACACTCCAAGGGCTGAGCCTGAGAGCATCAGCACTGGAAGTAGAGGCTATGAGCTGCCAGGGCAAAACCAGACATTTAACCATTGCAGAACAAGCCTAGAGAAACACACTATGAAGCCATGTTGGGTAGGTTGTATTTCCATCCAATCTTCCCTTCATGAGGTTTCTTGGGACAGTAGGTGGGAAGTTTTCTTGATGCTCTAAAAGTAAGAATTTTATTTTTATGAGGAATTCATGCTGAACACCTTGATTCAGCCACAGATGGATATCTGGTAATTTTATCTGAAAGTGAAAAAGTGACAGTAGTTCTATTACTCGTCTGTGCCACTGACTGCAGAAATTGGTAGGCTGTAATCCCAAGGGACAAGATAGATTCAGTAAGATTCTTGGTTTGATTCCTTTGCCTGTTTTCTTTGTCAAGCACAAAAAAAAAAGTGAAAGGCACAGCTTTCTTTCTAGTTTATTTAATTTGCATTTTACAATCCTGCTCCAGCTGCACAAAATTAAAAGCTGAAAAGGCTGTCAGTGGAAAACTAATTAAAAAACAACAAAAATTCCCACAGAAAAAAAAAGTGAGAATGCCAGCACAATAGCCTGAAGGAATACATAAAGAAAGGGTCTGAATAGCCTGGCTTTCAGATGACATGAGAAACCAGAGGGCAGGTAAAGACTTTAAAAGGTGATGAAGTTGGAGGAAGTGTGGGGATTGACTGGGCTTTTAGCAGTTGCAAAGGGAGCCCAGGCTAGCAGAGATGCAAAGAGCAAATGCTGCTGTTTCTGGGTCTGTTCAGTTCTAAGCCCAGAGATGAAAATAACTGAGTAGATGGGAATTTATGAGTAATAAAAGTAAACATGATTTTTAAGAAGGAATGAACAAACCCTGGGTTTGAACCACCTTTCAGAACCACTATCAGACTGCCTCTGTGGGTCTAGAAGAAAGGAGTTTACAAGTGCCAAATTCCGTTGGCTGGAGTGATTGTAGATGCTCAGCAAGCCACAGGTATCCATCAGAGAGTGGACAGCAGGGATATATACAGAGAGACATGAGAAAGCTTAGGAGAAAACAGGGCTCAGAGGTGTAAGCCACTGTCAGAGGACTGGAGTGCAGCTTCCTCTTATAGTCATACCGTCTGCATTTTCAGTCTGTTTAATACCTTCATGTTATCATTTGAAGAAAAACTTCCACATCTTAGATTACATTTCCATTCAGTGTCGTTGATGTGTTTTGCTAGGATATACAAGAATCCAGGGATTAATTTTTCTGAATGTGATTAATTCGGTGAGTAGACTTCTTAACTGAGCTGGTCTTAAATGGTCTCTTGGAAAATTTCTGCAAATTCAGACTTGGACTCTACTGATGAAAACCTTCAAGTAAGATCTTGTCTCACCTCCGCCTGAAGTCAGTGAAGCCAGGATATTATCCTTTAACATATTTTCCCCTTCAGTTATGCCTCTGCCCACTAACAAAATGAGTGGGATGCAATACATAGATCAGGTATAAGCAGCTCTCAGAGGAGAAGCAGGAGCATCGTCTCCCTCCCTGTAATAAGGGCCCTACCCACTAAACTTCACCATCATGTATACGGGGTCTGTGCTGTCTCATACACAGCATCTCAAATTTTTCTTTATAGAGAGGGCACAGGACCCATTTCTACCTAGCTTCCAGCCTGGCCAGGATGACATTCTCCAAGGAGAAGAGATCCCATCCTGAGCTCACACACCCAGAGAAGACCATTGAAGCTCCATCTAGAAAAGCATAAAAGGGAGAAGTGACTTCATCACATGCAGCTGTGTTTTATGAGTAAAGGGTCTCTGTCACTCCTTTTTTTATGGTGCTGGTGTGGTCAGCTCCTCAGGACAGGAGGAGAAACATCTTGTTCTTATATCCTAAATAGCTTTCTCCTGGGCATTCAGCTCCACTGTTAACTCTGAGGCATCCCCAGCCATCATGAGAAGCGCAGTTTTTAAGTGGCTGAGAAAATTTGACCAAGAGATCAACAGATTCAGAACAAAAGTATTTGTCTTCCATTCCTAGGTATCTTCCAAACAGTGTTTCATGCAATTTGATCTTTTCTTGGCTGTGTGTTCTTTTATCAGTCTGTGCCTCAGGTCTCCTGACAGAAGCAGTTCTAGTACTTCCCTGGATTCCAACAAGGTAGTAAAAATAAAATGGTAATGAAGTATTCATACTACTGTGTGGGGACCCCAAAAGATATTTTAAATGCCTAAAGCAGGCTTCAGCAGCAGCAGCAAGAGTCTGATCTGCTGAAAAGCTGGATTTCAAGCTAGAAGCCAGTTTGAGCTATGCAACTGTAAGGAGCGATCAGCAGTCATTCATGAAACAAAGGTCATTTATCACCAATCAACATTTTGTTTAACCATGAATGAGGAAAAATATGAAACAGAAGATGTAAAACATGCTTAAAGATTCTCATGAAGATGCACACACAAACCTGACCTCCAGTCCCATGCCACAGAACAAGGGCACTGAGCCATTTATTTGGTTTCGATAAAACATTCTGAAAATGTGTGTCAGGACTGACAGCTGCAAGAAAAGAGAACAGAGTGGTTGGATATGTAAAGACAGGAATTATAAAAGTGAAAAGGAGGTGGTAAAAGCCACTTAAGGTCAGGCTTCACTGAAATACAATTAGAGTGCCAAGCCTTCACCTGAAAAAAAAATTTCAAACTGAGAAAATGAGTAAAGTAAAGCTACTCTAGGTCTGGGCATGAGGAGCAGGGGTCTTCTGGGAAAGTGCTTCAAGATTTCAATCCATTTAGTTTAGGAAAGGAAACTTGGAAATTTAAATATATGCTGGATAGTTTGCTCCAAATTTGCTGGATACAAACCTGCATATGCCATGTGCAAACAGCAGGATGCAGTGAAATTGATGAAACGAGCATAACAAATAACTTATGTCCCAAAGGGGATGCTTTGGGGTTATGTTTGGAGAGCCTTTAATGCCCACAGTGGGCTGCTCAGCATAGGCAATATGTGACAGTGGATTGGACTCAGAAATGAATATGCTTCAGAGTTACGGTTTATAACGGTTCGGAAGGCATCTGATTAAAAAAGTGGTGTGAGTGGACTGGAACGATTTGTAGTTCTCAACACTCAAAAATACCTTTAACAGTATGGACCCTATGACATTTAACATACATGCTTTGCAATATGTTTCATTTGCATAGAGAATGTATGAGAAGCCTGGCTGGGAGCAGCTCACGGTTCATGCATTGCTCACTTACAGAAAAGAGCAGAAGCATCTAGTTTGCATCAGGCACCCTTGTGTCCTGGCAAGGAAAACCTTCTGGTAAAGGAAGAAGACCCAAGGATATGCAGAAATGGGACCAGCCATTTGGCCTATGTTGCACCCGTAAGCACAAGGGAAAACAGCTCCAGCTCAGAGGAGAAGCTGGTTGCATATACTTTGCCAGGTGACATTTTGCTCTCCCAAGCTTCTGGCACTGAAAGATATTCATATATTTACAACCTTTCTTAAGGTCATCTCTGCTGTGTCTCCAGCTGAGACATTAAATATTAATTGGACCTTCTTTCCAAAAATAAAAAGCAGAACCTCCAATTTACTTGTGTAATTAACACCTCCCACAAACCAGGTGTCCTCCTGAACCAGACCGAACCAGCCATTTGCACTTCTCAATCCTGAAATATGCTATGTGCTTTTGAGAGAGACACAGAGCTGCTTGTTCATTCTGTGTGCACAAGTGCATATAATTATTTTGGGGAAAAAAGCCTTAAATACAACAGAAAATATGCTCTCCAGGTGATGTAGTTAAACCTTCCACTCATGCAGGATGGTTATGTTCAGTTTGGATTTTGTTGGTTTACCTTATTTTTTAAGCACTTTACCTAGATTAGTTTGAACATCTTGTCATAGCTTATTTTATTCAACAAGGCTTAATGCTGCTACATTTCTTGAAGAGCTCATATTTTAACCCCTAGTAGCAGAGAGGATGATCACTCTCTGGTCATATAAAAGCACTTACATTGAAGAACTTTGTTTCCCACATGCTTAACTGTGTAATAAGATTAACATTGCAATTAGCTCTGAAATTTAGGTTCAGTACCACTATTATTTGTGTTAGGACAAAATAAATATGTATTCAGTAATCACTAAGATGTACAGATTATTTGCAAAAGTTTGTTAGGTTCTGATTTACCCAGATGAATAACATGCCTGCTCTTCAGTGAGGCTAAGGAATTTGTGAAGTGAAAATTCACAGAACCCAGGGTCCTTGTTGCTCAGCTGCTGTTTAAGCTCAGGGACACATAAGTTTTCAGAATTGTACAAGCCAAGAAAGCTATTTTCATTTTTGCACTGGGACTGAAGCACATCTATCTTGTCAGGACTTAGCAGGCTGCGTTCCAGCACGTACCTAACCCTTTTAGGAACCTGTAGTCTAAGCACTACTTCACCTTTGTTGTCTCAGAAACTGACTCTGACTCTGTCTCAGAGCTTACCTGCAATATAGGGGCTCAGCAAAGGAAAAAAAAGTTTCTATTCCCTTTGGAAGAAGCAACTGTCTGTGATAAACAAACATCAGAGCACTGATCAGAGCACCTGGGAAATGGGGCACGCAGACTCGTGTCCTTCCTCTGAAAGGGCAGATTCAAAACTCTATCCCCAATCTCGCCAAAGAATAGCCAAATCATGAGGCTTGGACATACTTTGGTGGTGATGTGTTAAGAAAAAAAATAAAGAAGTTAAAAGTCTCCTCTGTTGCATGAACTCATTAAAGGTTTGTTGTGCTGCAGAGTTTAGACTCTGACTGGCATCAGGATGAGGGTGTCACCCAGGGAAGGTGCAGCTCTCAACTCCTGTCTCTGCAGCCAAAATACAAGTTTGGAGAAGGGGAGAGGACTTTTTTACTGATTCAGACTGCAACCAGGAGCTGAAAAATCACAGCAGCTTTTTGGGCCCTGCTACTAGAAAACTATGCTTCTCTCACACACTTTTTTAACAACTCACCATCGTTTTCCCTAAGCAGCCACAGGTGTCTGACAGCTCCTTCTGCTAGGGAAGTCATCCTATCAGGCAGTTCCGGCTGACCCCCATGGCATTTCCACCTCCACAACACACCTGCCAGGTGTTTGCCAGTCTCCTGTCTCCTAGCAAAAGCCACTCCAGGCCACTGGGCAGGAAATCCAGATAAAGTTTCCTGGAGCACTACCTTTGAGTTGGTAAGAGTGTGTCAATGGCAAGATGCCATTTTGGTTATCACACTTTAGCTTTGTTGGAAATCTTCTGATCCAACCTGAACCCTACTGTCAGGACCGTGTATCCAATGTTTGTTTTACCTTAATTGTCAGTAAGAGGGAATCCACAACCTTGCCACCTCTGGTGAACGCTCCCTTCATGTAAGATATATATTCTTATTCCCGCTGTAGCACTAAATACTTTGATCCTTTTTGCAGCATCACAAAAAATGGTGGGCAAAGTGTAATTCTTAATTTTCTATGGAAATTAAACCTAAAAGATGTTCTGGAATGCTCAAAATCTGGGTTTTTTTCCCCTCCTAGACCTAAGCACCTCCAGAAATGTTCTGTGCTTTGTGAGGTTGAGTAGTATTGCCAAGTGTGTGCATGACAACACCCTCAACTGGCGTGAATAAGCTTCATTACTTAATAGCAGATGTAACAGTTTAACTATGTCCTTTTTTATACCTTTAAAATGCGGCTTATAGTTTGATAGCTTTAGAAGTTTATTACTATAATAACTTTAAAGTTTTTTTTCTCTCCTCTACTATTTTCTTGATACTAAGGTAGAAAAAAATTGAAGTAAAGATTTATTTCATTTGTATGTCTTGGAGGTGACAATTTAATACACTTCACTGTATGTAACACATTCATTTCTGAAAGTAAGTACTTTTTTGTTTAGGAAACCAAAGGTAAGCTAACAATTTTAGGTATCATTAAGCTCATGTTCTTTCACAGATAAATTCTGTAGTCTATCAAAATTTTTTGGCACAAAACCGACTGAAAAATAACTGAAAACTTAGCATCCCTGCCACCCACCGCCCCCCGAGATACCTGGTCCTGTGTTGCAGCTGAAATGAAAGACTGAAGCATCAGGTGGCAGAGGGGGGAGGCATGTGGAGGCAGAGAGGAAGATAGTAAAACTGGAAAGGTTCCATAGAAAACGCTTCTTTTTTTTTTTTTTTTTTTTAAATACTGTATTTACACAAAATTGGAGAGAGTACAAATACTTTACTAAGGAGACAAAACCATTATAGTACATTCAATTTAAACACAGGCAGAACTATAGATGCAAAACACAGAGGCCTAAAGTACTTGCATGGCAAAAAAAAAAAAAAAAAAACATCAGAATGGCCTCAGAGATTAAAAGCAGGAGATAAGAGAACACTGTATTTGTTACGCAGCATCACCTTTCCTTGACTTCAATGGGATTGCAATAAGATGCTCTCCTTCCTCATTACGGATGGTGGGAAAAACCCTCTTGATAAGCCGACTGCTCAATGCTGATTTTACAAAACAGCTAAGAGTGTACTCAATTTTCAGTATGGGAACAGAGCTGTTAACTTCAAAGGAAATTATATTTGTGCCTAATCACATGCTTATATGCTTAGTTTGACAAGGAATAGCCTTCTCAATGCTTAATAGGGTCAAGTCCATTGTTACATAAAAAATAAGTGTTCTTTACTGTCTTCTTTCTTTTTTTTCTTAAAATATATTTTAGAGTTGCTTTAGGTTTCCCCTTACATACTCAATTAGAAAATAGTAGCTTATTGAATGCCATAGAATATTTTGATTTGTATCTTAAATAATCAAAGGAATATTGTTCAAAAATAATTCCCACGTTTTTTTCCCAAAGCCTGTTTAGATTTAAAAATAAATAAAAGAGAAAAATACATATAATAGTAAAGCAGCTTTGTGTTTCTGGGCATTTGGCAGCAGGTCTGTTATAACATCTCTCAGATATCTCTTGGTATCAGTTAAAATCACCAGATTAATTGATCGTTATAAAATAAAAGATTGTACAATATTGTTACAATCCACCAAATATAGCCAGTGCATGAAATATTTTACACATTATATATCCCTTAAAAAGAATTAATATATTTTAACCTGTTCTTTGAAAACAGATAGCTTCTAAAGTAATATATCTTAAACACAGTGGTATCTGTCACTTCTACTGTCTAGCTGATTTTTTTCTGAATAAAAGCCTGTTTGAATAGGGCTACTAGCTCAGTGATGGAACTACAGTGCTATTTAACTAAATTCCATATATGTCTTTTTTACTGTTGCTGCAATTATTGTAATCACATTCCACTGAAGTGCTAAATATTAGTAACTCAGATATGTGGACTTTGGTTATGCTTGATAGAATACTGGCATATCAAATATATGTACCACTTCCTAAAGGCTATGTTACAATCATGATGCCTAGTAATAAATAATAATAACAATCTCAGATTCAAAGTGCTGACCCATATCACTCACTTGAGGCACCAATACAATAAATCAATCAATTAAAAGACTTATTTGTAATGTTCAAAAGTAACGGAGCAGATCCAGGGTTGCCAAGTTACATATGCAGCACGGCAGACTCTGAACCTCTCCTTCCAACCCGGGGATTTCTGTGCTCCCAGAAGACGCTGGAATATCACGTCTGGTGTGGGACACTCCAAAACATACCATGTCTTCAGAAACGCAACATTAATAGCTCTCTAAGCTTCTCTAAAGCCTCCAAAGGCTCTCTTAAACTCAAGCTTACTCCATTGACTCAGGGACAAGGCTTTGCCATATACCGTACTTGGCTGCAGACCAGGGAAGAGCCTTTCTTGAAAGTCCACAATGAAATGCATCGCATTAATGCAGCTTTCACACCCCGGAGACACTGTCACCACTGTCAGCATGAGAGAGAAAAGGCAGCTTTCCAGCAGCGGCAAACACCTGTCTTGCTCAAAAGGGAATGCTTTTCATGTTGTTAGTTTGTTCTGTGCAAGTAGTAATCGTTTTCAGTGTCGAGAGAGCTGTTGTACCCCGATGACGGATACAGGTCCCTCTTAAGCATCCTATTGACGATGTTGATCAGAACTTTTTTGTACTGCTGACGTAAAAGTGAGTAAACAAATGGATCTGATGCAGCCTTACTGTAGGTGAGGCACTTGCTTATAATTCCCCAGTAGTAATTTATGGTAACAAAAGGAAGGAGCTCTATCAACCTGTTAAACATTAAAGAGAGATGGAAACACTTGAGTGTTATATTCACATTGAGCCCAGTGCTGAACTCATGCTTCATGAAACATTAAAGTAGCACTTATTTTCTTACAGTACACGGTCCCTGCATGAGAAGGGCCCTGTACTTAATCCTTGGATTCAATAAAGGCAAAGGGAACTTTCCTAGCAAGGCCACTGGGAGACAAGAATCATTCCCTCTATGGAAAGAGAGAAAAAGTGTGTTTTCAATGTTAATGCTCCCACACATCAGACACCAGAAAGTGCTGCAGTTTATTGCTCACTTTCTGAATTTAGAGAGTTGTGTTAGTAAGTGGTCAAAATCTTGGTGACATAATTGACTACTCCTCTCCCACAGCAAGCTTGAGATAGATATATGTGACTCAGGGCATCCAGGCTCGCTCAATTCAGTTGCCCAAGTACAGCTGTCCAGTGACACTTGAGACATTTGGGCATAACTCCCTTGGCATCAGGCCGCTGCTCCTGGAAGTGGTGGGTCTCCCCTAGGTCCTGTGTCATACCTGCCAACATATGTAAAGGTTTTGGATACTGTGCAGCATCTCAAATGACACCAGAAACCTGGTCTAGGTCACTGAATCCACCTCCTCAGTTACAGAACAGGGCACCTGTGTTACACCACTGCTGTGAATGATCACATAAGCTAAGAGGATTCGTGTTTGACCATTGTAATATGAAGAACAGCACGCAGTATCTGGGAGAGATTTGAGTGGCACCTGCAATCTTATAGTATGCTTGGGAACACAACTGCATCTACTTACCTGTGAAAGTTTCTGTGTGCACTTGGCTGACCGCTAGTCCGGCCAAAGAAAACAAGGAGACAACACTTTTATCATCATTATATGACCAGCCAGCTGTCTCCAGACCTGTGTCTCCTGGTCTGTGCTTCACGGATGATTAGTGGCCTCAGCACCTCAGTTGAGAAGGGTGTATTAATCATGGGTGCAGAAACTGCAACTAAGTTAAACAATTTTTCCACAGGAACGAGACAAAAGCTTCACACTATTCCGCAAATGTCTGGCAAACAGCTCATCTGCAGTGGGTAAACTCTCCAGGAAGGTGGAAAGAACAGGGTGAGAAGTTTTTATTATCTGTACATCTTTTGCGAAACCTTTTGCAGCAGCAAGAATATACTATTTTGGTATATTAATTCCAGAAGAAAACAAAAGCACCATGAGACAAAATAGCCCTTTTCTGTACCCTAAAACATCACTGTTTGAAGATGTAAGATCAGAAGCTTTCTCAAGGCTTGAAGAACCTTTTGGCCTCTTTCCAAAGTGCAGAGCTCTCAGCTTGCAGGGTGTTGACTTTTGAAGATGTTCCAGTCCCTCTGCATAGAAAAGCTGACTAGGACTGAACATTGCAACAAGTGGTTGAACTCTGACAGGAAAATTTCTCATTCGCATGCGTAAAAGTGAAATCATTCCTATGGCAAGTGCATTTAAAAAACAGATTACTTCTGTCTGAAGCTGCTTGGAAAAAATTCCAGTGAATTCAAAACAGAGAGAACAGGAAGGCACAAAATGTGAGGAATAAATAAATGTATCAAACACAAAATGTGAGAAATAAATAAATGTACAATAAATGACACTTGCTGCATGGTTGCTTATGTTTGTCCCATCCTGTATATCATCCTAATACAAGAAATATTTATATTTGATGTTTACACAATTGATGTTTTTATGAAGACACTAAACAAGAAGAGTAAGGTATCTTTCAGACATGAAAATAGATATATTACTATGTGTTCCCCTCCATGTATTATGGGCCCAAATTTAATTGCACTGAAGCCAACAAAAGGAAAATTATACAGATTTTAATAAGATACAGGGCCTGGCCAAACCAAGTCAGCCTTAGAAATATCCATCTGAATGCGTCTTAGTAGCATTTTCGTGTTTTCAGTGCTGTTACAAAAAAGATTAAATTAATCTGTCGGCTCTTAGTGAACAGATGAATATATTGCTAATGATCATAATCTCATTCACATTTCTGAAATGAGGAGCAAATACTGAGCTCACAATGCAACCTGAGTCACCAGGCCAAAGAGCAAGAAAACAGGGGAGGGCATTTCTCACATTGCCTCCATAGAGATTGCTTCGGTGCCACCCCCCTAAAAACCAAAATGGGGGAAGAATGGAGAAACAGGCATGGCAGCAACTCCTCCAACCTCACCTCCACCACCATGGCTTATCTAGTGCTGCCTGGACACAGTCTTGCCTTTGGAGCAAGGCACCTTTGAGGATGCCCTCCCCAAATACTTCCCATTTTGCTGTCACTGAACCACCTTGGTCCTTGTGACTGAGACAGAAGCTATACCTTGACACACACATTTATATAAACCAACCCTCAGCCTTCTCTCTAGTGACATGAGATGCTAGTTTGCCACACATAGAAAATGCACCACCTCACGGTTGCCAAATGCAAGGTCTGAAGATGGAATTCACTTTTATTTTAGAAGTTTGAGAAATATCTGCACCCTGAAAAATGTGGCAATGCTGGAATTTGCTGAGCTGCTTAATGTTCAGATGGAAAGAAGATGGCAAAATCCACTTTGCTCAATACACTTATATCCTGATTATGGCAAAAGTTAATAGAAAATGGTTCAGAATTACTGACCAGTGGTCAAATAACCTTTTAACTCTGTGATGTAATGTTAATATTTGTAATAATCCTTTCAACTGCAGAAAAAAAAATGCAGTTATCCAGGCAATCAGGAATCCTTTTCAACTGAGCACTGGAAGAAATGTCATCCTAAAGGTTAAAAAACATTGTCATTTTTGTGCACTGGCCTCAGTCTGTCCCCCTACCCAGGTTCTTAGGGCAATGACAAGTGATCATAAGTGGCCTATGTGTATGTGACTGTGTAAGACCAGTGCACTAAAGTTGGCCAGTTTCTGTAAGCTGGTGTGGCTGCAGACCCTGGCAGCTTGGCAGCCGCCTTGAGGAAGCCCTCACCAGGGTGGTTTTGCACCTCCCTCAACAGAAGTCAGTTATTTTCACTTCTCTTGAGCACACTGTGAAGTGGGAAATATTTAAAAAATCACTAGTGAAAGATGTAGCCCATGTCAGTTCAGAGATGAAAGGCTAAATCCTGAGGTGCTGCAATTCAGTAGAGTTACACTGGCATCCAGCCCACTGATTTACAAAGATTTAAAAATAATAACCATATCATGTAAAAGACTATGCAAGCACAGAATGAGAATGATACATGAATACTTCAAAAGGTGCAAACCACCGGGGTGGATGCCAATGATTCTGACCCGTTGAGGAGCGTGGTGTTTCCTATACATTTTTAAAAGTTTAATTATTGGTTTTCCTGGGAGATAACTCTCACACCTCGTCACCAAGGGTGTGCTGCACCTTAGCAATATATTTACAGACATTAATGTTTCCAGGCACAAAGCTTATCTGACAAATTATCAGCCTAGATATATTTAAATTATGTTACCTCGGCTTCCTAAAGCAGCAAGTTTGGCCTTATGCCTTCAAAAAAAAAAAGACCTGAGCTAATCAGGAAAAGCTGTCTGCTTTCCTCTCTGTCGTTCAGATTGTGCTAAAAAGGAAGGGTGGCGAGGCTTTTAAACGGCTTTCATCTCCCACTGGCATGTAATTAATTCCTGGTACTTGTCCTAAAAGCCTCTTGCTCTTGGCAGAGGCGCCCAGACCTGGCTGCAATGAGGAAAAGAGAGCCAGAGGCTGCCGAGGCTTCGCCCAGCAGCTGGGTTTGCGGGCAGGGTCGGAGTGTGTGAGTGTGCCTGTGAGTGTGCTCTGCCCTTCAGAACCGGCCCCAGGTCTCTGTCAGGCTCTGGAACCCCAAAATTAGCTGTAGCCCACCCCCACCCCCCACCCTCCCCGAGCACCTGCACATCAGAGGGCATACGGGGCCCGGGAAGTCCCCCACCCCAACAGGCGATACTAACCTGGTGATAATGTAAGGACCAAAACAGATCACGAACGACCCTATAAAAATACTGATTTTCTTGGTAGCCCGCTGCCGCCTCCGTTTCTGCTCGTTAAGACAGCGCTGCTTCACACTGCGAAGGGAAAAGAGCGGTCGGTGGGTTAAGGCAAGAAGCGAGGGGCGAGACGCGAGCCCGGGGAGCGGGGAGCACTCGCTGCCGGCCCGGAGCCCCTGCCCGGGGCGGGGTGGGGGGGCAGCCCCTGCGCCGGCCCCGCGGGGCGGCAGCGCCCGGGGGAGGGGGCGCAGCCCCGGCCCCGCCGAGCCTGGGGACGGTCGTACTCACCAAAGCAGCGGCTCCCCGTTAAAGGGAGCTCGGGCAAGTGGGAGCACCCGGCGAGCGGGACTAGCATTTAAACAAAGCAGGCTACAAATGCACAAACCATCGTCTTCTGGCACTACAAGCGGCGTCTGAAACTAGAGGCAGAAGCGTTCGCCATGTGGCCGGGGCAGGCGGGAGCGCAGGAAGGGGTGCTGGGGAGGCAAGCCATCCTCTCCGCCCGGGTACCTACCGCAAGCGCCCCGGGGCTGCGGGTACGGACACGCACGCATTACCTGGGGTGGATATCCACCAGCAAAACCAGAGTCTGCATGGTAATAATGTCTATCCGCTTGCAGTGGAACCGGGCAACTTTCAACACCTTTAAATAGGTGAAACACAAGATCACCAGCGACAGCATGAAACTGGTGGAGTGAAAGACGATGGTGAACACCGTAAACCTTCTCCGCTCCGTCTCTTCCTTCAGGTGCAAGGTGCAAGAGGCATAAACGCTGCTGTAATCTACCCACGAATAAAACAAGGACACCAAGGGGAACGTGAGGGAGTGGAGCCACGAGTAGCCCATCAGTATCACAGCGTCCTTATACCGCATCTTGCTGGTGTAGCTTAACGGGAACACCACGGCAATCCATTTGTCGATGCTGAGCGCTGCCATGCTCAGCATCGTGTTGGAAGTCAGGAAAGTTTCCAGGAAACCCACGGCTTTGCAGACGCAGTCCCCGAGGGGTTGCTGGTTCCTCAGGATCCCCAGCAGGGTAAAAGGCATGTTCAGGACGGTGAGGAGCAGGTTGCAAAAGGACAAGTTCACCAGGAAAACCCCGGCGACCTGCTTGCGGATCTCCGTACTGTAGACGAAGCATAGCAGCACCAGGAGGTTGGAGAGCAGGGAGACAACCAGCACCAGCACGAGGAGCAACGCCAGCAGCACGCCTGCCAAGTCCATCTCTCAGCGGGTCGCCTGGAGCGGGCGAGGGCAGGAGGAAGGGGGCATCCGAGCCGGCACCGCAGCCTCGCCTGCCGCCGCCCGCGGCCGCCCGCGCATGTTGCCGGCGGCGCGGGCCGGGGGCAGGGGGCCGGGGGAGCGGGGAGCAGAGCCGGGGGCAGCGGGGTTCGGGCAGAGGAGAGGGGGGCGGGGAGCAGAGCCGAAGGTGCAGGGAGAGGGGCGAGGGCAGCGGGGCTGGGCGGCCGGCCGGGGCAGAGGGGAGAGGACCCGCGGGGGAGCGGGGCCGGGGTCCCCTGACAGCGGTGCCAGGCAGAGGGGGAGCGGGCTCCGGGAGGAGTGGGGCCGGAGCCGAGGGTAGGGACGCCGGGGCACCCAGCGGCCGGAGCCGGAGGTAGGGGGGAAGTCGGGGCGCCCGGGAAACGGAGCCGGGGCCGGGGTAGCGGGGAGTCGGACCGGGGGAGCGGGGCCGGGGTAGCGGGGAGCCGGGGTAGTGGGGAGCGGGGCCGGGGGTAGCAGGGAGCCGCGCGGGGGTACCGGGGAGCTGGGGGTAGAGGGGAGCGGGGCCGGGGGTAGCGGGGAGCCGGGGGTAGCGGAGAGCCGGGCAGGGGGTAGCGGGGAGCCGGGCAGGAGGTAGCGGGGAGCCGGGGGTAGCGGGGAGCCGGGCAGGGGGTAGAGGGGAGCCGGGCAGGAGGTAGCGGGGAGCCGGGGGTAGCGGGGAGCCGGGCAGGGGGTAGAGGGGAGCGGGGCCGGGGGCGCGGGGCCGGATCGGGCTCCCGGGGCGCGGCGGTGGCCGGCGCTGTCCGAGGTGCTGAAGCGGGCGCTGCCCCGACGGCTGCCCGCCCGGGCTCAGGCCGCGCTCCGCGGCTCCCTCTCCGCCGGGCGCACGGCCTCCTTCAGGCACTGAGCATCTTCCCCCGGTGCCCAGCCCTGAAATACTCCAGCCGCGGAGCCTCCCGCGGCGACTCATGCGCAGACGAGCGGCTGCGAGGCACAGGCTCAGCCAGGGATCGCGGAGTCAGTCTGATCCATTCCCGGACCGCGGGCGAGAGAACAGGAAGACCAACTTTCCGCTAAGGCGCAGCTCAGGGAGGATCAGACCTGGCGACGAGTTGCTAGTAGTTTAATCCCGGCGCTGTGGTCAGGCACACCCTGAGCACAGTGGTTGCATCCAACATTCCTGGAACCTGTCAAAAAGCTAGTGCCTGTGCCCCTTGGAAGGTTTCCCCCAGTCCACCTGAGGGATTACTTGCCCTTTTCCCCCATTTTATTTCATAGCACCTAGAGGAGCTATGGCTGTCTTCTGGGTATCTACACTGTCCCCATTGGCCAGCAATGAGGGATGTTGCTTGGTTAGAAACTTTGGCTGCTTGGACTCCCCCATTTTTAATGTCTTCACGGCTGAACAAGTGCCCACATTAGGGTAGTGCTGGCATTTTCCATTTACACTGTTAACACGACAGTGCGATGGTAAGAAAGGTAATTTCAATTATCATGGTGTGGCAAAAGCTGAAAAGAGAGACATGAAAAGGCCAGAAGTTCTCCCTCTGCATCTGTCAAAAAAGTGGATCACATGACTAATTCCCAAAGATGCCATAAATCTTTATCTTAGATTAAGAAAAAAAAATAGAAAAAAAAAAAAAAGACAAGAAAAAAAAAGAGGGAGTAAGTTTTTGGTGCAACAAAACACTGGTACAGAAAACAGCTGCCATGTCTAGTTACTGTCACATTTTACAGTTGATCGCCAGGACTGACATGAAGAAAAAGAAAAGGTAGCTTTCCCACTCTCCAAAATGGCTATTAATATCCTAAGGAAATTCTGTATTGCATATATTGTCCCTACAACGTAGCCTTGTCACACAAGTGTGACCACTGTGTGAATAACTGCACATAAAACTGCTTGAAAGAGCCTGAAGGCAATGGGTTTGGGGTTTTTGTTGTTGTTGTTGTTTTCTTTTTCCCCAACTGCAGTTAAAAGTTTTGGATCAGGCACTAACCGAAAAGCTTGCTATGGTATGTTATATGTCTTAAGGAAAGAGCAAAGCAACAAGACACAAGATGTGTTATTCGGAAGAGAACCAGTACTATATTATTCCTCAGGATGGAAAGAAAATGAATGTTTTCTTTGATCAGAAAGCTGTCATTTCCAAAGTTAAGAAAGAGCAGATACATTTGACAGTGCTTATTCTTGACAAAAAAAAAAATCCAATATATATCTGTGTAAACATTTGACAAAAAAATCAATAAAAACATGACAATACCAGTTTGCTCAGAGTTCAGTTGTTGCATTTCTATCATCAGGGAACGAACACTGCACAGGGGGGTTGGGAAGAACTGAACCATCGTGGAGGAAGCTGGCTGTATCCATGCGGAGCGGAGGTTTTTCCATTACTCCCTCTCTCACAACAGCAATTCATAAGGTTCCTGCCAGTCAGAACCCATCTGTGACCTACCTTTCATTTAATAGTATCACAAGGTTATGGAGCTTTTATGTCAGCTGTTTGGGGTTAGAGGCTATCTGTGTAGTGATGTCAAGAGGAGTAGATGTTATTTTATATCACCACAGAGACAACCTAGATGTGCTGTTCTCTTACTGTGATAGCTACTTCAGAAGATATTTCCTGCTGGATCCAGACAGAAGGCAACTTCTGCCTCTTTATTTCTTTCTTTCTTTCTCTCTTCTACACATACACAAAATTTTCTTTCATACAACCTTTTCAAATGAAGAATGAATTGTTTCTGAAAACTAACAGAGAAAGAACACATCAAAATAAGACAAGGGAAAAAAAAAAGGTGTCAAGTAACGGAAAGCAAGGAAAAAATATGATGCTACTTTTTAGCACGTAGAGTAGTTGTATGGTCCCCTGCAACAACATCCTGGGCTCAAAGAACCCAGCAGGGATCATGTTGTTAGATTTCCCCCTTTGTTTTCAGTGGGCCTTTGTCAATGTGACAAGATAAGCATATGCATAACTTCCTGCGGGATGTGGGTCCTCTGCTGACCCTTTCTCATTTAGAAGCAGCAACCCATAACAGTTCATATCAGCCACCTTTCAGTCTGATGTTCAAACACCCATTTACAGCTTACAAGGCTGAAAAGTCACCTGTGTGAGACCAAGAGGCTTGGGGAAGAGAGGTTTGAAACCTGCCTGGTGGAAAAGAACCTGGGAGTCCTGGTTGACAGCTGGCTGAACACAGAATCACAGAGTCATAGAATGGTTTGGGTTGGAAGGGACCTTTAGAGGTCATCTAGTCCAACCCCCCTGCAGTGAGCGGGGACTTCTTCAACTAGGTCACATTGCTCAGAGGCCTGTCCAGCCTGAGCTTGAATGGGGCATTAACCACCTCTCTGGGCAACCTGTGCCAGTGTTTCACCACCTTCATGGTAAAAATTTTTTTCCTTACATCCAGTCTAAATCTACCCTCCTTTAGTTTAAAACCTTGCAGTGTGCCCAGGTGGCCAAGAAGGCCAACAGCATCCGGGCTTGTATCAGAAATAGTGTGGCCAGCAGGAGCAGGGAGGTGATCGTGCCCCTGTACTCGGCGCTGGTGAGGCCGCACCTCGAGTACTGCGTTCAGTTTTGGGCCTCTCACTGCAATAAAGACATTGAGATGTTGGAAGCATGTCCAACGAAGGGCAATGAAGTTGGTGAAGGGTCTAGAGAACAAGTCTTCTGAGGAGCGGCTGAGGAAACTGGGGTTGTTTAATCTGGAGAAGAGGAGGCTGAGGGGAGACCTTATCACTCTCTGCAACTGCCTGAAAGGAGGTTGTAGCAAGGTGACTGTTGGTCTCTTCTCCCAAGTTACTAGTGATAGGATGAGAGGAAATGGCCTCAAATTGCACCATGGGAGGTTTAGGTTAGATATTAGGAAAAATATCTTCACCAAAAGGGTTTTCAGGCACTGGAACAGGCTGCCCAGGGAAGTGGTTGAGCTACCATCACTGAATTGCTCAAAAAATGTGTAGAAGTGGCACTTCAGGACATAATTTAGGAGTCATGGTGGTGTTGGGTTGATGGTTGGACTTTATGATCTTAGCAGTCTTTTGCAAATTTAATAATCCAATCCAATCCAATCCAATCCAATCCAATCCAATCCTATCCTATCCTATTCTATTCTAGTCTAGTCTAGTCTAGTCTAGTCTATTCAGCTTGCCACTGTGTTTGCAAAAGTAAGCATCTGCCACCTTAGCCCCTGAGAATTCGTATACTCATGCTACTTTTTTGCGTATAAGCAGACATATGCAAATCACTGCAAATGCTCACAATGGTCACACTAAACCCACATATTTTCCCAATCAAGATCTTACAGTGTTTACTTTCATAATCAAAGATGCTGTCTTGATTGAAACTGGTGACTGTGGAGACTGCTGCAATACAAATAAGAAAAGGGGGAAAAAAAGAGGTGCTTGTCATTAATTATCCTTTAATAGACATAGACTATTCAGTTAGTACAGATCAGGTACATACTTGAAACTTTTATTGTAATAGCTGCACCATTCATTAAATCTACACTTTCATCTGTTCAAACTATTGACCACAAGTTATTGGATTTAATGGTTAATGGACTGTATTTGTTGGAAAGGATGATTCAAAATCCCTTTTAGTTTCACTCCAGGAGACGAGTCATGCAAATTTAAATGTAGATCACAACTGAACATAGTTCAGCTCTAATCAATGTATTCTGCAATGGCTAGGAACACATTTAATTTGGCTCTAATTTTAAGAAAACACTGTGAAAGAAGGAGATCTCAAACAAATTATATCAAATTATTTGCAAGTACAAAGAAAATCAACCCTTTCCCCCAGATTCTTTTGTGATAGGTGAAGAGAGGGAGATTAAATTATATTAAACACATGGGAGAAATGGAATGACTTACAGAACTGATGTTAGGAACAAAGCTTTTCATTCTAGGCCACTTGCTAAAAAGTGACCCATTTCCAAAGTGAGCTAGAATGGTTAATACCCATGAGATTTTTCAGTATGCTCTGCAAACAGCCCTAGTACTCATAGTTCCTGACAAGCACATGGACATATCCTCTCACCACCACAGTGGCAGCAGGTGTGTTATTGTTGTCGCATTAGTTTTAGTTAATGAACCTCTAGTGAAGCTAGAGTCCTTCAGGCCATCAGGATTCAGCAGTAACTTAATTTTTTTATTCCCTCGTTCTTTTTTATTCTCTCTTTCTTTTCAGAGTCCTGCTCTATTATGATTTGAACTTTTGAACAAGCAGGGCATCCTTACCTGCTAGGCTAACATAGCTTTTATTCTTTCTGGAACAATAAAACAAATAAGCAAGTAGATAGTAATAACTGACATGCTGTTAGTCTCTTCAGAAAAGATGCAAGGCCTGACTCATCAGTCTAATACAATTCCGCAACATTGTTCCTGTGGCAGAATTCCAGTGGGCATATTTACCACCTGTGGAATAGCTTTGTCATAAAGCTCTTCCTAAAATGGAACAAAGCCAAAATGCAAGGTCTACACATTCATCCTGTAGACCCTACTTTGCAGGGAGAAAAATTGGAGCAGTAAAAACCATGTGTATTTATCATAACTACCTAGGAAGGGAGAAGAGCAAAAGAAATATGGAGCTCAACCATGCAGCAGTTCTGCTGACTGAAATTAAATTCAGAATTGCTTAAATATTGTAATGAATCTAGTAGTTCAACAGATAATCTTGCAGATGTATTAAAACTATACATTTGCAAAAATCTTCTGGCTCATGTTTGTGTTTATGCAAACTAGACATATTGCTACAGTCTACAAAAACTGACCTCAAAATAATTCAAGGAGAAAATATTTGATTTTGGAAGATGGAGCTGAGGTTTGAAGAAACAGGTAAAAATAACTCGTGGGATCACATCTTGAATACTTGGTTCAGTTTTGGGCCCCTCACTGCAATAAAGACACTGAGATGCTGGAAGCATGTCCAACAAAGAGCAATGAAGCTGGCGAAGCATCAAGAGAATATGTCTTATGAGGAGTGGCTGAGGGAGCTGGGGTTGTTTAGCCTGGAGAAGCGGAGGCTGAGGGGAGACCTTATCGCTTTCTACAACTGCCTGAAAGCAGGTTGTAGCGAGGTTGGGGTCGGTTTCATCTCCCAAGTTACTAGTGACAGGATGAGAGGAAATGGCCTCAAATAGTACCCTGGGAGGTTTAGGTTAGATATTAGGAAAAATATCTTCACCAAAAGGGTTTTCAGGCACTGGAACAGGCTGCCCAGGGAAGTGGTTGAGTCACCACCTCTGGAGGTATTTAAAAGACATGTAGATGTGGTACTTGAGGATACGGTTTAGTGGTGGACTTGGTTTAC
Source organism: Phalacrocorax aristotelis (assembly GCF_949628215.1). Lineage (NCBI taxonomy): Eukaryota > Metazoa > Chordata > Aves > Suliformes > Phalacrocoracidae > Phalacrocorax > Phalacrocorax aristotelis. The sequence continues at coordinate 72,694,307 of NC_134279.1, read as the reverse complement.
AACTGGACTCGACCTTAAAGGTCTTTCCAACCTAAATGATTCTGTGATTCTATTCTGGATGTTTCTTAATGGAAATGCACGGGTACAGGAAGATGAAAGGAAAACAGTTTCAGCTGAGATACAGTTCTAAAAATGGATCTCTATGGATATGCATCAATGGTTCCTCTTTCTCCCACCAATTCATTTTGTCTTCCTCTTCCATAACACAAGGCATCAGGTAGAACCAGCATTCTAGATTGCAAGATTCTGCTTTGGAATAAAGCTGACCAGATTTTCCTAGAGTACAATGCAAAAATATGAATGCGAAAAGATGCTATTCTGCTGAGCAGCAAAAGATATTGATTTCAGCAAGGTATGTGTCAGGAGGTAAACAAACACTAACTAGCTTTTACTACCAACATCTTTATGGCTATAATACAGGTCTGAAATATTAATGAAGGAGTACTGTTCCCTCCAGCAAATGGCACAAGAACTTGAATCTCTGTCTTCCGTAACTCAGCGTCAAGTTCTTCAAAATACCTGGACTATGCCAGTTCTTTCCTCAGACTAGTTCTACAACAGAGTTATTCCTGATTCAACAGAACATTAAGGACTTAACCAGAATTCAGTCATAAGCAGATTTTTTTCATTTTACAAAGGTACAATTTTCCTGCAGTCTTCAGAAAAAAATAAAATGGAAAGTAGAGTCCTACTGAATCCCCATGTAAAAGCACATGCAGCCTTCTTCCATTTTCATCTATTTTGTTCACTTCTTAAGGCTTTGGTATATTGATAGATTTTAACCTGACAGACATAAAGATGAAAGAGCATTTTTCTTGCTATTTTTCCACAGCGCCTCACAAACACAGGGGTTCATACTAACAGTGCTGTTCTACACCAGCTTGTTATAAAACTTATCAAAGCTGCAGGCATGTGGATGAAATTCCCAGGAGTCTTTTACTGGCATTTTCAACAAATGTGACAATGTTTAGCACTCCCAGGGGCCAGCAAACATTAAATGGCATTTTTCAGAAACTGCTGAGGCAATTTATTTACTGTTGCAGTGAAGTTCCAGGAGCCAACATATGAAAAAATCAGCATGTGTTCTTCTGCTGTACTGTAGAAATTCTCCTTTTCCTGCCTTACTTGCTCAAAATCCCCCACATATCTTACACAGACGGTTTGATTCTGCTTTCCTTGAGTCAGTGCAAACCCAAGATAAATCCCTTAAAACCACTGGGAAAACCACCACAGTGGAAATGAAAGCAATCAAATAAAAAGCTTCAGAAACAGTATGATGGGGGCCATTTTGGTTATAGTGATTTATTATACAAAACACTCTCAGCAAGCAGATCAAGATAAAACCTAACCCCACCTTGTGCAGTGGAAGGGCTAATCTGACAGATATCACTGCTGAGCTGCTCAGGGACAGAGATGCACAAAGCCCTTTGGATGGCTGTAGAGGAAGGGGTGCATGCACACAGCCAAGAGCTCTTTCCTAAGCTCTGTGCTCAGGAGCAGTTTAAACAGACACTGAGTCAAAGAAACAGAGAGAGCTGGGAAAAGCTGCCATCGGTTGAACACAGACATGACCAGAGCAGCCACAGTGGGACAACTTGCTGTGGCATTATGGCACAGCGCCTCTCGGCTCTGCAAATCCTCTCCTACGGGATGGATGTGTAGCAGTCTGGTCCCCATAATTCAGAGCAATAGCCCTGTGTTGTACAGAGTTGACCCTGCTTCCCCTGTCCCAGCCCTTAAACCTTCACATATTAATCTTTCAGTGACAGGTTCTTGCTTGCACAGGTTAAACAATAGTTTTCCTTTCCCTAAGATATCACTGCAGAGAGGGTTCTTCACACCCCCACTAACAGGTACAGCTTCTATTGGTGAAGGTAATCAACTGGCACCATCTGCTTTGAGGAATAAATAGCAAGATATTTTCTACAGCAATTCTGTAATATCTAGGTACTGTCCTCCCATCACACCCATCCCTTTCCCCTGCCTACCCACCCCCACATCCATCCGCAGGAACATGTTCTTGCAGAAAAAAACTCTGGCTCAGAAGTGACTTCACTCAAAGAAATGGAATTGGCAGGTAATAAAGAGGCCTGTACTATGCTGCTTTCATAAAAATACTCTCTGGGGCTAAGACATTTAAATGTGAACACAGGTTATTGTGCATGCACAGCTATCTTGGAGTCTCTATTATCGCACACCTTTCACTGCATGTTTCACTGAGTGTACTAAAAAAAACCCAACACCAAAAAGCCCCCCTCTCATTAGGGTAAAGAAAGAAAATCAAGGAACTGCCAGGACAAAATTGACACTGTATAATGCAAACTCTGCACACTGGCATAGCAGGGGTTCCCACAGTAAGTGATGTTGCTTAGGAACAATAATAACATGTAGTCCCAAATCATCCCCTCCGATTATGCAGGAAGAGAGACTCAGTCTCCCACCAGAAGCACAGAATTGAAGAATATCACACCCCTCCACGGGATTTACTCTCACTGTTACCTGAGATGTGCTTTCATCTGGAGAACATGGGACAAGTCAGTCCCCAGTTCTGCCAGGAGCCCCGCCACAAACAAATGCTGCCAAAGTCAATAAGGTCTTCAGAAACACACAGGAATGGGGAACCATTTGCCTCACCCAGCTCCACACCTACCTTTGCCCACCTATGTAGAAGGCCACAAGAAGGGCACTCTTCCCCAGTATACCATGGTGGAATAACCTTGCCCTGACCTCTCCCGCGTCTGTGGTCACAGGGAGTTGAGTAACCCTCGGGCTGGACTCTTGCTTGTTTCCCACATAGCATTTTTGCATGTTGCTTCCTTAAACCTTGGCCCTGAGGGAGGACGGTGGGCCTGTACATCTATCACAGATAGTAGAAGAAGAAATGCCACCTGTTCCTTCCCTCTGCAAGGGCTCTGGGAGATTATCTACAGCTGAAGTACTCTGTTATGCCTGGCTAGGCACAGTCACCCAGAAGCACCAGAAAACTTACCCTGTGCTCTGTCTGACCATCACTTTGGATCCCAGTACAAATCAATTATTCTCAGAACAAGATTTTTTCCTCCTTATGCTGATGAGGTCCCCTGAGTTTTGTAACCTCTGTAATTTCTGTGGAGGTGTGTTACAAATTATTAATTTATTCTGAATTTTAAATTATTATTTTTGATAATTATGTTCATTTTTGTGCTTCTTAAGGTCATTTAAGGTTTTGTCTCTTTCCTGGATAATTGTTTTCATTCACATAGCAGTAGTCTTGGAAACGGCTAAGCAGAGCTTTGTACCCATCTTCTAGCTTTATGCAGTGAGTTGAGCAAGTGAAAATACACTGGTCTGTTGTCATACACAGAGCAGTTCTGGGCAACTGGTGTCTAGAGCTGCTGTGAGCTCTCCCTGCCACTCTAATAGAGACCCAGCTGCTGGTACTTTTGACATAGCAACTTTAAAAAAAGACATCTGAAAAATGCCTTTATTCCCCACAGAAAAGGTGTTCCAGGTGTTGGGAAAGCCCCCTCACTAGCTGGGCTAATTCAGGTGTACATCTAGGGTAGGAAAACCTTAGGTTTAATGCCATAATCTGCCTGAGTAATCTTGGGTAAAAAAAATCTGCCTTGGTTTAACCCAAACAGGGGTCTGAGCCTGCAGAGGCCAGTAACCAAATTGCCGGGTAGCAGAAGGCAGACATTTCTTGTCTATGGTTTAGTGAAACATTTGGAGAGCTTTCATTTTGTTCCGACATTGAAAAGAAACAAATTTAACATCTTGAAATGTCTCACAAAATTACTTCTTGTCCATTCCTGATTAGCAGCCATCAGCCTGTACACTCATTATCTTATATTATTTTATCCATCCTTACTCAAACTCCAACTCCTCTCACTTGCAAAATTCGTTGTGTCCCATGTCATATTTACATCACCAAATCTGTGTGCAGGACAGATAAAAATCACTGTCTTTTAGCCTCTGCTTATGAGGCGCTACCCTGCTAAGGGCTCCTATACATTACCCTTATAGAAACAGCAACTAATTATACTTCTCAGTGCTAGTCAAGCAACATGTGAAATGCACAAATTCCTTAAAAATCATCTGCTATGAGCATGAGACGTTGTCATCTTTGGTCATGTGCCTGATCATTTAAGGTCAGTGACGGAAGGGAGGTATCATACCAGCTCAGAAGTGTGCCAGGTCAGTGGGGGCAGCTCTTGCTCAGAGCAGGAGCAGGTGGCACCCTGCTTGCGGGAGCTCAGTGACTGGTCTTTGAGCGTTGCATTGGATGCAGGGCAGGGGTGGACCTCAAACATGAGTCATGGTGGACTGGGAGTAAACTACATGGAGTACAGGCTCTGCTGCAGAAAAGTAATCAGGACAATAGACCAATATCAATTATTGCTGGCCTCAGTAACCAGGACACTTATAAGCAGCATTTCTTATTATGAATGGATAGATTGTGAATGGATAGATCTAGTAAAAATGTGCCAGGAACAGCTTTTTAAGCTCATTTTACAAAATCCTCCATGTTCTTTGAGATTATGTATGTGCTATTTCTTTCCAATTATGTTGCATAGCAGTATTTGAAAACAAGGTGTTTGCTAACTTTAAATGGGTTTGTGCATAACAGCTTAAAAGACAGTATTGCCTTGAAAGTTGTGTTTTCTTTAATTAGCTAATGTTAAAAATCACTAATCAAGTTATATTAAGAGGATTTATAGATCATAAAGCCAAATAAAGGAAACAGCTGTGATAATTTCTTCTGACATTCTGTCAAAAATGGCTATCATATTATCTTGTTTGGACTATAGCATAAATAAAAATTCAATCCTGATGGCAAAAAAGTCTTATGCAGGGAATGTATTGCAGGTGATCTACCAAAGTTGTCCTGGCTGATTGCTCTCACTGTTGAAAAAGGTATGGCTCATTTCTGAACTGCATGTGTTCAGCTTTAGCTTCAGCCAGGGGATTGCTTATACATTTCTTCACCAGATTAAAGAGTTGGTTAGCTAATTCTGCTACTGTAAACTAACAGATTAAGTTCACCAATTTCCAGTTCTTAATTTGAGCCCTCTCCACTTGAACATGTGTCTTTCACAATGGAAACCACAATAAAGCCCAGATGTGGTCACAACAGGTAATGACCACCGCACTGATTATGGAAGCACTCTGTTATATGCAGAAGGCATATATTAAACAGCCACACTATGGCAACAGATACAGCTGATTTCAAAGTTACCTGAAAATTCTTGTTACAGTGCTTTGTTCCCAAGTTCAGAGGGCTCTTTCTTATCAATATAAACTAAATTAAATGGCCCTCAGGTATGATCTTACGCTGGCTGTTTTAAAGCATATGCTATATAGTACTTTTTATTTAGCTGAGTGATCTGGACCACTCTAGGTTACAGACCTCTCCTCTTCATTGTTACTTATCTCCATTTGAGCTGAAGCTTTTATCAGTGATCTTATGTTATGTCCCAAGTTCCCAATCAAAGTATTAAATATTGCAGACCAAAACCAATTTCCCATGGTATTCTCTAAGAAACACAATAATTTGATGGTATTTCTCAACATAAAATTGCCATTTATGTAAATTGATTTTTATAACAACCAGCTCACAAATAAAAACTGACAACCTTATTCCATTGTTGGAGAAAAAAGATACTTTTATGAGAGTATTGATGGAAATCTGGCCATTTCTATCTTCAGAATCTCCAAGTTATGTTTTTGAATATAAATGACATGCAAGACAATTCTTCGGGCTATGAGGAGCAATCTTGTAACAGAAACAAGAGCTGCAATCTCATAAAACAATGTGTGCTGTTTTATAAGACTAGCTTTTTTAAGATAAGGTTAGTGGCTGCTGGAGGCATGGAGAGCCTTCCTGATCTGCCAGCTTTACTCCTGTTCTTTCTTGAATGTGGTACAAAACTAGTTTTGTTTATTTTAATCTGATGAAGCTCCTGATGATTCCAGCTAACGGCAAAGCAATATGCAGATCTGAGGGCGGTGTTTCCCCCTCCCCAATAGATGGGTGATCAGCTCATACCCATTCCCTTTTCTTATTCCAGGCTCAGCTGGCTGTGCAGTTTTCCAGCAGTGCTTAGGCCAGCAGCTCTGCTGAAGCCTCAGTTTCCTGGTTCCCAAAGGCACTCAGTAAGATTAAACTGGAGTGACTAAGCATATACCTTGCTTTTCCAAGTGGGTTTACAGACAAGGACAAACCATAGTTTGTGGTTAAACTGGTAGTGCTTTCCTCCAGTTTAAGCAGCAAAAAGTAGCATGAAAACAAAATGATAAAGTTTCTAATCAGATGCTGAATGCAGAAGTAGAGTCTATGTTAACTGGGAAAAATAATATCTAAGTGATCCAGTTTAATGTTATTTGATTTATTTGTTTATTTGCATTTTATTTATCTTTCTGCAGTTTGGTTTATACCTTTTTTTTTTTTTTTGCTAACTCTGTCCTCTGTCCTTGGATGATATAAGTAATAGAAAAAAAACCCCAGAATTTAAAGTCTCTTTTTCCCTCTGGGAATATATATATTTGGCCACACCGAGAATAAACTGCAGTATCCCAGCATCTATTTCTTTCATCATTGATTGCCTTTAATTATTCTCAATTTATAGCATTAGTGCTGGAAAGCAAGGGGTGTCATATTGAGGGTTCTTTTCAGCTGGCTAAGCATTAATGGATGATGATTAACAAGAAAACATCTCTGCCTTGCCAGTTCAGGCTAAAAGCAAATTGGTTATTTGGCCAAAGCATGTGTTTATCGTCCACATACCTGAAAAAATGAGTAAAAGTAGCAGTGCAGCTATATAAATGTATGTTGACTTAACTAGTGGACTAACCTAGACACTCTGTTTTGCATTGTTCAGATTAAAGTTCAGTTCCAATACAGGTTCACAACCATTTTTTCAGGCTGAAAACATTGGAGGCCTGTTTGCTATGAAACTGTACCCAAATACCCAAATACAGACTCATCAGTGCTGTTCCCTATTAACCAGCTGGTTGAGAACTGGGTGGACAATGGGGCAGAAAACAGTCAGAAGATAACAAATAAAGCCACAATAGATCAAGGTACTCAAAGGTTCATGACATTTCTCATTACCTTGGGTTTGAAACAACTTGGCCCATTCCCTTCATGTCAATGAAAGCGGAGTGTGTTAAGCCACTCACCAGAAAGACTTCACATTTTTAGAGATCAAACCTACATTTTCTCCCCCCTGTTTAATGTGAAGAAGAAGCATCCCCCAACACCTCTCAATAAAAGTTTACATTACAACACCTATGAGTACATGATCACCTGCCAGCTCTTAACCTGACTTTTTGATGGTAAAAGGCTGCATCATTTGTAGCTGCTACAGAACTCCCAAGATACGGATGTAACAAGTTTTTGCACATAGTGAAATAAGGCTAATGGGAGTGCAAATATAGCGTCATTTATTGCATGATCATGCTATACGGTTACCAATTATCAATGGTACCCGTTTATTTATGCAATATTAAACCTTAGTAAATAACTCCTTGTTCATTGAAGAGGAAATCAGATTTATCACAAGTTGAAGACCTAGCATTTGGAAGGGTTCTGTGAAACAACTGATATATCATAAGGTTGTGTCAGGGTAAAACTACAGTGAAATGATTGTAGAATAATTCTTAATTTACGCGCTCCTCAGTGAAGGGGTTGTGTTTGTCTTTGTGTTTCCAAAATACTCACACATACTGAATGCTACAGAAATTCTCAATAGTATGAAAAATGTTTAATTTTACTCTTAGGTTTTCCAGTGGATTTCAGTGAGCCTGTAATGGAGTAAAATGGCTCTAAATATTTTTGAGGAGAAAAACATCTACTACCTCTTCATTTTTTCAGAAAATTCTGCAGGTTTGGCTGTTTCAGTCTTTCCTCGCAGTCAAGCACAGTTCAGTTTTTTGTTTGTTTGTTTTACTTCTCTGAATTTCCTTGGATATGTGTCAGGCTATATGAAGAATGCAGTCTTTAGGAAGGATGTAGTCATCTTGAAGCTATAGAGAAAAGGCATCTGTGTTACTCACTGTATTTCTGCAATGCCAAAGGTAGCTCAGAGCTTCAATATACAAACTGCTGTTCCGCCGCACGACAGAAAAGCCATTTGATTTTTATATTTCATTGGAGAAAGAAGATGATTTCAAGCAATAGTAGTGAAATAATTCTGATCAGCATGGTTAATAGCTAACACCACAACAAAATTAGTCCTTTACATCATGCTTTTGTATACACACTGTGAAATCACTGGCTTATTTTCTTGCTGCATCATATTGCCAAATTTTGTATAATGCACTTCTTGATTATTGTCAATAAATCATTATATTTTTCCAGTCTTTTGCCTTCCAGTCATTGCATTTATTATTAAGTTCCTTGGGTGGTTTGTGCGTTTTTGTTTTTTTCACAGATCTTTGTTTTTGTTGAAATTAATCTCATTCTAATCTCTTTGCCCTGTATGTCTATTCTATTCAGGGTTTTTGACCTCTAGACCTCGAAAAGATTAATAAACCTCTGCAAACCTATACATACTTCAGTCTTTCCAGATTTGGGTCTCTCTTTTCAGCTAATATTGAAGCTGTTTATACTCTTAATGTAATATAATGAGGTTTGATTAGCTGCAATCCCTACAGTATATGACACTAGACACATATCTTTAACACTGTAGAAGGAGGACTTTTTATCACTGCCACATGTTTACAATCTGTTAGGCAGTTTTCAGCCCACATAAGTATGCTGCTATGCAAGCCAATCAGAATTAATTTAGCGGTAAGATTTCATGAAGCACAGTGCCAAGTGCTTTACTGAACTCTAAATATGTAACATTCTCAATTTTCCCTTCACACATTTATATTAGAATGGGTGGTGAGGGAAATTTTCAGAGACATGCATATTTAAGCCTGGAACCCATTAGTTTTCACTTACAGTTTCACTTTGATTTACAAAGGCATTTAGGGACCCAGTTTCCATTGGTGTCCTGTTGTGACTTGGAAAAAAAATCATGCTTGCATCAAAAAAAGAAACCAAAGCAAGGGTTAGTCTTTGTAACCTTTCTCCATTCAGTGCCTTCCCAGCTATGCTATAAGAATAAAACAGACTATCCGGTGGATCCTGGAACCATTTCAACCCAAAATAATGTCTCATAACCTCTTAGGAAGAAAAGTAACCGTTCCTGATGGATTTCTTTTCCCCCATCTGCTGTGCAAACAGGTAATAATCAGTAGGGCCAGTAACAATCTCATCAAAAGTGCTTTTGTCTCTCATCTGTAGTACCAGAGAAGATTGTCATAACTTCAGTGGTCCCTGCAGGGAAGATGAAGCAAACTGCGTGGTTGTCTTCTAGGACTGGTGTGTCAGTGGGGGATGTGCTTCACAGCATTTTGAACAGCATGAGTTAAAACAGGGTAAAAATAACGACACAATCCCCTGAAAACAGAGCATGTGTAAGTTCTGACAAGGCGCAACTATTTGGCTGAGAACTGCTGCTGTTCTTGCAGGAAGAGATCACAAAGAGAAGAGTTTAGCAAGAGTAACTTCTAAACCACTCTGGCTCTTAAAATTACTATACTCTATGCAGTGGTTCATTATCAGCATGCAATTCAAATAATGGACTTCACTTGTATTTTCAGCAAGTTCCCTTTGCACCACTCTGGCAGCATGAAGAGGGTGGGCTTTGAACTGAAGGTACAAGTAATCATTTTATACCTCTTTAGCTTCCCAGACCAGCAGAAAGAGGTTTTGACATAAATTAGAAGCAACACCCTGTTTCACAGTATTTTGGTTAGGAGAGAAATATCGTGGAGATACTAGTGGTGATTATAGAGTCAGGTGGAGACCTGGGGGTCCTGACGGGCACCAAGTTGAACATAAGTGAACAACAAATGCAAGTGCAGCAAATGTGGCAAATGATATCCTGGGCTGCATCAGACAAAGCATCGCCAGCAGGTCAAGGGAGGTGATCCTTCCCCTCTACCCAGCACTGGTGAGGCCACAACTGGAGTGCTGTGTCCAGTTCCGCGCTCCCCAGTACGAGGGAGACATGGGCAGGCTGCAGAGAGTCCGACAAACAGCCACAAAGTGTCGAAGGGACTGGGGCTCTCTCCTGTGGGGAAAAGCTGAGAGAAAAAGAGCTGTGAGGAAAAGCTGTGAGGAAAAGCTGAGAGAGAAGGGGACCTTATCAATGTGTATAAATACCCAAAGGGAGGGTGCAAAGGAGATGGAGCCAGGCTCTTTTCCACATGCCCAGTGACAGGACAAAAAACAACAGGCACAAACTGAAATACAGGAGGTTGCCTCTGAATATCATGAAACATTTTTTTATTGTGAAAGTGTGAACACTGGCACAGGTTGCCCAGGGAGGTTGTGGAGTCTCCATCTTTGAAGGTAGTCAAAAGCCATCTGGGCATCGTCGTGGGCAACTGGCTCTACGTGGCCCTGCTTGAGCAGGGTTGGTCGGACCAAATTACCTCCTTCCAATCTCAACCACTCTATGATTCTGTGGCTCTGTGACCATGATAAAGTATCAATCCACTAAAACAAAGCTGTTGGCAGGACTGTGTCTGTTTTGATAAGATTTTCTAGCAAGAAAGTCATGAAGGTTTTCTATCTTTACCTTTCCTAGGTAGAAAGATTATCCCACTCTGCTGGGACTGAGCTCTCAGGTAGGATGAGAGAGAGAGAGATAGATTTAAACTTCTGCTCTGTCTGATTAAGGTAAAGGTTTTACCCCATATCTCACTTATCTGTCCTCCTCACCTCCACCTTCTCCTAGCACCCCCACCCCCACCCCAAATAATTTGTTTTCAAGACCCATAAGAATGGAGAAAAAGATTTCGACCTCAACTTATTCTTGTGAGAAGTTTATTCCTTGGTGAGCTAAATTCATGACATATAATTTGAGGCATTGTGGTCTCCATTTGCAGGAGGATCTATATATATTTGATATGCTAATTGCTGCTGCATTTAATCTCCATGTTTAGTACAGTAACTTTTCATTGTATTTTTCCATGGAATTTTTTCTTGACACTGCTTAATAATCCTTGTATTTCAACATTATATGTTTTTACTCTGAAGCCATGCCCTCATTTTTCTCACATTCCTTACACTGCGTTCCTTCAGCTTCAAAAAAGACCACCTTTTTTGGGGTGAAATTTTTATATGCTGGGCTTTAGCTTCTCACAGGAATGGATATAAGGTTGGGATTAAAATCAACAAAACAACCAAAGTACAAGATAGGGTTAGTATATATGAAACTAAATTTCATGAGCAGTCAGTGGACTTGAGGTATCTCAGTAAAGCACATCTTTCTGATATCTGTTTAAGGTAGAATTCCTGAAATGTACGCATTCATGTTGGCATTATAGACAAAGGCATGTCTTAGAGGAAACCCTGCTTCACTAGTTTAGCTGTGTGTTTCAGCTGTGTAAACAAGGCACAGAAGACACTATTTCCTGCAGAAATAGTGTTGGTGAGCACATCTGAGAGACATGGAAAAAATAAACAAAAAATGGAACGGAGTAGTCATAACACAAACAAAACACTGCTTGACAATAGTTATTATACTGGTCCTGGCAACTTTTATTATAGATTGCACTGGGCAGGGAGTCTGATGTCTGCCCATTAGTCCTTTCCAAACCAGTTGCCCTTTCAGTAACAGGAGTCTCCCCCTGGGTCAGATGGCCAGGCTTAGCATGCTATTGGGGTTTTGCCTTGCTGCGCAGTACAAAAAAAGACCCACTCACTGAGATTGTTCTCCTGGTTGTCTTGTCTTCACCTAACTGTTGCAGGTGTCTAGGACACTGGTGACGTCCTTGATGTCTCCTCCTCTCCTTCTGTGCTACACTGTGGTTTTATGGCTGTTGGCCTTTCATGGTAAATGTTTTTAATTCGCTATTAAGATTAGAAAGAGTTTTCTGAATGTAACAGCCTTGGGGGAAGGTATAGAAACTGTATAGTTATGGAGCCTCCTGGGCATCCACTTCATACATGTGATGGCCAGTGATGGCAGCGGTGCATATATGGTACAGAACATAAGCCTGAACAGAACAGCATTCACTCATCTCAGTGCTGATGATCTGATCTACATTACTCACAAATTCTTGACCTTTCAGCCAACTAGTATTCAGTGTGTCACTTAGTCATTTCATGACCTCCATGAAAAATAATTTTGAAGTTCTTCTATATATGTGCCATCCTCACAAATCTGGACTCTCCTGTCTAATTCTTCGTATAGTTTTCCTTGTGATCATCCACCTAGGAAAGAGTTGCCTCCATGGAAAACATATAATTTTTGATAATTCAGATCTTTATTACTTTTATTTCTCCCTTTCTGTCTATTATGCTTACTGTAATAATAAACATACCCTTCTCTGTCTGACCAGTTTTTGACATCATGGGTTTCTATTAGCTGTGCACAGATTGAAAGTTTTAGAGCAGTTTAAAGTCATTGGCAAGAATCAGTCATATTTAATAATAGCAGTCTTTTAAAATCAATTGTTTGAAAATGGGCATATGAACAGAGAAAATAAATATCTACAGCTATAATGTTCCTGCTTCTCAATTTGACATTTTCCCCCTCAAAATCACTACCAATTTTCTATTCCTTACACCATATTTTAATAGTTTGTTCTTTTCTCATTTATTGATATTAAAAGCTCTTGGGTTCTTCTTGATAATGCCAAAGCATGTCAGTCTGAGCATGTGCAAACAGACCCAAGCTGGTTGGATATAAATCCATAGCAGCTGCAGAGCCTGGTGCTGTGCCTAAGCGTGTAAGGAAGCACGCCTTTGCTCCCAACAGTGCAGAGAAGTATGACTGTGCTGAGTGACTTACAGTCTACAGCAGAGTTACCTTCTGCCTGTCTTTCCTCAGTGGTGACATTTAGCTTATCTCTCCTCACCCTCTTTAACAGAACTAGTTAAACTTAACTACGGCCAAGACTTCCATTCCTCTTTCATTTTTGGTTGAAACTGGCCAATGCAAGTTATTAGATAAGAAATGAGAGACAAGTAGCAACACAGCATTTTCTTAGGAAACCAGAAAAAATAATCAGGTAAAATGCCAGAAGTAGGGAATATATATTGTTTAGAACATGCTAAAGGAATCTTCATATTTTCTCAGTTTTTCTTTCCCATTCCCTGGTCTGGGGAAGATACTCTGGAATTCCGCAGAGCCAGGTAAATGTGGGGGCAGGGAGTAGGAAAGAAATAATGACCCCGATGTGAATATCTGCCAGATATGGGTGTCTTAAATGCTTTTGAAAAGTGCATTTTTCCATGCCTAGTGAACTTGTATCTAAACAGAAATCAAACCCCTATTGTCTCCCACAAGCTGGGCTGCTGTCCTGCCTCCTGCCCACGGAGTGCCTGAGCACAGAGCATCCCCCCCGGCCCACCGTGGCAGCACTGCAGCCCTCAGAGCATCCCCCACCCAGGCATTTACAGCAAAACTTGACTTACTCTGTAAGACAGATGTTAACAAATGCTCTGGGATGTTTTAGAGCCTGGCCCTGATATTGAAAGCAGGAGCTTGTCTCACTCCTGCTTTAAGCGATGGGCAGACAGGCAGGGTGTAGGAGGTGAAGCAACTAATTTGGATGTTAAGGGCAGAAAAGCCAGAGCCAAGGAGATGAAGAAAAGCAAGTTGGCAGAAGGAGAATAATGAGCCTGTTTATTAAATAGATACCATGTCAGTTGACCAAAGGTGACAGCATCTGGATTAATTAAGACAGAAATAAAAATATTTCTTATCAATTGGAAAGCCACCAAGTTAGCAGATGTAAAGTCCCAACTACGCTAACATTAACACTGGGGAGCAGATCAATTGCCAGTTCAGGAAGAAGCACTTTCCCATTTGTGAAAATGCCAAGAAACACATGGCCACAACATCATGCTGAGAAGTCCTTTACAGCCACACAGATTTATACATTTGACTGCAATTTCATAGTGCATTTCTTGTTCTCCTTTTCAACATACTTCCTCCTCCCTTCAGTCAATTACCTTCTTTTTTTCTTAGGTCACAGATATATAAGGGCTCTAGTGTGCATCAAAAGCCTTACCTCTCTAGAGTGATGTGAATTGAAGATCCTCTGCTTCCCTTTCTTCTCACAGAGATTTTCACTTTTGATTTTTTCATTCCTTCTTGACATTACACATTTTCAGGGACATTGCCACGGAGACACACAAACCTCCTGATAGCTGTTACTAAATTCTGTCTCTACTATATTAGAAGAAAATCCATAGCACAGAAGAAATAATTTTTTCCTGTGTATAACTATTAAATAATTTTTAAAATGTGATTCAAATTCCACCCCTCTCCCCCCGCATTTTATTTGTGGAAAGCATCTGGTAAGAAGCTGCAGGCAGCTTTTCCCTGCCTTAGGCTAATTGCCTGCAAAGTCTTATTGAAATAACTCTCTCTTTTTCCAAGCCGCAGCCTCCAGTCTGGGAGCAAATACAGGGCTCTCCCCATACCACCCATGCCTTTACCTTCAGAAGAGACGCTGGGTTGCAGCATGTGGAGTCTCACGACCCACAGTACTTTCCCAGGTGTAAGATCTAAGTATGCAGCCTCTACCACTGGATCACTTATTTTGTCAGCTGTGCAGGGAGTTTCTCCCCACTGCTAAGACTCTTTGAGAAAGCATCTGGAGGGTCATCAGGTCCTCTTTGTTTATTTTCATTCCCCAGGCAGTTGTAAAGACACAGTTTAACTTCTAGAATAAACTGAGAAGTGGGGTTATGGGACTGATTGTGAATGTATACATATATATATATTTATATGCAGGTTGTAAATATATATGGGTATGTGTGCATATATGTATGTTTTTGTATAGGTACATATCCTAAAGAATTCCTGAAGTTTCCAGTTTCCAGAAGGTGGACATTATATTAATTTCATAGACAGAGTTGTGAGTTAAAAATAAAGGAAATAGTCAAGTAAAAGGAAATCTGGAAGGCAGGACATCCCTATGGCAGGCCCAGAGGCCTCCAGTCTTGGATGCTGACTTACTTAGGGAAGAGATGCCACTGCTTAGGTGCTTTCCACTGCTTGACACCTGCCTACTGGTGTTAGCATCCAAAGTGTGGACCATGGCACATGACTCATCACCCTTCCCTTGTGAGGTCTTAGAGATGAAAGGGTCAGATTCAGACCTGGATCTTCACCATTTAAGAAAAGTAATTGAAATTGTCAATTCATTCTGTTGCCAGCAAGAATGCTTCCCAGTTCCCCTGTACTGGAAAACTGAAAGGCAAAAGCTCTGCTTTTTCCTCCCCCTAGCTGTGCAGGAAAATAAAAATACTAATTAGACTTGGTTCTAGATAATGTCTGCAAACACATTTTTTAAAAAAAGGAGAAGGTATACAGCATTAGCTTAAATTCAAGAAAATAGAAAGATAATATTTCTAATAAAATTATATATATACAGCCTGGTCTCTATTACCTGCCTTTGAAAGTGAAAACTCAGGTTAACCTTATCTTACAGGACTGTCTTCATTATCATGGGTTTGTAAATATTGAACTGAAGCAAGAAAACAAAAAGCGGTATATAAAAATACACATCCAATATTTTCCTCTTCAATCACAAAAATTCCCATTCTTAATAGCAAGTTCAAACAAATATTTATTTTAATAATAAATTACATTTATTTTAATAAATGGATTTAAGCATATACTATTTTTATGTATTTTAGTATGAAAATTAAAAAATATTTAAAAGATTAATTTGGAAAGCAGCCCCAAGCTGTTCTATAAATATGTTTATATTATTGCTTCAAGAGTTCTTATAACAAACCTCAATACACTTTATAGACCTGAAACACATTGAAACATGAACTGAAAATTTCAGGAAATTTTTCAAAATGTGATAAAATGTATTATGACCCACTTTTGTTCAAGATTATTTTAGAGAAATCAAAATTTTAAACTAAAAATGTGACCTTTTTACTTCTTAGAAATACCCTTATGCTTAGAAACTACAGTAAACCATAAGAATATGTGAATACGGACACATAAATGTATGAATTTTCAATAGAATGTTTAAAACCATTTCTACAAGTGTACACTGTTTTATAACTGCAGTGTTTTATAACTTGTTTCATACGCTACACATCTGACAACAGATAAAAAAATCCAAAGAATATCAAGAATCACTGGGAGAAGTTTTGCTTTTAAAAGAGGACATTTTTTGAGCAATAAAAAACAGGTAAGCAGCTCCATGCAGCTTTAGATAAAATGTATTCTTCTAGAGAGCTATATCTGAGTCCTTGATACAAGTACTCCCTTCTCCTCAATCTCTGTCCTGGCAGAGATTTAGCATATTATACGACCCAGGAGTGTGTGGGGAAGAACTGCTTTTATCACTCAGCAGCATGCTAGTAGCTATAAGTTGTTAGCAGTAAGTGATGCAATTAAGTGTTTCTTGTAGTGATCTTCATACATAATTATGGTTCCATTTTGAACTGCGCGTCACTAATAACACTGTACCTGCTCTGTAATTAGGTGACTACCGTGTATTTCTGATGTACTCACGAGCTGTACAGCAAGAACAAGCTACTCGCAGCACTGTAAAAAGCCATCTCTCACTGAGACACAATAGACACCATCTAGTCAATACAAAATTTATTTTAAATACTGTTTCCCGAGTTAGCAGCGACCAGAACAACTTTTTTTTCCCAACAGTATAATTACATTTCAAACTTGAACATCTTGTTGGTTTTCAACACACATTTTAATTGCGACATGCAACCTTTCGATACTTCTCAAGTGCACAAAGCGGTACTTATTATTTATTATTTACATCAAAGTGGACCGCAAAAAGAGACCTCAGCAATCTGCCGAGGAAGCAGCTACTCACACAGAGCATCAAAGACCTTGTGCCTCTCATGGTGGGACATGACCAGGTGGGACCTACTATGTAAGGAGCAAACCCATAGGATCTTTATAACTATGATGCATTATTCACAGCTGCTCAAGGCGTTTGTTAGATTGCAATACTTCCAATAAAAAAAACTCAACAAACTATTAGCCCAAGAACGACAAAGATGTTGGAAGATCTATTTTTATGGGTTTCATGATAGGGTGTCTATTTCTTTCTGAGAAGAGTAAGGAAGATCTTCATTTTGCTCGAAAAAGTTGATTGACAAGAATGCATTTTCCAAACAGCTGAAGATTTTGGTTTTATTCCAGTGCCAAACCAGTTCAATTCCTGATCTCAAAAATTGTTGCACATGTTCCTCCCATGCCCAGCAGCCCCCCAGCAGGGCACCGTTCCCCGCAGCCCTTCCCGCACCTGGAGGAGATACATCAGCTGGCACTGCACGGCTCCCCCCAGCCACCATTCAGGAGAGCTGAATTACCCCATGCAGACCCATCTGTCAACACGCATGACTGGAAAAGAATGTTCCCCGCGAAGTGTCTGGGGCAGGGGAACCTCTCTTTGGTACTAACCCTAAGACAACTGTTCCCGAGCTGAGGTCTGCTGCAGGCAGACCATGTTGTTTCTGCAGCAGGAACACACCTGCCATCTTGTGATGTCTCTTCTCCCCCGCCTTATACGCAGCCTGGTGGTGGTCACTCTGACCTGTGATCACCTAAAGGGAAAAGCCTGCCTCTTTTTATTTATATTGTCTGCCTCAGCTGTGTGCCTCAGCCCTGAATCTGAGTGCAATTTTTTTAGGTACCATAAACATTAATAAGAGCAGTGAATATGAAGACAGAGTGCTGCTCTGTGAGTAATTACAGGTTTTTCAAATAACATAATTTCCTAGTTAACATTACAAAAGTGACTGAGAATTGCTATAAATGTAAACATATGGATGTGGGTGCCTCTTTCGTGATATCAGCATTTTCCTGAAAGCAATTTAAATGAGAGAAGCGCAAAAGGAATTTATTTTTAGAGTGTGCTTTCCATAAGTGTTTATAGGTCTGAATGAAGTAATGCAGAAGAATTTTTCAGAAGATAGAGTGCAGTCACCTTGAAATGCACACTAATATGAATTTGAATAAAACTTACAGCCCCATGTTAGCTCAAACACTTTACAAAATATTGGGCTGAATGACAGAGCAGTATTCGGACTTTTCCAATTTATTCTTTATAACCTGAACACTGGGCTTTTTTGTGGGTCTGTCGATTAGACCTTTGCAGAAGCACTTCAAATAACACGGCAGATGCAATGACATCCCAGTGCTTGTCTGAGGTGAAAGACACCGATAAAGGGTTTTGCTGTGACTGTGTAAGATTTTACTTTCGCTAAGCTATCTGCCTTTCTGCTCGCTCTGACTGCAGAGCCCGTGTTGCAGATTGATGTGTATTTGCACAAATACACTTTAATCACTGGACTACAAGGGGGAAGAGCTGAGGTACCAGCTTACATTGCCCCATGGCTGGCTTAGCTGTGACGTCCCTTCATCTGGGGCCAGTGTTAGGCTCCTCACACTCGGGCATATGGAGTGAGGGAAAGAAGGACAGTGGGGTCTTAAATCCACAGCTCAGAGATGTTATCTTAGAATAGAAGTTGCCAGAATTGCAGTTTATAGAGATTTTTCCCGCCGAACAATACAGGAGGGGTTGTTCTTGTGAGAAAGGTGGCCTTAGTTTGATAACATGTAGATTTATTTCATTTCATCAAGAGAGCTGTTATGGTTGAAAACTCACTTTAATTAGAAGACCCCTAAAGGCCTGAAGGAAGAGTTTTGTAAATGGAAAGGGTACAAAATACCTCCTGTGATGGAGGAAATGTGACCAGTTAATTTGTTACATTGGAGGTTGACTTACTGGAGCAAACAAAACCACGATTTTGAAACAGCTTCATCCTACTAATAATGTACATTGCATCAACAGAGCTCAGGCATTACTGGGAACATTTACTCTAGTTTCAGTAAATTCAGGATCAAATATTTCACATCTTCATCAGACCTGTTGGGAAGTCAGGCTGACAGAAAGTAAACTCCTCAGAAGGGTTACAATGCCTTAGACTTGGTTTAAAGATTAATCCCTTTTTTTATCCATGGGCTGTAAATGACAGGATTGTACCAAAATTCACCAAAATAACAGACTTACAAGCAGTAACCTCAGGTGCTTTTTAAGTCAAAGGAATACTTTTACCTTTCTTGGTCATTAACTTTTTTTTGCCAACAGTGATCAGTGTCAAGTTTAAATCCCACTCTAAAGCTTTTTTCACTAAAACCAGGGAAGTAAAAAAGAAAAGGGTGACTGGCTTATTAGGAATGGCTATGAGTAATAAGAATGTACAGTGGCTAAATGCAGTTTTGCTATTGACAGAAAAGAGAAACAAAGTCCACCCACTTGCTGAGGATGAATGGATTGATGCTGTAATAGAGACAGCTGCATGTGGCAAATCAAAATTTAAATTTCAGGGTGCAGAGATTGCATCAGGAAAGCTGGAGAGGAAAACTACTGTCCTGCAGGTCAGAATACCATTCAGAAGTGCACTGGGTTTCTATGACCTGGCCTCCCATCAAGGTTGAGGACCTTCAAAGGAAAGCCCAAACTGAGGAAGCCTTACTGGTTTCCAAACACCTTGTTTAAGGGCTTCCACCTTATCTGCCCAAGTGAAATCCATGTGGGATGCTGTCAGCTGAGCCAACGTCTCTTAGCGGGAAGGTAGGCAGAGAGAAGACTGAATAAACCGCTTTATGTATTGGCATTTGTAAAGCCAGGGTGAAATTGGAGTCATCACAAACCAGACTGTTCTTATGTTGAAGGGAGAACAGAAAAGGTCTCTTTCTGCTTACTCCTTCAGATGAAGTTAAGCTTCCTTTCGGAGGATGCAGAATCTGGATTCTGAGTCTGAAAATGAATACTGTGGGTTTCGTGGCATACTGTGGGACACAGAGGAATGGAGGCTACGAGGCCATACCAACATGACATCGACAAAATTAACAAAAAGACCTTCAAAAGACAGAACAGACATGGAGCCTATCTAATGCTCTTTCACACCAAACAGCTGTCCACAGTCCCAGTGCTGAGCTGAGCCAGAGGATCATGGAAGCAAAGCTGGTATTCTTAATTCCCAACTTTGGACATGCCCAGCCCTTCCTGACAGACAGACATCTCCAGGAGAGCATTCAGAGCATGTAGGTTAGGCAATCATTAGGCTATTAAACGAGGTGCTCTGAATCATGCTCTGCAGGAACATGCCACTCTCCATTCTCTACCTGCACAGCCTAGATTCCTAATTAAGCTACAGCGAATACCAACCTGAATAAGTAACAGACTGCTTACTGCTGGGCAGTCATGGGCTGGGATTTATTCTTTGACAGTCTAGTATAAAGCCCAGGAAAAATAAAGCCTGCTCCTGAAGATACCAATGTACAATCCCAGGCATCCAAGTAGCTTTTTTGACTTCACTGTCCTGTATGTGTGAAGTGTCTATAGAACTGGGGCTTCAGCTAAAGTTATAAAAATACTTCACAATCAATAAAGTATGACCACTTCATTTTTTCCAGATAATAGCATTCATGAAAATCCACAAGCAAGACATATAACTAAATCTGTTAACTCAAAAGAACATTGCACTGCTCCAGCAACTATTGATAGGGTGTTTGTTGGTTTTAATTTTCTGACAAAATTGTACTTTTTGGCTCTTTCATACAGCTGTATAGTTCAGTAATGGACTGTACATTGTCCTAGACTGAAAAGAAACCCAGTTCTATTATTTCTTACTCGGTTCATTCAGTTCATCCTGGTCATCACCTGTTTCTCTCCTCTTTTAGTCTTTTTTTGAGGATCTATGTTCTCTGTGCGTATGCACAGCAAGTTTCCTGGGATGTTCACCAGTGAGTAACTTTATTTACAGCAGAAACAGCCAGACAGAGAGACTCATATTGAGATCGGGCGTAGGCAAGCTTTCCTGGCAGGAGTTTGAGATGGCTGCATCACTCAGAAGGAAGAGCTTCAGCAACATTGTTTATATTTGAGGCACAAATATATTTTTCAGTTCCTGAATTCCTGCTTTCCAGTGTACTTTAATAAACTGTAAAACTAAACAAAGCCAACAAAAGATTATTATAAAAATAAAATTAAAAACTATGTGTGTCCTGTCAAGATGGCATACAGAGCATCCACTTGTAAAACAAAGGGTCCCAATGCCACCCTCATTTATTCTGTAGACTCCCCATGTTCTCTAGAGAAAGAAAAATTTTAAAATGATAGAGAGATTCTTGATTAAAGAATGGCTGGTAGAAATTGTGATTGCTTGAACAGTGCAAGTGCATGCTTTAAAGGGACAAACACCACAATGAGCTTACCTAAGGCATTCAGTCGCAGTGAGGTTGCTCTGCGCCAAATTGCAGCTTTCAAGGAGAGGTTTGGAATCTTCTTTATTTCTGTGTCAGAGTGTCTGACAACACACTGGATGGCCACAGGGAAAAATGTTTTTTTCTTACTGGGGAAGGCCAGGATGGAGGTCCTGACTGTGCTTTCAACCTTGTCTGGGAGAAGGGAGAGGCGTACTGTCTGCTGCCCCTCAGAGAGCAACTGGTGGGCCACAACTCAAGGACCTACCACTGCTGGCAAACACGCCCACTATCAAATGCACCGATCTTCCTTATTAAAAAAAAAAAAAAAAAGGCCAGTACTTTCTGTAGATTCTTCTAGTTTCTTCTCTCTTATTGCTTCCAGTGTTTTTATTGAGTAAATTAAAAAGCAGGATTACTGACATTCACCTGCCCTGGAGGTGTTCAGGGCCCCTGTGCCAGCTTTTCTTTGAAACCTGCCCAAGTTTGACATAAACACAGGGGAAAGCCAGCTCTCCTTTTGGCTTGCCAGCAGAATGAGTTGATGGCATATAGTGGCTGACTGGAGAGGTTTAATATATTTACCGCTGAAGTGGACCTTCAGCCAATTCATTCGGTTTTGCATGTTTTTTCTGTGAGCTTCACTGAGGCAAGGTTAGTGCTCAGCAGCTGAAAATCACAGGTAATGTGATCCCAAATATCTTATTATCAGTCTTAACACTTAATTCTTAATCTAATATTAAGTGGACTAATACTTCTTCAGAGAGAAATTAAACCCACTGAACTACTCAAATTTCAAGGGAAGAGGAACAAATTGGTATATTAAAATTTGCCCTTTCATTTAAATGTCTTGGGTAAGTCTACAACGGGAGCACATCCATTTGCCATTTCCTTCCAAGCAGGAGGCAAGTGAAATTGTATAGGAATTCTGCTCTACTGTATTTTGATGCAGGTTTTTAAATGTTATGGAAATGCCTTATGATGTGAGATTTCAATCATACAAGGTGATTGGTATCTCAAAAAAACCCAAGAGAATAATTTTTCTCGTCTTGCAAGGGTTGTTGATCCAGAAGAGTAGGAGTAAGTATTTATTTGCAAAATAGATGATGCCCCAAAATGTCTGGTGAGCATCTCTGCTGCTGGATGTCACCTAAGCTGCCCTTTCATGCTTGCTGATATCCAGAGGTGGAGTGCTGTGGCAGCTCGGTTTCCTACCAACATGTAGGAAACCTCGGTTTCCATCAACGGGCATGGGGCATGTCCAGCACAGCCAGAAACACCCCTAAAACTGGGTTGCAGTTGCTTTCTCCATGCAACCCAGATAGACAGAGATCTTTAGGCCAAGGAGGGTAAGATCTGAATCACTGTGTTTTTCTCTGCTTTCTGTTGGGACTGAGCAACACTGTGGAGAGGGCAATGAGACTGCTCATTTGGAAAAGGAGAGGAGGCACATGGCTACCTCCTCATGATACAGACACACTGGTTTTGTGGGCCTGAATTCAAAACACCCCTATGAGCATTATACATTCAAGAGTCTTTGAATACAAAGGCAGAAAGGCTCACCTTGGACATAATTTGGAAGATAAACTCATCTAAGGAATCTTAGTGACTTGTACTCATATGGAAGACAAGCTATAAAGCCTTTTTCCACTTTTTTCTCCTCAGGCTATTTTATTGCACAGCATCCATAGAGAGATGGGAAATACCCCTCCCCATAAACATACATTTTCTCTGGCCATTCTGGGAGGCTGCTGGTGTGGGCTTTTTCCCTCCTTCATGCTGAAGAAGGACAATAAATATACATATATTGTGTGAGAGATATTGACATTTGACAGCTATTAACAGTAACAAAAAGACATCATAGGAAAAAAAAGAAAGAAAGAAAAATCCCAGCCCTTCCTCAGTTCTTCCAAATAACGACAAGGGTTACTGTCTGCATGGTAGGGAGCTCACTGTGGATTACAGGTGGCAGAAGACCTGAGTCAAGCTAAGCTCTGAAGAATTAAAGGACTTCAGTGATCTTCCTATCACCACTTTTTCATACTATCTAACTTTAGGCAGCTTCTTACTAGCTGCACAGGGATTTCAGAACATCCAGAGGTTTTCTGTAAACTATAACAATAAACTATAATAAATAATTTGTAAATTATATATACATATATATGTAAATTACTTACATAAAGTTGTTATCTACCTAACTCTGGTTTTTAGATACTGCCTATGGCCTGGGTGCTTAAAACCTAGGTGCTGTGATACTCTGATTTTACCCTTAATCCAATGCACAGTTCTATTTACTCTTCAAATGTAATAACCAAAGATAAGTGAAGCATAATGCTGTTTATGAAAACAAGCAGTCCCTCTAGGGTGTATGGAGTACTCTATGTGGAAATTTTTTTCCTCATCAAAAGAAATCTAATAAAAATCAGCAACAGTGGAGCAATTTTCTTCACTGCTCTTCCTCTTACTAAGAACGAAAAATGCACTGGGGGAGAACAGTGAGAGTTTGTGTCTAACACAACATTTTTTCAGCTGTCAGACACAATTAGAAGTATCACTTATATACAGGTTATAATGTATAGACAGAGTGAATGAACATTTCAAAGCTGAAAACTTTAGAGTGGAAGTAATGAGTTAGTCACATGGATTTGCAAAAGCCATAGTAAATACAGTCTTCATTTTTTCAGTCTGGTTTATGCGCTCGGCTTTTAATATCAGGATCAAGATTAAATCTCTTTCTTTGAAAAATAAAGTCTTTGCTGTCTGTGAGCCCGATACAGGAATTACTTGTTAATGTTCTGTTGCCTGTCTTTTATTTTTGTTTATTTTCATGCAGGAAATCAGAGTAGGTGATCACAATGGTCCTGCCAGGTTTAAGATATGAATAGAAATGAACAAAACTGACATTATAATGGATGGTTTAGTTTGAGGGATTTTTTTTTAACTTGAAAGGCAAAGAAAAGGAAATTCAGACCTAGGACAGTGCAACATTTAATGTCTGAGCACCTAACTCTTATGGCCTAGCTATTTTTTCCTGTAATTTTAAAATAAATTGGTTCCAGTTTTTGCACTTCATGATTTTCTCACATAATAATTTATTTCTTCAGTACAAACGAATACCTACATTGAAACAAACTACTGAAAATTAATCAGAGTTTTCATTAAATGGCATTTGGGTTCTCTGTACTCCTTGAGAAGTTTTTGGACTCCGGAGTGTTGAGATCTTGTTTCAGTCCCTGGGATCACAGGTTGGGACCCCAGAGACACATGCAGGCGGACTTCTGTGTCAGCGGGAATGTCACCATAGGGTAATGGTCAAAGCAGCTTTTAGTGAAGACATCATTCAGGAAAAGTGCTTCTCACTGGCTGTCAGAAATGACAGCCTTTTTTAGGCTATTAATTAATGAAAGCCTGTTCTTGTTGCTCAGTGCAAATAGTTCAACAGCTAACTGAAACTTGAATCTTCCCAGGGAACTTTACTGGGGTCTAGATCTCCAGGAAAATCCATTATTTTATTTTCCTAGTAAATCTAATTAAATACTTGCTAAATACACTAGCATTTTTTTAAACTGGATGTATAAGCTGATTCAAACATTAAAAGGATACATATAAGTTTCTTATTTGACAGTAAAACAGGGACCACTACCAGTGTTTTTCACTGACAGTACTATTCAGTATTTTCAGAATTATTAATTCACTGTTCATTTGCTTAACTCATGTTGCCTTGGACTCCATCTCTTACTCAAACCAGGGATGTGGTATTTTTTTAGCTAACAACATTATGCCACTTACTTTGGCCATGTAAGACTCCCACTGGCTTCAGAGGTCAGGCACAATGATGCTAGGGCCACAAGATCTGACTCATGAAACATCATCTGCAGCTACACTTGAATGTCTAAATAATGAGATGCCTCAGACTAAAACCTCTGCCCCAGGAACCCAAAGACTTTTAACAATAATAGGCAGGTTTGAGGAGGTTTTGCACATTTACAGCTCATGCTATTACAAATGTATTGAGAAGTCCGCTATAAAGGTTTAACCCTCAATACAATAAAGAGGAACATTCCTAGTAAAGGGGCAGTTTATTCCCTTTTCCACCAGTGATGCCTTTTTCTGTCAAACCCACATTGGCCTCTCAGTATGTTCTGCAAAGGGAGACTTGCGGAAGTGCACTGGTAATGGGAACAAGTGAAAAATGATTTAAAGAAATGAAGAACAAATTTTAGACTGTTGCTGCTGGTGAAGGATGAAATGGAAGCAATAAGTAGAACAAATAAAGGAATCCACTAAATGAAATGGAAGCTGAACATGTCAGCTATGGAGTTCATTAAAGCATGGGGGGGGTTGTACATTATTTTAAGTAAGGAACACAGACATGTCTAACCTGCATGTTATTGACAGCATTATTACCAAATAAAATTTTTAAATTTTAATTTTTCCTCTTTTTCTAGAAACTTCCTGAATTAACTAGTCACTTCTAAGATGAGAAGTAAGGACAAAGATGAATAGGAATAAGTCAATACCACAGGAATCTTCTCAAAAAAAAAAAAAAAAAGGAAAATGATGGCCTGAGACAGACGGGTGCAAAGGCTCATTCTGATTCATACATTTTTCCTTGGCAGGATGATGCCTCTGAAACAATACTCCTTAAAGTCTGTGTTTGATTTACCAAGACTCTTGGTTTTTTGTATGCTTTGCACTGTTCTTCCAAGCTCTAGCAGAGACCACTGGAAAACATGACAAATGGTGCAGATGTGTTGATATTTCTTCTGACAGACATCGTCACTGACAAATATATTGTTTGGCTGAAAGTAGTAAGTGATTTTAGAGATGCTATCATTCACATTATGGATAATGTTAATCTATTAAACCTGAAAGAAAATAAAGAAACAGCTTGTTCTTCATTATTTGTGTTGTTTTTAAATTTTTCTTAGTTTATAGTAATGGTAAACTGGTTTATCATTTCATAATCAGCTTTTAATCAATGTGCCTGTAAAACTGGCATTGGAAGAATTTAAAAATAGCCATGGCTGTAAATAGGGCTAAGAGTATTGATTGAATAATGAATGAAGTGATATTCACTGTAGTCAAAATGTAATCTTCCTTGCTGTCTAGGGACAGTTCCAAAAGAGGAAAGGAGGCAAGCTGAAAGAAATACATCGTGAGAGTCAACAAACCACAGGAAAATCTCTCCCCAGTCCTCTCCTGTGTGATGGTGAGCAACTTTCACTCCTAACTCCATCAAGCGGTGCAGAGCCTCCTGTCACCTGACAGGAAAACACTTATCAGGCCACATTGCAGGGCTGGACTGTTGCTGGCCAGTGTGGGACAGTAAATTTAAATATCACCAATGTCATCAACTGTAATGGATAATTCATCCGCGGGTCTGCCCACAGGTCCTTGCTTCCATTGATTTTAAAATGATAGGTGTCAGATTTCCTGCCCTACAAAGCAAACTTCATTATCTACAGCTATTAAATGACTGTGCCCTGGCAGTCTGTGCATTACAAATTTCTGGACTGAAGCCTACTGGTTGGATAGGTCAGGAATTTGTATCTGAAGGCTGTTATAAGATGTTGAAAACCCTTTGCACCCTCTGGCAAATAAAGGCAGAGGGACTGGATGTTCAGCACATCCTTTTGGAGTTACGTGCCCAGTGCAGGGCTTCCTGCAGACGCAGGGGAAAGGATGTGATGAACTTTGTGGTCCTTTTTGTTACTATGTTCTTATGTTCTCAGACAAAGGAGAAATCAGATTTCTCGCCCGTGGACTCTTAGTAGGTAGCAGGAAGCACTATTAGAAAGCACAGCTAGATTAACAGAAACTTGGTACCCAAGGTGCAGCAGCAGCTAGAAGAATCAGAATTAACCCACATGGCAGAGAAGCATTTATAGCAAGGAAGATAGGAATGGTGTAGAGGGACTGAATATAGGAGGGAAAAAAAAATTTAAATTGATACTTTTTTAAGAAATGCGCCAGCACTTTATCCTTAAAATAGTTAAGAATACTTATATACAATTGCAACTGCTGTAATCGCTCTAAGTCACTGCATGTTTACAAAGAGATGAGTTGACAGATTTTTTTATTTATTAAGATACTACCCACAGTACAGCAAGTTTGGAAATTCCTGACTAACAGCAGCTTTACAAGATGTCAAAATAACCTTGCCACATCTGCTTACTTATTTGTTCTTCTACTTTGAAAATCCCACTTCACTAGAGAGATGCTTATGGTTCTTATATGTAGTCAATGAGCTTCTACAATCCAAATCACAGTCTAAAGCACTTTCATGGCACCCTTCATGCCAAGCTCCATAGAATTTATGTAATGAATTTCAGCAGTGACCCCATCACTGCACTGGTGTTGTACAGCCTGAGAAAAACTCTGAAGTAGCTCATGTTCTATTAATGGGAATTCAGACAGGGTCAAATTTACTTCCTCAACATTGAAAACATTTGATTCCCAGCATGTTTCTTTACCTGCAAATTTAGAATCCACTTCTCACTGCATATTGAGCTAACAGTAACAAAAAAAAAAAAAAAACGAAAACCACCAACCACCTGAAGACTTGACATGCCATCTGGAGGTTTTGTCCACAGCTCTCATGGAGCATGAGTCTTAAAGAGAGACTGAGAAAATCTGCTACCTGAGCCAATTCAAAAGGCAAGCTAATCTGGGGGTTATAGACCCTCCTTTCTCCAACAACTAACTTGAATCTTATTTTAACATTTGTTCACTACTCAATGACTCCTGGAAAGGTGTCATGTCTTCATCCTTCTGAAAAACAAAACAAAACAAAACAAAACTTCTTTAAACTGCTGTCCTATAACTGAGAATATGTATTTTCCATCCTTTATTCTTCTGGCATCTTAGGGGTACTTGTCACCCAAGTCATCAGCAATATTTTTCAAAGTTATATTCATGTTCTGAATGCTGAATTTAGACTTTCAGCAAAACCACCTTAACAGAGCACAGTTTATTTCTGAAACAGGATGAGAATAGATAAGATCTCTCAGCAGTTTGAGGCAGCTCACCTAACCTTCCAGTGTATCTATAATTCAGCACAATGCAAGATAAGATGAATTTTGACAAAGAAAAATCAATAATGCATGGTTTCAGGGAAAAAGAAAAGTATGGAACAAGAAACAGCATGTTTATGAAAAAAATAACCAAAGGAAAAAAGTGGGAAAGATTGTTTACCAAATACAGGAAGATACCAAATGCATAACAGTGTTCAAAATCCTCAAAATAACCTATTCATAGCCCAGCAATTGGGATAATCCTTACTACACATCAAAAAAAGTTATGTTAGCAACAGTAAGAAATGTTGTATTTAGTGAAAATTTAATCCTTGCCCCTAGCGCAAAATTCAGCCTGAAATTGCTACTAAAGAATGTGAGCTAATCTGATCTTTTTGCACTCTCCCAGCATGGTTCTGAGCACTGGTCAAAAGCCAGAGGCACTAAATTCTTACCATTAGGATTTGATTAATTCCAGACAAACACCAGAAATGGATGCATTGTCTTAAAAAAAATCCTACTGAGTATTCAGAGTTTAAACTATTGCTAATATAAAAGAAATCAAGCTGATTCGTCCTTTGTGGAACTCTTTGACTGCTATTTTACCTGTGTTTATGAAAACTCTCTACATGATGGCTGTGACATTTAAACAATACTTGCATATTCAATTAATTATTATTATTCAGTATTAACGCAGATGTACTCAAAAGGAAAATTAGCATCTGGTAACTGGTCCATGTAGTTCGTAGTCTAATGTGGATAGAAGAATAGTTCATGGGTATCACTCAACATTTTTAGATGTGGACATATTTTTCATATTTAGTTTGCTGAAGCAAAGGAAACAAGTAGTTAAGATTTGTATAGGGTTCTATCTATACGGCATATAAAAATCAGCAAGTCCTCATTTCAAGTAAGTGCAAAGGATAAGGAAAATTAAATCTTTTCTTCATGGGGACTGATAAAATAGATCAGGAGTCTATACATTGGAGAAGATGTGACTGAGGAAGAAATACAACAGGAAAATATATTTTGGATGGAACAAAAAAAGGTAAACAGTGTTTGGATATTCATTGCCATGTCCTGTAAAAAGACGAAGTCTAAACTAAAAGATCAGATGGTAGGATGAAAATCATCTGAAGAAATACCAAAGGAAGGTGTGGAGCTCCTTGTTACGGAGGAGCTATCACAACTGCTAAAATTTTGTCTTGGTTCAAGAGGAGACCACCTGAAAAACCTGATCTAGTTGAAGATGTCCCTGCTCATTGCAGGGGCTTGGACTAGATGACCTCTAAAGGTCACTTCCAACTCAAACTATTCTATGATTCTATGATCGAAATTCATTGAAGAAAACTGCATTAGTAGGTCTTAAGGAAAAAAAGACAATGCAATGGAGATTAGTCTTCAGGAATATCCACTTCAGGTCTGTCTTGTTCTGATATGATTTTATGTTGAGCATGGAAATGACTTAGAAAATGTGACCACTGAACCTGGATTTAATATGAAAGGTGGAAGAGGGAATTATAGGCATGATATGACCCAAGCAGAACATTTTGGTTGGATTTGAAATCCATGCCCTAGAAAAGCTTTTTTAGTCAGTCCCTAGAGAATGGGAAGTTGTCAACAGGCAAGAGCCAAGGAACAGACAAGGGAAGGAAGAAGTGCATTTTGAAGGCAAAGTAAACCTTAATGGGGACTGAAGAGAACCTGAATATGAGAGATGTTTTTAGACACTACATTTGCATGGGCAATGACTAAATGGCTGTGATAGTTGCTCCCCATGGTGGCAAACTCCAGAAGTAAAATGAGGCTACTACGTATATAATGAACACAGTGAGCCTCAAGAAGATGGAAAAGACGCGAAAGGGACTGGAATGCACAGTGGATTTTTTTCTTTATTACATACCAGATGATTAAAAAGAATCCCATTTTACCGAGGCAAAATACCGATGTGCATTGCAGAATAGATTCTAGATTGTATTCATAAGACAAAGGTTAGAGAAAGAAGTACTTTTATATTGCTTTATGAAGACAAGCATTTATGCTTATGGACCCATTTTATCCAAACTGAGATTGAATTTATGAAGAATCAGCCAGTGACCAACTCCTTCAATTTTGTGTCCAAGCTATGTGTTAGCTGTTAGAGCTGTGCAATGAAGTGCAGACGGGTGTTCCTTCCCTCCAGCCACTGTGAATTAGTAATTGCTGTTTATCTCTGAATTTGTCACTCTTTGGAGGATTTCATTAAAGAAAATGACACAATGAGAATGAATACTTGAGATACTAAGTCCTCCACTTCCAGGACTGTTATTCAGACACATCTGTTCACACAATAATGTAATTTGAAAGGCATTAAGCTTTGTATCAGAACAGCTTTACAGCTATGAATCTCTATGAAAATAGCAATTCACAGGTGTGACACAAAATTGATTAAGCCATAAAGAATGTACAGTGTAGGGGCAATTTTTGAAAGACCATGAAACAAAATGAATGATCTGGTATTTTAAAAGAGTTCAACACTTCAAATCCTTTGATAATCTATTGGTATCTGAGGGAAAATTTAGACACTTCATAGTTTAAAAACCCACTTTTCTTTAGGTCTGAAAGCTGAGCTCCTGGAAAAATTTGGCTCTGTTTGAAAACGCAGGCTCGTTGTACACAGACCTCTCTTCACATTGTAAGTCCCTGATTTAATATTTCAAAAGGAATAGCCTTTTGACACATGTTTTTTTTGCAGTGTTAAATTCATGTTTATTTGTACCTCCATAGGAAGATTAGCATGATGTAATGACACAGAGTGCCGAAATAATGAAATGCTGTTTACTTGCCAAGCCATTACAGAAAAATCTATTGCCATCCAAGAAGTAAATATAATTTCATGCAAAGTTTTCCCAAATGTAACAGCAAAATAAAATAGGATGATTCCAGCTTCAAAAAATATTTTCTTATTGCAAGAATAACAATAAACTGGAGCAATTCACCTCTGATTTACACTTGACTAATGAACATTTTTGAAAGTACAAGGCACTAATTTCATTGTCATATATAAAACAGAAAATGCCAGTTGCGATGTTCACCAGGAAAACATTCCACAAAAAAATTTATTAGAAATGCAGCCAGAAGAACTCTCATTCACTTCCTGGAGACCCTAAGAACAGTTATGTAAGATATAGGATCATAACTTGCTTTAGATCCTCTGGCCCAGCAATACAGTTGTTTCACTGCAATCCTGAGGTTGTTAAAACATCCACATAACACTCAGTGCTGAAATAATCCCAGCTGCACAGTAGCTTCATGACATCACATTGTATTGCAGTTCAGCAAGAACTTGCCTCTTCAAGAACCCCAGGAGTTACTAATTGAATCTTACTCACTGACTAGTAATTTAAAGACAGGCTTAAATCTGACCACTTCTTAGACATGCATATCTCAGCTCCAGCTTAGGCTAAAAAGAAACAATTGACATAGCTGGTATCAATGTCAGATCTGTGTCCCTGTTGTATAACTGCATCTTCCGACATAGTTACCTCACCTTGCTCAAACTTCATTGTTTTCGACCTTTGGAATTTTGCCCAAGTTAGAAAATACTAAATGAACACAAATCAGGATAATAATCTTTCCACTCCATAATAGCTTCAGGGATCCAGTTCAGCATGGTTAAGCCTTTACTACTGGAATTCATCAGCATGTTTGGGAGCGCAGGTTAGTAGGCTGCAGAAAACCAGCTCCTGCTTTTGAAATGAAAAGCCAAAATTCCCTGTCCCTTTAGAAAGCTTTCTTCTTTATTTATTTTTATTTTGTAAAGAAAACAATGTAGAATCATAGAAACATTAAGGCTGGAAAGGATCTCCAGAAATCTAGTTCGTCTCCTTCTCAAAACTGAGGTAACTTCAAACTTTCAGCAGTGTAGGGCAGTACTGAATGCCCCACACCTTGCTGAATGCATTGGCAGTGCCTCAGGTATCACTAAGGATTTAGGAATACAAAGCACAGACCCGGGAGAAATCTTCTTGGTCAATACAGCTGGTTGCCCACCACTGCAGAAAACAACCACATAAACAGCTTCAGAAGTGCCTCAGGCTCTGTTTGGAATCCAGTTTGGTTCCTGCCTCCAGTATTTCTGCTGGAAAGTCACTCCAGAGTCACATTATTATAAGCTTCTTTTAATATTCATCATTAATGCAATCATAGACCACATCTACCCATTAGTACCTACATTGCCTTTGGCTTTAATAGCCTTTCCTTTGCACAACTGCCATTTACTGCTTGTACAGGCTGCCTGTGTCTCCTTAATGTATTTATAGATGACAGTAATAACCTCTCTCAATCTTTACATACTCATATTGGAAGGACAGGTGAGCGGGGGCATTGAGTCATAAAATAGCTTTGCACTACCCTTGCAAGTAAGATTTACTTAAATATCAACTAAAGGCCTCTATCTGAAGAACAATGGTCTAAATTAACATAGCCATCCATGTACCACCTCTGTGGGATGAAAGTGTGGTCAGTACCGTCACAATCCATAAGGAAAGACATTGAGAGGAGCAGACTCTGGATGGTTTCATGACCTTCAGCTGTGGGAAGAGACTTGTGCTTTGCTATAGCCGAGCCCAACTCTGGGCAGGACTGAGAGGCTTCAGTTGTGCTAGCTGCAGAGACAGAGATGGCAGAATATCAACACAAGATATGTTTGAAACCACCTCTAAAGTTAAACTGGTCCCAAAAGCCATATGAACCCTTCCATTCTGTTTTATAATGGTGTCCACTTTTGTTCACCTTCAAATCACTGTGAATTAAACTGAAGTACAACACTTCTGTAGACCATAACATGTGTTTAATGGCATTTCCCAGTGCACTGGTTCAGCTCTGCCAAATAAAAAAAGACCCTGGAGCATAAAGATAGGGGAGTATCTATAAGGAGGGCCATCCTTGGGATGGACCGTGGGACAGGGCACTCAGCATTTTAAAACTGATGTAGAGGAACCATGTTTATGAGGAATTCTGATATAGTTGAAACCAGGGGGCTGATCAAAGGTAGGTACATTCACCACTCAAGCACAGAGGAAATCAAGCAATATACCATGGAAGAACAAATGACTTTTAACTTTGGCAGGTTAGCTGTAGAGGAGTTTTCATGGACTGAAATACCTTGAAGGAACCACTTGAGAATTTCAGATGTTGAGGCATAAGAAGGAGGGAGGATGAAAAAGTAAGAAACCAACAAGAATTTTAATGAAGTGGGGAATGCAGTAGTGTCTTTTGACTTAGTCTGATTACAAAACATATGAAAGAAGAAATAAGACAAGAATATAATGTATTGACTAAGTTAAAGGAAAAAAAATTGTTTACAGTCAGACAGTCTGCTCTGTTACAGAGTGTTAGAACTAAC
This sequence comes from Phalacrocorax aristotelis, assembly GCF_949628215.1. NCBI lineage: Eukaryota > Metazoa > Chordata > Aves > Suliformes > Phalacrocoracidae > Phalacrocorax > Phalacrocorax aristotelis. The sequence continues at coordinate 72,660,642 of NC_134279.1, read as the reverse complement.
AAGAATGTAAAAGAGGCCTTACTTAGATCCAGATTTCCCTCAGAGAATTCAGTTGCTAAAATTGACCTCTGAAGTGACCCAAATATGCCACAATCAACTCTTGGGTCTATAGTTTCTGAACAGAAGTTCCATGGAAGACGAGTCACTGAGCAGAGACACAAAGTACCCAATATAAATTGCTCACTTTAAAGAAAACCCACCAGGGATCTGAAGTCTACTTTTAGCTGTAGTTGATTCTGAGAATCAGGGATTATAAGTGTCTTCCAACTCTACTATAAGGTTAATGCAGCAAGCTGTGGACTAAACTCTCTACTAAATATACTGATGGTGGATTGGCTTTTTGTGTGTGTATGTGTGAAAAATTTAGCTGAACTAGTCTGTGACTAATGAATAAAGACAATCAATCATAGCCAGTTAAAGAGGACATTGCCACAGAAAGAACCATCACAAGAAGGGCAGAAGAAATTTTTCATTTTCAATTTTATCTCAGCACTACCTAGAAAATGAATGATGCTTTATCACTTATGTAATGTTTGTTTTTTTATCAGCAGAGTGAAGGCAACACCCAAATGGAAAAAAATTTTGTGTTTCCAATTGGTTCAATGTAAATAAAGAGGAACAAATTCGTTTTCAGTATTCCTATTTACTGAGCTGCTCAGTGAGACACCGAAGTTAGGTATTTAATTCTCCAAGGCACAGAACAGCATCCTGTTGGCTGGAATTGGCTGAAGCAATTTCAGAACAACTAATGATGCTTATAAGACTCCAGCAACAGTAGCTCTAGCACTGAAACACTCTATAAAGCCAAAGACCATGACTATCTTTAAAAAGAAAATCAGCAAAGAAAGTCTTGATTAGCCAACTATTTCTTAGCAAGGAAACAAGGAGCATATAACACAGAGTTGTTAAGAATAATCTTTTTTGAACCTACCAAAAAATTTCTTTGTATGATAGAATCATCAGTCTTTGTGGATGGAAAGACAAAGTAGTTATCACATATCTAGGTTTTGGTAAGTCTATTAACTTTGTCTTAGGACAGACTCCCAGTGCTCTAAATGAAAATGCTAAAAAAGAGTTTGGCTACTCATTTCCAGAGAGTAATTAATTGATTCACTGACAAAATTGAAATACTTGTCAAGCAGCGTTCTCCAAAAATCTGTACAATATTTTTTATAATCTGGATGATGGATGGTCAGTATGCCTATTAAAAGTGCAGATAATACAAAGCTAGAAATGACTGTGTGTAGGCTGTGGGATGGGATAACAACTTAATAATGATCCTGACAAACTGGAGGAATGGTCCAAAACTGGGATGAAATTTAGCAGCAAGTGCAAGGTTCTTACGATAAAGCAGAGTAATCAAGTGGACAGGATGGGTAACAACATATTGTGCAGCTGTTTTGCATAAATATCATTCAGAAATAGAATGCAGAAAGAGAGGAATTTCAGAGACAAGGAATGAGTCTGGCGGAAGTCTGGGAAACATTGCTTCTGGTTGCATGAGAGGAACGGTTGCATGAATCAAAGTTGTTGGAAGACTGATGGGAAACTGTAAACCATCTGAGTTCAAAAATACTCTTTAAAGTCTTGCCAAAGAGTTTTCAAGTCCCTTTAGCTAAAAGAGGTTATAATGTGTTATTCCTATATGTGGTAGATAGGACAAAGAATATTTACTAGGACACTGATAAATTAAAGACTCTAAGAAAAATCTTTAATTACAAGCTCTGATTTACAAGGAATTTCAATTCACTGCTTGTGGAAGTCACAGAGTTTCCACCCTGGAGGTCGGCTAAAGGTTAGGCAAACTTCTGTAAAGAATCATAAATGTATTGTTGATCCTGTTTTGGGTAGGGAACGGACTAAATGACCTTTCCATGTCATATTCTGCCTTGTTAACCACAGTTTGAAGTGTCAATTGTAAATATCCCGAGTATTTGCCAGAAAATGTTCTACTCTTAAAGAATATTCAGTTCTTTGATGGATCAGCTGTAAATTAAGTAAAACATCATTCGCTGTCTTAAGAACAGTGTATAGATCTTCTCATTCCCATATTTTGGGAGTCATTGCAAAGTTATCAAAATGTCAGAATGAGTGTAGGTGTATAGCATGTCAGCTCCCTCATAGTAACCACTCCCAGAAACTCTCCTGAAAAATAGTTTACATGCTTTGAATCACAGAATCATAGAAACATTTAGGTTGGAAAAGACCCTTGAGATTATTGAGTCCAACTCTAAACTTTGAGAAGTTATCACAAATTTCCTCATATTTTTAAAGAGTAAAAGTGTGCAACTAGATGAGTTCCACAGGGTAGCTGATACTTTTTAAGTGCCCAACCTATCTTGCAGTAATTTATTTATGTAGCCATACCCCTGTGCTCAGTGGAGATACAAGGTAATGAACTCAAGACTCACACAGACTAAATAATTAATTTGACTTGTAATGCCATACTGAACTCTTTAACATGCACCTGGACAACTATCAGAGACTGCACAGAAATGTACAGCAGAGGCAAGAAGCACCTCTAGCAAGCCTGCGTGTGGGTCACCCCGATCGGAGGTCACAGACCCACTTCCACTACCCCTGTGCACTGTTACGACACCGCTATCTGAAAACTGCCCTCATACACACTCAGTCAAACAAGGTATTTTTCTTTAGGAAAAAAAAAAAAGAGCAGTGACAAAGTATTCTTTACATGTGAGAAAAGCAACTTTACAAGAGGACTCAGTGGTCATAGCATGAGATGTTGCCAGGTCACAACCCAGCTGTATTCATGTAAAGGCACTCTTCTAGCCCATGTTGTTTTCATCACTATTTTTCTTCCTCTTTTGAACATTCTACATTTCCATCTCACTCGAATATTTTTTAAAAAAATTATCTCAATGTGTCAAATACAGTCTTTTCCCATCATACTTGGCTTCTGTGGTGACATAGGGTATTCTAGTACTTTTTTTTGTTATATTTCCATATTGAGTGTATTACAAGGAATTTCATCTAATGACTGTGACAAACTACACAAAAGACTCAAAGCCTTATCCAGTACGATAGTAAGAATCACTCAGGTATCAAAATTTATTCAAATAACACAAAACCCCTTAAAAATCTGTGGGACTACTTGTTGGGTAAGGCATGGGGTAGTAAGAGTAAAATAAACATATTAGGGCCATTCATATGATATATTGCTTCCCTATAAAGTCATCACTAGCAAATAGGTATGTATACCACCTTAAAAAAACATCTGAGAAATTTAGCAAGTGTGTTATTCTATTTTGTTCAAAGGGCTTTTTAACTGCAAGGAAAAGGCCCTCAGAATGATAAGGATTCAATACAGAACTGACATTCTGCCTAGAAAGCAACCAGGCTTTCATATGTAAATTCTCTGGTGTGTTTTGATTTTTACTTTTAAAAAGTGTATTGTTCTGCGTATAGAATGAATATTTTTGGAACAGTTGCATAACATTAAATTTGCCCTTGGTGAATTTTTCTTTGGTTGCCTGAAATACTATTGCTTCATTTTAGTTCTTCTGAAATGACAGATTTAAAAATGCCCAAAGGTCTTTCTACATTAACTAGTTAATATGAGATGTCACCATGATTAATGAATGAGGGTTTTTTTTAAAAAAGCAATACTTTCATTACCCATTTTTATGACAGGAGCCTGACAGGACAGTACTAAAAGTTGCATAAGAAGAGGAAGAAGAAAAATTCAAAATTTTGTAGGATTAAGGTAAACCAGAAGAAAATAAATATATAAAGAAGAATGGCAAGATAAGTGGATTACAGTGTGAGATATGCTTGGGTTTATTCTAAAATATTAGAGAGTGATTTTTGATGGCAGATTTAAAAAATGCTGAAAACAGATGTGATATTTATTGTGGACAGGTAAACTGACAACAATGCAAAAATGCACTTTCACCTGTAGTTATGAGTCTTGCTTATTTAAAGATGGATAGAGGAAACAAGAAAACAAGTGTCCATGAAGGATGCTGTCCTGGAAGGTGCTAATGGCTGGCATCAGAAGAGTTTAAGACCTAATATTAGAGTAAGGTATAGAAGTCTAAGATGGAAAAAACAGGTTACAAGCTAAAAAATTTTCAAACTCAGAACTAGCAGCCAACCCACTTGCTGTAGTTAGAAGCAGATGCGGACAGAAGGACTGACTGTGGAAGGCAATATGCCTGCAATAAAAGTGTAGCTAAACTGGGGCTAGTAAAAAAGACTTTAATGGTTTCAAGCACAGGAGCCACGGCTTGTTATTACTGGATGCAGAAAGTCAGTAAAAGAGAAGCTATCACTGTGGGCAGAGGTAGATTTAATGAAGGAGGAGAATGGTCAGACACGTCTGGTCCCCCCACATACCTGGAGGTATAGAGCCGCAGCTCTGCTTTATGTGATGGGTGGAAGCTGGGCCATTGTACCATTTCATCCATTCATCTGCCATGACCCTTTGTGCAAATGCAGCCCCCATCAAACACAGAGAGACCACAAAGAATATGCCAGCGTCTAATTTCTGTCTTCTCAACCCCCATCATAAATAGCATTGCAACACCTTCTAACTTAGCTCCAAACACTGAGGCAACCTAGATGGGACTATCTGACAGTCTTTTCTTGAACTCTTCACTAAAAGGCTCTTTGTCTCACATGGCTTCATATCATTTGGAGGCAAAGGTAATGTGCTTTGCAATGTCATGCTGCTGAAGAAGAAAAAGGCAAGAGAATGAGAACTTATGAGAATAATGATCAGCATTTATAGGTACAAACTTGGGGAAGTCCAAGATCCCAGCCCCCTCCTCCTTTTCATTATGCGCTTCTACAAAAAATTACTGGAATTTTATTATCTTTAAGACACCAAACCAGGCTGAAATCAGCTGCTGGTTTTACCATGTTCTAGGCAAGAGGACAGACACCTCAAGGAGGCTGCTTCAGTAGGAGATCACAACAGCAAACTCCTTACAACAGTCACTTGGGGTATGAGAATAATTCTGGGCAATTCAGCTTTACCCCAGCAGTGGCAGGGCAACAGAGATGTTCAGGTTCCCTGAAAAGAAGGAAACTACCAATCACTTCAGAGAAATACTCCCAACTAACCTCAGCCAAATCCTGTTTCCTTTTTTGTTGTTGTTGTTGACAGAAGCTGCTTTTTCTTCCTTTCTTTCCTTTGAGTTCTCATCCCTCTATGCTGCACTGGTTCTCTCTTCATTTCTCACTGTCATCTTCCTTATCCAGGACCTGTTACTGCAGCCTGTGCTTTCCCTCCCCTACCACCAGTGTCATCTTCTGCTCCTCAGGATCTTTTAACCTGTCTGACACCTACTTCAATAGCACAGCGTCACTATAGTAGCATCACTTCATTAGTGGCAGGGAATAAAAAGTATCTCGTCATCATGGGAAAAGCCAGCACTTCTCTGTGCTAGAAATTTTTGTGGGAGGGAAAAGCAGCATCTGCTGTGATGCTCACTCATCCCCCAGCACACCACAGCTCTCCTCTGGGACCACAGGAAAAGAAAGTTAAAGAGAAACCATTCAGCCTGACTCTGGGATGTTTACTCTTTTCAGCAGTGATTTGCATAGAAGAAACATTACCAAAAAGTTAATGACACTTTGACATTGAAATGACTTTATTTCAACTATGCAGTACAAGATTTCCTAGAAATGTAGAATGATGCATTTTAAAATGGCCCAGACCTTTTCACGATTTCCAAAGGCATTGCAAATCATTCAGTTTCAGAAGAACAAGTTTCCAAATGTCAGAATTTCCTATGAAATAGAAATTCAGTTAAATTGAGTTCTTACTGCCATTCTCACTCACAATAGCTTAGAAAGTGCAGCTGAATCTGGTGGTACTAATCTAGGGAAGTGACAAAGAAATTTCCCCATCTGATGATCTTGTCCACAAAGAATTAATACCCTGTCTACCTTTCGAGTTAAAAATTAAAGTCTTAAAGCAATCTTAAAAATGGTTCCAGCACAATAACTAGAAGTGATACATGCTATTTACATGCTGCTTAGTCATCAGAAAAAAACTCAAAAATAAGTCCAAATCCAGTGATTACTGAAACTAAAGACCAAGAGAGAGTGAGGTGAGTGAATTGCCACCTTTTTTTGCAGAATTAAACTCCCTGGAAACCATAATAAGCAATCACGGCTCTGTAAGAGTGCTTATTCGTCCTCCTGCATAATGTATTTATGGCAGTTTATAAAATACAGAGGACTAATTTGTACCTGTACTGCCTGAGGTGCGTGATTAAGTTTTTCCCCTGGATTTCAAAATTGCATGTGTGAGTGGGAAGGCAGCTAAAGCATTAGAAAGAGTAGCTGTATTCCATTTTTAAATTCAGATGTTTATAGACATCGTTCTGCTTAAAATGATCAGCTTAAATCCCATGTTATGAGGGTTTTAACCTGTGTCTATGAAAGAAGTGCTTTAACTCCTTTCTTACACAGGCTACAGTGCAAGTATGAGTGTTGTTCAGTAGGCATCCTTCATTGATGTTGCCTGTTGTGGTATGGCAACACTGATCTCAGGTTCCTGACCTCCTCTATGGTTAGGTGCTCTCGCTGTTTTTTAACACCCGCAGAAGTGTCAGACCCTGGTGCCAGAGTGTATTATTGGCTGTAGTAGGAAAGGCCACTTTCCTTACATGGGTATATCAGTAGCCGCAGGGGCTCGCTACGACACAGCAGAGCAGCACGGGGCTATGAGCCCACAGTTAAGGTAACGCACCTGCCTTCCAGATGCAGTGCTCTCCCTATGGCCTCTTCTTCCTTCCACAGCAACATGATCAATAGGGAGCACTGGAAAATAAATTGAGTACATAATGATTCATTTTCCTTGATGGTGGATGATAGAAAAAGCAACTTTGTGGGTAGACTTGGGACAGAGCTTGACTGACTTTATTTTGGGATCAACCACCAGGTTCTATGGTTTACAATCCAAGATGCTGCTGTGTTGAGGAAACCTGTGGGTGCTGAGAGCTGCACCCCTTGCAGTGCAGCCAAGGGCCCTGCTAAATTCAGTGGTTTTGTCCCTGTGTCCTTGACATAAAGTAGGAGTAGAGCTCCTGCTTTAAAGCTGGTTATACTGGCTTCCCATCAGCATGATAATCTGCCCCTTCGCTGTTTGGAAAAATGCTGCAAGAGCCTGGAAAGCACCCATCCCCTCCTGGTGTTTGGCTGCCAGGGCTTGGGTCCAGCTTGGGGGGACACTGCAGCCTGTCCAGCTGGTGTCATCCTTAGGTCCCAGCCCTGCTGACCCTACACAGCATTAAGTAAAAGGGTCTGTACATTTATGTAAACATAGGTACTTATTTCTCCCCTCTTTGCTTTAATTAACCGGATACACATGCCTTACTCTGCAGTGGAACAGTAACCATACTGCCCATTAAGTAATGTTTGCCTTTAGACAGCTCGAAGACTTAGGCATTACAAAAGAAAGTGAAAGAACACCAAGGCAAGCTTAGAGCAATAGCCAGAGACACAGCCAAGCTTATAATGAACAACAGAATGCTGGCTGGCAAAAGAAGATTATGTTCCTACCTTCACCTCGGTGAATAGTCTTGTCCCAGTGGAAGGACAAGCTGAGGAACCACAGAAATAGCTCTGGCAACTTGCCTTGGTCTAGTCCTTAAGAAAACTTGGATATAAAATTATCTTACCCGGGGGGTGGCCTGTGGTGTTGGCTTCAATGTAAATTCTATATTATATAATTCATAATAGATGAATAGATAGATAGATAATAGATAATAGAATAAATTCTATTTTATGCACTGCTGATATTTTTATACACTGAGAATGAGAAAAAAAAATCTGACTGAAGTCAATCCTGTTGTTCATCCACAGGTTCTCTAATACACATGTCCATCCTAATGAGTAGTTTACTTTTAGACATCAATTACTTCCTCTTCTTTCCCATGAGGCAGAACCTGGTGTTTGAAATGATGTTTCTTTTCTCAGTGCTTGTCATCCGCATTTAGTCTAGACCAGCTGAAAAATAAGTAGTCAATTCCCACTTCCTTCCATTGCAGAATTTGCAGTAATAACCTGGAATTACAGTTCAAAATCAAATCTTTTTCAGCAGATGGCTTTCAGCAAATAAATACACTTAACTTGACAAGCTTTGTCCTGAAGTACAAAAGCTATGCACATCAAGTCAGAATTTTAGGAGTTTTCATTTTCACATCGTGGTCTGTATTTTGGACATGAACCATAATATGTGGTGAGATGTGAACTCTTATTTGTTCAAATTTACATGATGATTTTTGTATCAGGTGCAGATTCTAAGGGTAGTGGGTAGAAGCAACCCAGAGTGTGAATGACCCCAACTTACCACCAGTTTTTTACAGCACCTACTGTCTTGTGTTATATGTTATCATGTGTTACAAAACAGTAATCATCTTCTGCCTACCTCACCCCACTTTAAACTAAGGATCTGTCTGCCTTTGAGAAATATTAAAGTGTTTTAGGAGCCTTTTAGGGGTAACTGAAAGTCCAGATGTCCCTAAAATACACACAAATGAACCAGGGAAATAAATATTTTCTTACCTCCACTGCATGAGACTAATGTGTCAAAACCAAACCAAACCAAACCAAAAAAAATACCCAAGGCCATGCAATGGTACCAGTAAGATCTATAAGGCTAAAAGCACAGTGTAATTCAATGGCTAGCAGCTGAAAGTGAAGTTCAGAAAAGCCAAGGCAGAAATGAGGGTTTGAGATTTTTGAGTGAGGTTAATTACCTATTAAAAAGAAATCAACACGGGACTGGAAATTCTCCATCCCCCAAGTGGCTTTCAGTTCTGGTCTCTTTACATTGCAAAAGCATTCAGGCACTTCCTTCCTTACAAGTGAGTCTCTGAATACTTTTCTGTAGTGGTTGCCTACCACCACAGTAACATGCAGGGTTTTTCCTTAAGCACCGTGAGCAGGTTCGAGTTCACGTTCAGATTCCTGTTTGTTTTCCCAGACCGCAATGAATTCCCAAATGTTGTGCACATCCACTTCCCTCACCACCGTCCCCAGGCTCTCCTCCATTTCCTAGGACCACCTGCAAAATCACTTATGCTCTCCTCAGACTGTTGTGAACACCCACTCGTTTGGCAAAACATCAAAACAATTATCTACCTTGACAGTTATTTCTTTTCTCTTTCAGATCTGCTTCATTCCACCGTGCACTTGTCCCTGCTGAGCAGATGTACAGTCTCGCTGGTGAGTTTTCTCCCTCCTCCACTCCACTTTTGCCCTTTCTGTCTCATCATCCTCTCTGTGGCTTTTTTGTTTCATAGGCTCTACCTCCAGGGAATTTATGCTACATCTTTGAGAATTACAGGAGGAGATGTCCCTTAACTTCCAGCAAAAGGTCTTGCTAGAAGACAGAGGAACTGTGAACATAGAAAATCCCTTAATTTGATGGTAATGTGAATAACTCTCTAGGGTTTAATCATTCTCTTAAAATGTCTACCAGCACCTGCCCAGAGCTAAAAAAAGAATGTGGATACAGCATTAGTACATAAAATATGCATTCTGTGAAATTCTGTATTATGCCCGAAAACTGTCTCCTTTTAAGAATAAAGTTAATGAGTATTGAAATCTGGAATAACAACACCACCACCACCAAAGATCATGTTCTGTACCCAATTTTACTGCATTTTTAATTCATTACGGAAGTATGTTTGTTGTTCTATATCGCAATACCATAAGACTTTTCCTTTAGCTGTATCTTATAACAATTTTACTTTTATGGATATACATTTTCATCATGTTATACATCATACGAATATTCATCTGTCATGGTTTTAGCTGGAATAGAATTAATTTTCTTCACTGCACCTGGCCTAGTGCTGTGCTTTGGACTTAGTATGAAAATGATGTTGATAACACTCAGATGTTGCGGCTGTTGCTGGGCAGTGCTTGTACTAGTCAAGGACTTTTCCAGCATCCCGAGCTCTGCCGGGTGCACAAGAAGCCGGGAGGGGAGGCGGCACAGCTAGGAGAGCGGATTCAAACTGGCCAAAGGGATATTCCATATCATGTAACATCATGCCTAGTGTGTTACCTGGGAGGGGCTGGCCGGGGGAGGGAGGCAGCAATCGCGGCTCAGGGACGGGTCAGTCGGCGGTTGGTGAGCGGTTGAATTGTTTGTGTTTCTGGTTTTTTTCCTTTGTTTTTCCTTTTCCATTTTATTATATTATCATTATTGTTATTATTATCATAATCATTATAGTTATTAGTTTTATTATAATTATTGAACTGTGCTTATCCCAACCCACAAGTTCTTTTGCTCTTCTGATTCTCTCCCCCGTCCCACAGAGGTGGGGGGAGTGAGAGAGCGGCTGCGTCGTGTTTAGTTGCCGACTGAGGCTGAACCACGACATCATCTTACCATACAACACAGAGCCTATGCTGCAGCTGCAGAGGAGCAAGTTCATTGGACTGGACACGAGCAGAAGCCAAGTATCAGGATCCCACCAGGCTCTGAGCTGCAGACATCTCACAAAATCACAGAATCATTCAATCACAGGTTGGAAGGGACCTCAGGGCTCATCTAGTCCAACCTTTTTTAAGAAGAGCACAATCCAGACAAGATGGCCCAGCACTCACACTTTACTTTCTTGCTAAAGAGCAAGCGCTCGCGAGGGTGTGCCATGTTGGTGAGATTGCACATGTGTAGCTCTGAGAGACAAATTCATAGGTTTCTGTATTGGAGTAACATTTCCCATTCATTTTTAACAAGCATGCATCTTCATGTTAGAGGCAATGTTATTCTTTAGAGGGCAAGAATTCTGGACATCACAACCTGGAAAAATGTTTCCCAAAGCAATCAGATCTATTAACTTACTAGTATTAGAATTTCTACAAGCTGTAGACAGGTTGGATTTACATATATATGAGAGACCTTTTTAATTGAGAGCTTTTACATACTGGGCCTATAATTTGGAAGTGGGGGGAGGTTTAAAGCAGCAAGTAACCTAAATGTTTAAAGATGTGATCAATCGCAGTACACAGAGTAATACACGGGCTTTAAATGGCTCCATACCTGGAAGGTCCTGTAACACCAGTACAGGTATATGCTGGGCTGGTTCCTGTGCAGCTTAATAGATGGGCTCTCATTTTCAGCTCAGGGCTCTCAGGTGCTGCTCCAGTTCCCACCAGCAGGAACAAGCGACCAAACTACAACCAAGGGTCAGAATGCTTCAAGACTGCTCCAGATATATGTCCTGCTCTCTCACCCACCTTTTCTTAGTGCACCAAGAGAAGAAGAAAGCACCTCCATGACCTCTGTAAACGTCAGACACCTTCTCTCCAGAGATGGCCTTTCCCAAGCTGCTGTGCAGGGGAGTGTCACTGCTGTCACCTGGGTATACAGTCATCATGTTTAGATCAGATATTAGTTGTGCAGAAGATACGTGGGGGTCAAAGATAGTATTATGCACAAAGCAGATTCCACGTTGACAATTATTCAGATACCTTCACCTGTAAAGTTGGACAGTTGTGGCTGGTAGACATGTGGTACATCCCTCCTGGGGACTCATGTTTGCTGGATATGATCCAGCTCTGCTCTGGAGGTAGCAGAGCTGAGACAGTGGCATGGTGCTCAGGATAACACACACCCTCTTTTCACATGGTGGTACAGCTTCTGGATGATGTGGAAACAATAATGATGGACTGATAGATTATCCTCTGGATTTATCCAGAGCAAACTCTCACCTCTCTGCTCTGTGTTTTGCTTTAGAAATGTAAACAAACCTTGATCCCAAAGCAGGCAGGTCTAGAGGTATATCACAGTTAACTGTCATGGATATGTTTTTAAGAGATGTGTGAGATAACTGTCTGAAGAGCCAGTGGTGTCCAGCACTTTTGTCAGGGTAATGTCCATGCAAGTAGAACAGAGACTGTGGACTATTCATTTTTGATGGAAAGAAAGCTCAACAGCAGAACTGTGAGGACCTGGCAAAGGACCCTTCCTGTCTCCATCTCCTTTCATCTCCTTCTGAGAAGATAAAAACAAACTTTAAGAAGAGAAAGGGGAGGGAAATCTCCGCAAGTAAGGCGCCAGCACTCAAACCCATTTTAATCCGGTGCTGTAACTTCTGCCTTCCAACCAGCCCAAGCACAAGAGCGCTCGCAGTGACCAATTCCTTCTGCATAACACTCTTCCAACACATGAAACCATGTACAAAGCCTGGCATCATTAGCAAAAGTAATCTAGATTAAGTGATTAATAACAGTATGGTAATTGAAGTGATATTCCCCAGACCTGATATTCAAGGCGTCATGGCAGGAGCAGCACTGCAGCCTGGAGCAGCAGGCAGGAGAGGGACAGTCCTGTGGTTGAGAGACCACCTGGGGTGAGGGAGCCAAAGCGAAACCATGGTGCTGCACCATGTGTTCTCGCTGCCCTTGCAGCAGTGATGCAGCTGGATCTCAGAGGGGAGGGAGAGCATGTTTACAGCACCCTCATACCCCTGGTAGGTGTGTGCCTATCTCCTGTTATCCAGAAACAGCACTGTAGGACAGATGCATCTCCCCTTTAAGTGAGATTCTGTTAGACAAGACCTCTTCCTTTTCCTCATCAGTGCCCTGCAAGACTGCAGTCTGCAGATGGGCTCCCCAACCTCCCCGTCACAGGCTGGCTGGCTCTGTGGCATGGGAGACCTCAGTAATGATTGTCTGACCAGCAACATTAAACTAGAGGAGAACAGAGATGATGTTGAGGGTGTAGGAATGAAAACAGAGAAAAAGAAAAGACAATACAACAGAAGTGCATTTGGAGACATTAAGGTATCAGGTTACATGCCCTTACAGATGCATCCAGTGCCATGCAGGATGCTCTCAGTGAGCAGAGACCTGCACGGGACTGGCAGAATAGCCTCAGGACCTACAGGAGATGTAGGCATTCTGTGCTGGAACTGGAGGCTAGGTGGGATAGTCTAAGGCATCCCAGCTAGTCCTCAAAACCTATTTTAGGCAACTGATTCAAACTCTGAGGAGAAAGGGTGTTTCTCAAGCACTAAAAGGAACTCTAGACGTTTTTAAAAAAATTACTTATTTGTTTATCATCCCCTCTGTTTATTCATTACTATATATGAACTATGTGTCCAAGGCTTGACCAAGCTTCTGCCTGGAAATTATAACAATCTAGTTCATGTAGAAACAAAGTCAAGTGTCCAGCAGGCAGCATCAGCATTCGCAAGTCTAAGAATGGCTTATTTAGAAACATAATGAAACCTGAGATAGGGAGAGAGAGTTTCCCAGGGATTTGGAAAGAGCAAGGAAATGCTGGGCTGAAAGTTTGATCTGAAAGGCAAGGGATGACTTTGGCTGCATGAAATTCCCAAGGGATAGGAGTGTGTCTTGAAATAATCAACAAGCATAAAGAAAAATGTAAGAACAGAGTACCTGGAAAAGTTCTGGCAGGTCCTTTTCAGTTTAAGGCAGATAATGGGAATTGCATTCTAGTTGGATACATTTAAAGCAGAAAAAGTAACTGAAAAGGCGCTGATAAAACTTTTTTTTTTTCTCATAGCTCTCATTACTTTTGTCTGGAGTGAAGTGGCCAGTTACTCCTCCTCTCTTCCCAGAGTCTTGCTAGAGAAAAGGGATATGCTTCCAAATGTCAAGATATGTCAGGAACTCAATCTGTGCCAACTAACACCAGTGAGGATGAAAAGAGAGAGCATGTCTGGGAAGAGACTCCCAAGTCTCTGCAGTTATTCAGGTTTCAGTACATCAATGCTGCATGATCATTTTCTAAGCCAGCAATTCAGTCTCCAGTGTGCTAACTGTAAAAGTTGGGAAGCCATCCTTGCTTTGCAGACCTCTACATTTTGAATACCAATGCTACAAAACCCCAGATTTCTAGGTTTACTTGCTACAGGTCTACTAACCAGCTTTCCCAGGAGTTTGGAGAAGGGATCATTGATTAATGAGATGAGGCAGTAGTCAATGAAAGCAACAAATGGGTGGGCTCAGGAGGATTGACTCTTGAGAACTAATTAATGTGTGGACATGCCATATGGGCTGGTGGCATACAATGTAGTTCACTACCTGCTGCCACTCTTGGCACAGCACCAAGAAGATTCAGAGCATCTGTCAGTCCCCAGGATCTGTAACAGCAAACTGCAGTGCAGGGAGCTTCAAAACAAGCCTTGAACATCAAAACTCTTTGGTAAATCCCTAGAAGAAAAAGCCTAGAAATAGTGGAGAATTCACTGTATTAAAAAAAAAAAAAAAAGGTGGAATTGTTTCCTAACAAAATAAAGCCTCACATGCCTGCCCCTTTCCCTGCTTTTCCTCTTTGGCTCCAGACTCTTCTTTTTAAATCTCTTTTGACTATTTTAATTAGCATCACGGTCGTATGTTTCCTCTGTGAATATCTTAAAATAAAGCTTTTCAGATTTTCAGCTTCAGTCTCCACCTTTCCCTCCTGTCTTCCCCAATTCATTTTAATAAGGACCAGGTTCTTTCCAAAGAGGTGTTGTAGCAGTTAGGAAAAAATACAATATGAACAAGTTACATCCCACTTAACTGTCATTAGCCTTCTTGAAAAACAAACTTTCTCTAGCATTTCTGGTTATTTAGCCAAAGTGTAGGGAGACAGATAGCTATTCTGCTTTGCTTTGCCAGCTGAGACACACGCAGGCTAGTTACAAGGTACTGGCAGGAGTTGACACCAGCACTCTTAAAAGTGGACAATTGATTTTTCAATCTAACACAGAAGCAGTAAGCTAACTAGGACTACCCTGTGTTCTTGTGCCCAGCAGAAACCATTGACTGAGTTAGTGGATGGGGTTTTGTGGAGTGGGGATTAAGTGTAAAATCAAGAATGGGTGTCAAAGATTAAGATCCTGGTGCAAGGAAAATGCTTTGTCCCAATCATTGTAATCAATATTTCACAAGAGATAATTTGAGTTTCACTTGCTGACAGCTGTATCACAACAAGGCAAACAACGCAGAACACTGTGAACAAATTAGAAAAAATGAACAAAATTGCTCCTCTTTCTCCCATGCTTAATCTAAATCAGACATTCATTCTGATCTTACTTTCTGAAGTATCAGACTCAACATCAGCGAATGGATATAAGCTTTGAACAAAACTCTAGCTGACATTCGCTTTGCGTCTGTGACCAGGCACAGCTGCAGATTATGCCTTCATCTAAGATAAATGAATGAAGTGCTACTAGGAGTTTATTCTGCAGGCCCTGCATTAGCCTTTCTTGGGACCTGATCCAAATTATGGGATCTTTCTAAATTATTGGAAAATTTTCTGTCAGTTACAATAGACATTTGATTGGGTTATCAGTGAAGAAAAACAGCTATCTTCTTGGACTAAAGAGATGAACAGTCTCTGCAATATTTCCTTTAGAGAATGAATCAAAGAAAACCAGCTTTCAGCTGAGATGTTTACGTCTGTCTTATGCATCAGCAGACTTGAATATGGTGGAACTTTAATGAGGTATTTGTGTAGAGCAGTTGAAGTTGTCTAATTACTGACTTTTCTAGGAGCATCTTTTGTTCCCACTGGGACCTGGACTGTTTTCAGGGTAGTCTGGCTGGAAATAAAGGATTAGTTTACCTGTCTCTGTTACTGAAAGCTAACATGACTGAAGGCAGTAGACAGTGCCCTTTTGTACTTGCTGAGAGAATTCTCTCCAATTAGACATTAAGCTCAACTTAATGCTTTAATTGTTGGACATTCAGGATGTGTTTGATTGAAGTTCAGCAATAAGAAGAGATGCAGCTGACAGAAGTTTGTGGGCTCATTGAAATTTAGAAAAAAAAAAACCTGCTGTTATTTTCAGGCAAGTAATCTTGCATGTTTTATCTGAGTAGATTATGCCATTCCATGTCTTCACAAATAAAGAGGATATCATTGGGTGAAGACACTGTGGTGACACAACTTTCTTTCCTATACGCAAAATGTTGACCATCATATAAGCCACTAATTTTGCTGGGAGTACCATAATTTGGCTGAGTAACTGGGTAAGGCACCCACAAGAGAAGCTCTTGAAGAAAGAACTGAGCATGGAGTTGGGCAGCTGAACTCTGAGTTGTATGTGGAAGAGACGAGATGTCCTAAAAGAGTATACAAAACATCCATCAGCCCAATAAAGGGTGCTTACAAGTGGGGAATAGTAGACCGAGAAATGTATGCAAGTCAAATTTCAAGGTGAGTACTTTGTGTGCAATGATCCGTCTTCCATTAGAATGTTGGCCTTACCCTGGCAAGTCTAGGAACCTCTTTTGGGAAGAAGTAGAAGTGAGGTCTTACTGCCTGGTTTGTTCTAAGGACTAGACTTTTTTATCAAAGAGGGATACCATCACTGTCCACATTTCCAAGAAAAGTTGCTGTAACGAGACTCCATAAAGGACTCTATTCTGTGCATGTGATCAAGCCTTTTTGTGAACAAGTAAAGAAAATCCCAGCATTGTAGTGCTCAGCTGGGCTTAGAATAAGCTAGATAAGACTGGGGAAGTCTCATAGCTGTATTAACTTAAAAAAATCCATCCAGGCAAATCAAGTTTGCTTCTTAGGAAGTGTGGTTAGCCAGAGTAGATCAGTACTGTTAAGGGGCTGGAGCTTGTCAAGCATTTAAGCTTGCTTTTTGGGCATTTCTGTGTGCCTCTGCCCTGTACTATGTCAACATCTTCTGAAGGACACAGCCTCATCTGGAGCTGTTCTGGGCATGCACACAGGCAGAATTATGGGTTTCTGAAGAGCATTACAACCACACAGGTTTGGCAGCAGCTGACTGAGATACTTTGGATACCATACCTTCAATGCTGCTTAAATCATGCTTTTAATGTTTATGACCTGTGTAAGATTTGGCATGGGATCTTGAAATAATAAGTTAATACGTTTGATCTAGCTAAGTACCTTGCCCTCAGAAGAGATGGTCAAAAGAAGCTGTAATATTTCTGCTAGAAAGTAGTAAGAAAAGGTGCTTGTCAGCATATTTTTAAAAAACATATTCTACAGTTATTACAAATTAATGGGAGCTGAACCTACTATTCAGAGGTTTTGAATGGCTGATACTTTGCAATCAAGTCCAATGTTTGCGCTCTACAAGCATGATACTGCAACTTTTCTTTGTAAGTGCAGAGGAAGGAGATGGATGAGGAGATATGGATTCAAATCTCCATGGGCATAGCTGCACTGAAGAATGAGCAAAGCAGCTCAGCAGAAGGACCAGGAACCATCCAGAGATTAAGTGTGGCAATTACCAGACGTGTTCACCAGCTATTTTTGAAGCTCTGTGGGAATATCTGATAACAGCCATTTAGCCTGACACATCACTCTGGCTTTTCCTGCCAGTACAGCCAGTCAAAGCACAGTGGAAAGTTTATAAATGTCGGAGTTAAAAATACCTTTAGCTTAAGGCTTTGATCAATGCAAGACTGAGATGCGTGTCTGGTCTGAGGGCTGGGATGCAGTACCTAAACCACACTTGAGCAATAAAACTGCTATTTGGGTTGCCCTACTAGGGCATCCTTCCATAAGTGTACTTTAACCCTTCACTAAGAGGAGTTCTCCATATTTGGAAAACATATTCCATGTCTGCCAGCTGCATAGGCTTCTCCAAACATACCTGAGAGTCAGTCACAAGCTATAGCATGGCTCTTGCACCACAGATGGGATTAATAAGAGAATAATTAGAAAAGGTGGTAGCTGTGTATCTAGAGGAACATATGCACATTTAATTTCATTTTGCATTAGATTTATCTCTAAAGCAATTTGTAACAAGTTTCTTCTAAGTTAGGATATGGAAACCAGCTTAACATACATATCTACACTCTTACAAGTCGTCCTTGCTCTGTGAAGTCTGTCGTCCAGATTGAGTCCCTGTCCTTCATGAGGGAATAGCATTTTCTGAAACTTGCCACCACATTTTTCTACAAGCTTTTAGTTGTCACATATTCCTACCTGCAACAGGTAAAAAATATCCATCCCATACCAATAGGAATTGTAGAACCTGAGTTACCAGTACTCAGAGTAAAACTCCTAGAAACCTGAACTGCTACTTATACATCTTACCTTCCCTATACTGCAACATTAAACTGTGTTTGCCATTGTCTATGTGGGAGATATGGGTTGGAGAACTTGGAGTAAAATCTTCTCTTTGTCCCAGACCATGTCCCAGGCTTTAATCACTCCAGCCAACCATTGGCAAATGCCCCATTGAAGGCTGTCCCACAGAAGTATGGCAGAAGTATGTGTCCTGGTTTTGGCTGGGATAGAGTTAATTTTCTTCCTAGTAGCTGGTATGGTGCTGTGTTTTGGTTTTAGTATGAGACAGTTGATAGTAGATAACACACTGATGTTCTGGTTGTTGCTAAGTAGTGCATACACTAATCAAGGACTTTCCAGCTTCTCATGCCCTGCTAGCAGGAAGCTGGGGGGGGCACAGCCAGGGCAGCTGCCCAAACCAGCCAAAGGAATATTCCATGCCACGTGACATCATGCTCGGTGGGGGGAGTTGGCCTGGGGGCGGACCATGGCTTGGGAAATGTCTGGGCTTCAGTCAGCAGGTGGTGAGCAATTTTATTGTGTATTTCTTACTTTGCATATTCTTTGATCTATATTTTTATTATTATTATCCCTTCCTTTTCTGTTCTATTAAACTGTCTTTATCTCAACCAATGAATTTTACTTTTTTTTCCTGATTCTCTCCCCCATCCCACTGGTGGCGGGCAGGGAGCAAGGGAACACCTGTGTGATGTTTAGCTGCCTGCTGGGTTAAACCACAACAGTATGTTTTCATTATTTTTGCAGTGTTACCAACCTGCACCTCCAAAAGGGAAGACACTGAGGATTGAAAGAAATTTATAAAGAAGACATCTTTCTTAGAAACACAAGATACAACATAGCAACAACATTCTTATCAAATACTCTAAGTCTAGTAAAGTAGATTTATATGACCGTTGTTTTTCACTTTCTCTTTTCAAAGGCACCATACCCAGCATTACAGGACAGTCTGCTGTGAAGGCTTATAAAAAGACATGTCCTTCAAGTTTGTAAAGGATGGTGTCTTCAAGCCACCACATTCCTGAAACAGTAAGTTCAGAACAAGCTCTTCATAAATTCAAATTCATAAGTGTTCTCAGTGGGACTGAGTAAGGACAGAAAATGAAAAAATGAATTTCAGACTGCAGCTCAATGGGCTTCAAAGTCTTTACTGCCTTTTGGTCTGCTTAATGAAGACAGTTCAGACTGTAGATATCTGAGTGCCAAAATATAGGTATCATGGTGTCTATGATTTTGCTGTAATCAGTATTGACCCTAGCTAGTGAGCCCAAATAGGTACTTAGGTCCCCATGAGATGAGACTACATTTGATCAGCTGGATAACCTACTTCTTGTCATAGGAACTGGTGGATCATATGCAGTTGTCTCAGCAAGATCATCGTAGCCTCAAAATATCCCAGGTCTCCCTTCCCCTTTACTAATTTCAGGTAAAAGTAACTTATTTTGCTCTGTGGAATGAGTTCCAGTGTTGCCATTTTGAATCAGAACACAAAGAGTTAAACCATATCACACAGAAAACCTTATCCTAACTAGTTAACAATCTACTTATTCTCATGACTATCATTCATCCAAAACCATACAGACTAGTGTAATGCTAAAAAGACATGGAATTCGTAGTATTGGCATAGATTGCACAACAATGGTAATAAATGCTAAGCACCAATTACTATTAAAAAAATCACTGAACAGAAAATTATGTTAATGATAATGAAAGAAATCAGAAAGCTTGGAGTCATCTACACTGTTTCAATCAGTCTGCAAAACAACATAGGATTAGATAATCAGTACATTATTTCTGATCCACTGAATGAAAGCTGATATCTGCCTAATTATTAAATTGACAGACACGTCTTCATAAACAGCAGCATACTTTCACAAAGGCCCTCAGCCCATGTGAAAAGAATAATACCCTATTTTGTAGCCAGGAGCTGTTTAGGTAAGGAAATAAATTCCCTATGTACTGGCTTTCAGTATTCCCCTGTGGAGACCTAGAAACATCCATCTCTTCTTGACAAGTGATAGTAGGCTGTACAGAGGAAAATAATCAGTAAGCACATTTTCATTGCCACAGAAGTCAGAAAACACTCTCTGCTAGACTTGATAGAGAACCAAATTCTAAAAGCAAGTCTTCATTTGGAAACTCTCACTCCCCAACATGACTTTTCACTGTAAAAAGCAGTAGTTTTAATGTCCCAAGCATTTATTTTCAGCTCATGTGGAGGACTAAGTGATCTCAGAGATAACCAGGAACAACATATGCACTGATTTAATATGAAATATTTTAATTGTTCCCAGAAGAGGAGTAGGAAGCCAATGTCACTGACTTATGAAATATAGTCTTTACATTGAACAGGAGTACATTTATACTCATAAAATAAGAGCTGCATGGCAGATTACCAAATCAGGAAGAGCAGTTGGGCTTGTATCTCATGATATGTTGCCACGTCCTGTGTACTTTCACATCCAGCCCTCCCTGTAACCCACAACTCCTCCAATATTCATTACATCTTGTAAAATGGTTGTCACTTGTCTGTTCACTCAGTCAGTCCCAGCGGGAGAAATATTTGCAGTAGAGTGTCTTCTGTAATAATCCAGCTGGTGTTTAGAGTCAGCAGACCACTTTTTCCCTTTGCTGCAGAGGGTTCAGTTTTGTGCGGGTGGAATTCATCTTACCCAAATATAGTCCACAGAAAAAAATTAGTACTGCTGGGTAAGATTTGTCTACACTATTTTAGGCATTCACCTCAGGATGAGAAGATTTCCGCCATCAAGCACCTATTTCTCTTCACTGACAGTACAGTGAGCTTGTGCTGACTCACTCAGATGTAGGAGTCTACATCTGGTCTGATGAATCCTGCCTAGAGTCTCTTGAAGATAAGGGTAAGACCTTGAACTGGAGGCAAGCTCTTACAAAAAGCAGATGTAAAAAGAAAATGTATGTAGCAGGCCACATTGCTGAGGAGATAAACTACATCGAGGCACTTACCTGCTATTGGTGGGTCTTAAAACAACCCTGATACAAAATGTTCTGTGATTCAAAAATACCTGAGCTTGTTCATGATACATTTAGTCTTGTTCTGGTGTATATTTCTGTCCAAGTTGGTGTTATACATCATTAAGTGGAAAGCTTGGTGCTTCAGTGATTAAAAAAGACTTCTTTAAATTTGACAGCTTCTGATAAAGACAAAATTCATTCATTTAAAAGGCAACAGCTGTTCCTAAATAACATCTTATGTAGACAAGAAGTAGATGGGAGAGCATGTCACTGAACAATGTAGTAGATGGACACTTTACCTGCCTGGTAAATTTATCTGATTGGGATATCTTTCAGCATCTTATCTGTAATGATCAATATAAATGTTTCCATAGAAATATTTTTTGTATATTGGAGAACAAACAACTCTACTTTTCAGAGTATTTATCAAAATGTTATCTTAAAATGCATTCATGCACCTATTCCAATATAGTTATTTGGTTTTTTTGTTGTTTTGTTTGTTGTTTTTTTTTAAAAAAAACCAAACAAACTTTTGGCTTCCATTCTATATAACTACAAGAATGTCTTTGAGGTCTGCCAATTTTTCTTAAATGTTTTTTTGTAGACTGTGACATTCTCAGCACTCATCAAGGCTGTCACTAGTGCCAGCAACCAGAGCTGACTGTAGACAAGCCACTCAAATGATAAATTACTTCCACAGATAACTAAAAAGTATCTCAACAATCCAACAACAGATTTGAAACTCAGGAGAATCTTGGCCAGGAAAAACTTTAGGACTAATACCTAAACCAAAACAATAGTGAAAAGCCTAGTACTTCTGAGAGAAAAAAATACATGAGCTGTCCATTCTTTGTTGAATAGGGATGAGTATATTCCCTAAAAGGTAACACACACAAGCTACATCACAACTACATGGACATGCAAAAACAGGAAACATTTCACATGGATCAGGAATCATATTCTATAACTAAAATCCAATTTTTGAAAACGGATAAGAGTTTCTTAAGGAAAATGTTGGAAATCGTTGTGCAGGTACTGTGCACCTTTGCCTTATTCTAAGGCACAAAGCTGCTATATTTTGGAAAACAGAAGCTGCAATCACAAAGTTAGATTCCTCTTCCTCCAAAACATCGTTACCAGCTGGACGAAACCTGATGGTAGCATGGCAAAAGGTATAAAGCTGTCATCTGTAATCAAACCCTGAAATGTATTACAAGTTAGATTGAGTAGTTAGTTGAACAGTTTAAATGTTTGCATCATTGTACCCCCACACATGGGCACCAATTGGTGCTTTAGTACTATTAGACAAAAAACCTAATTTATTTCTTGTTATTTTAATCACAGCACTTTCTTCTCTGACTGAACAATATGAGTGCCACATTTTAAAATCAGTGGGTGTTGCTCCTGTTTTGTAGCTGAAGAATTGGGCCCCATTTTTAAGGGGCTTTTTAAAAGGCTTCTTCAACTGCAGAAATTGGCTCACTTTCCTCACAGTGGAGATAGCTGATAGAGCCAATACTTTCTTTGCCATAGCCACAATACAGTTTATAACATATTTGGGCAAAAAGTCAACCTTAATTTCCTTAACTACATGTTTGATGAGAGCATTGCACTCCAACTTAGTTCCTGAAGCCTTAAGATTGTTACAGTTACTTTTTCCAAAATGGACTATATTCTCATAAATAGTGGGGATGACCTGCTATCAATTGATATGATTTGCAGAGGTTTGAGTTAAATATTGGACTTCATTTGCATACACAGTTGTATTGAGTGCCTATTGCACAAGCATGGTCATGACTGTGCATTCAGATATGATCACTTAGCTCTGGATGCAGCTAACTGAGCTTTCCTTGACACTAATGAAATGTCGGGGTTTAGTGTTTTAAGACATCTTTGTTCATGCAACTTTCTTTGATAATTGCACTAACATTTAAAATTGGAGTAGCTGAAGCATTGTAGTCAAAAAACAGACTGTTAGGAAGCAGTGAGTAAGTACGGAAAAAACAACCATGCAATATATAACTATTACATGAGCCCTTACTCGTTTAAATCCATGCAGCATTTTGTGCATGTATTTCACATGTAAAGTGTCATCATTGCATCTCCATGGCGCTTTAAAGCAATTCACTCACTCTCCTGCCTCTGCTGTGTGTTTTCCTAGCAGAATTCTTCCCTGTTGGTCTTTGACATACATGACCATTTCAAAAATGACATTTTCTGTGATTTTGCTTCCCTTTATTCCACGCTTTACTGGCAGTAGACAGGTGCCCGCTTACTTTCTGTTTTAGAAAATGAGACAAGAAAGGAGAAGGGAAAAGAGAGGAGAAGGGTGAAAGAAGAAAGAAGTAAGAAGGAAAAAGAAGAAGAAAGAAAAGGGAAAAAATGTAGTAGTAATACTTATTACGATCTGAATGTAGCTGCATTTTCATCTTTTACATGAAGAAAAGGTGAGTCTATACATGACTAGATGGCATTCCAAGGCATGGAGTTGGATACTGATGTCTCAATATTTTCCCTTAGGAAATTCAGTTGAATGAATTCAGCACATTGCAATATTGCAACATTCATTTTCAGTCATCTTTCATATTTTCCCTTAGCTGAAAAGAGAAAATGATCCTGTAGAGCTGAATCCAAACAGAAGACAAATGTATTTATTGCATTTGCTTTACAGATATACAGGTAAATTACTTTAAATTCCCATGTAACAGAAAGTGATTTGTTTAAATGGAAAAACCTTTGTGTTTTTTTGTGAGACATGAAAACGTATCCCTGAACAAATGATTATACTGAAATAAGATATCTGAAGCACACTAACATGCCACATCTCCTGAACGAGCGATGCTCTTTTAAGTATTTACAAACATTCAACATTTCAGAGGTGTATCAAGTCCTAATTCAGGTTATTTTTTAATAACACTTCCCAAGAAGCAACACCTTTTAAAGAAGCTTTAGCTACAAGTTAAACCTCACTTAAAAACAACTCTGAAATTTCTTCAAGAGTTAAGTTGTAAGTCTCTAGCTCTCAAAAACTGAAATATCTGTGATGATGGGTTGATCCTATTGACTCAACGAATTCACATTGGGCAGTACAGCAGAGCAGAGCACCTAGCCCAGTGCTCAGCCAGCTGTCTACAGCTTCAGCAGCTACAACCCTGTCAGCAAAGTCCCGTTCCAAGGCAACTGCCTTGTCAAGAAGAAGTATTAATTAGTCCAGTATAATGCAATTCTAACACAGCTCTACTGCTTTCGGGACTCAAATTACTATCTTTGCATGCTACTTTACTTCATATTCACTTGGACATCACATTGATTATTGTAGACATATTCTTTGGGTTTTAGAAACCACAACCAAATAAAGAACAGGATTTGCACAAACATTTAGACACCTAAATGCCTTCAAGATCCAGCTCTCAGACTTTTGCCAGTTGCTTGTGGTAGCTGGTTTGGTTTCCATGCCAGCAGCAGCATTAACTAGTTCCTCTCTTCTGGGTGTGCGTATCAGCTACTATCAGGCCGGAGTGATGCTATTCCTAGAAGACACCCAGAGTAGTTCAAATTGTGTGCCAGCCTTCTTTCCCAAGCAAAAATCAATACAAGTGATAATATATTTCATTTATAAAGTTAATGCCCAGAGGCCTCATTCAAAATCAAATAGTTAGAAATTACATTGATTTCTTTCTGAAAGAGATCAAACCTGAGGAAGAGCTTTCAATGCCTACACTGTAACATGCTTTTCTACCATATTCGAGAGGATAATACAAATAAGATTTGTTATTATACTCTCTGTGTCAAAAGGTGATAGGCCTGGAAATAACTCTTGTCTAATGAAAGACAGGAGCATGGGTTTTTGTTTTGAGTAATTCTGGGAAAATGACCTTGACACTGTAGATTTAGACAGATTAAAGTCTAGCAGTGCAATGAAAACAAATCTAGATAAATATTGGAATGTATTTACATTTTTTAAACCACCCCAGTTAAAAGTGACTTGAGTTTTATGGTCAGACTTTTTCTAAGAGGCACATTCTTGACACAGTTTTGAGCCCTACATTGAGTAACAATGTAGAAAGGGCAAGATCAGAAGCAAGCAGTAAGGTTCCATTGAAGTGTATAAGGAAAGGATCAGATATCTTTGCATTGAAAAGAATATTAATTGTTTAATAATTATTCCTTTGAAAAACAAATATACAGTGAATTTGGAACCACTGTTGTGAAGAAAAAGACTGAAGAGTTCAGTTGCACTTCTAAATACTTTTACTCTTGGAAGGTCTTGAAAATATTATTTTGCTAATTCAAGTTATTCAGGAGAAGTGTGCAGTAGTTGCTGGATTATGTAGAGGCAAGATGCCCAAAAGGTGGTTCATTTTTCGCTTTGACAAATGTACAGGCAGAAAAAAAGGGAAATATTCAATGAAAATATTCTTCAGAAGAAGACAAAAGGACCTGCTCCATCACTGTGTGAGACTAGAAAGTTAATAAGCAGCTTTCTGGTGTTATCTTCTGCTTTGTTTAGACTTCTCTGGACTTTAAGAGTAATCAAATGGCTAAATTAATTAACCTTACTAATAAAAGAGATCTTAAGCTTGAGTAAGGGGTGGGGGAAATAGAAAAAAAAGGCAGAAAATGCTTAGATAAGTTTAAGTTGGCCCTGTGAGCAGGGATTGCGATAGATGACCTCCAGAAGTTATTTGTAACCTAAATTATACTACACTTCTATAAATTGCATTTCTGGCTCGGTCTGAGCCAGTAGAACTCACACTGATGCTTATGGGGAGCCAAGTGATGCGATCGCAGGCAGTTCACAAGGACTGCTTTTGAGAATTATGGGGGACAGGTGAAAGCAGAACCCTTGGAAAGAGTTTGTGTCTTATCTGTTTAAAAAAAGAGAAAAAGGCTGGAGTAGGAAGACAAAAGTGTCAGAAGTGTAGCCTAGCGAGCCAACTCCAACACTCCTTGAAATACTGCAACAAAAATACTAATTTACAAGCCCCCAAAAAGCCAGCAACAGCAACGTGAATTTCTCAAGACCAACTGATGTTGATTAATGCATTTTATTCCACAATGGATCCAAAACACTTGAAGGAAATGGATGTGATGTGTTGTATTTTTACTTAAAACACCATGAAAAGCCTATTAATACAACATTTTTTCAAGCCAGCTAGAGTAATGTCATGTAGATCAGGGGTTCCCAGGCTTGGTTTCCTAAGTTATTGCTGCCAATAGTGGCAAAAAGTCCCTGACTCTCTGCTGGGCAGCATTCAGGTAAAAGGGAGGCATTTTGCTGTCTAACAGTAAGTTTTTAAAGTAGATTGAATACTCTTCTGGAGGTACTTATACCGTGTTTTCTAAATGACTGCCCTAGCTGAAATTGTTATAAGCTATATACAATTGCCTGAAAACCCTATGCCAAAAATTATCAGTGTTCACTGTCAAACTAGAAGGATGTCCTGTACCTTTCTGCAAAAATCCAGCTTGCTGCTGGCATTTCTCAGTATTTCCATTAATGACTCATACGAGAATGGGGAGTGTTCTTTATGAAATTTGTATAAAATCTGAAGGTTAATGTGAGTTGTGAGCTCTCTGGATGTAGAATTAAAGGAAAGAAATATGTTCATTAGCTGGAGTAGCAGTCTGAAAAAAATAAGACGCAATTCAGCAAGGACAGGTGAAAAGGTAGGAATAATCAGCTCACAAATAGAAGATGGGAAAGAACTTGATAAGCATTAAGTTTTGGGGAAGAGGGTCAGAGCTGCAAATTGAATGAGTTTACTGTGTCACACAGCTGCACTGTATTTACGCACCTCCTTCTGGCTTGTAGAGGCAGGTGTGTTTTACAGACGATGTGAAGCAATCCTCACCTTCCTTCCAGCTCTGGCATGGCCTCAGCGGGAATCCTGCCTCTTGTCCAGAATACTGTAATTAGAGAAAGAGGGGAGCAATTGGCATGTCAATAAAAGAGTGACAAGGATAATCAGAGCCCAAGGAAACATGGCTTTTCAGGGGCAGCTGAAAGAAATGCAGTTGTTTAACTTAGAGAGGAAACATAACAATCTTGGCTGTTGTAATTACTTTGAGAGCATTTCCTGGTGAGGGATGTATCTTCCAGGATTATATAGGACTGTATTTCTGGTAAGTAAAGCAAGCACCCACCTAATATGAGCCTAATTTTAGGTACTGAGTGGATCCATTCTCCACAACATAAATGCCTAAGCTGTCAGTACAGCAGTGTTTCTCACTACAGTTCACATCAAAAGGTGGTCTACGGACTGTGCATGGTCAGTTACAAGCAAGTAAGCAAACAGACTATGAAAGGCAAATTTTTTCACTGAACATAGAATGCTGTGTATGGAAAACATCTTTGCCTCACAATGTGACCCACAGATTGTAGCTAGAAGAGGACACGTAATCTGCAAACCTCTAAACATTGGTTTTGTGACTACATATTCAACTGATGGTGGTAGTTGTCTTTGTAGGTGTCTGTCCTGGTTTTGGCTGGAATAGAGTTAATTTTCTTCCTAGTAGCTGGTACCTTGCTGTGTTTTGGTTTTAGTATGAGAATAATGTTGATAACACACTGATGTTTTAGTTGTTGTTAAGTAGTGCTTACACTAATCAAGGACTTTCCAGCTTCTCATGCCCTGCTAGCAGGAAGCTGGGAGGGGGCACAGCCAGGGCAGCAGCCCAAACTGGCGAAAGGGATATTCCATGCCACGTGACATCATGCTCGGTGTATAAACTGAGGGAGTTGGCTGGGGGACAGCAATCACAGCTCAGGAACTGGCTGGGCTTTGGTCAGCAGGTGGTGAGTAATTGTATTGTGTATCACTTAGTTTGTATATTCTTTTTATTCTTTTACCATTATTATTGTTGTTATTATTATTATCTCTTCCTTTTCTGTTCTATTAAACTGTCCTTTTTTCCTGATTCTCTCCCCCATCCCACTGGTGGGTGGCAGGGAGCGAGGGAACACCTGTGTGATGTTTAGCTGCCTGCTGGATTAAACCACAACAGCCTCCAAATCATTTCAGCTATATACTTATTAAACTGTATCAAATGAAAAATAAGAAGGAGAAGAGGAAGAAAAGGAGAATGAGGAGATGCATGGCAAGATTCAGCTAACATGTGAGCTGGTGCAGACTGAGACCCACTTGCCTTCTTATGGCAGAGAAGCCCCAGGGCAATTGTTTTCCCTCAGGCCTGTGTCTGGTCAGCTGCACAGCCCTCTTGTCTCCATTAACTCTAACAGGTTTTTAAAAGCGTAGTTCATAGAGGGACAACCAAATGCCAGTGATTTAGCTGGGGGCCTGAAACCTACCCTGAATGCTTGCAAGCACTTTCATGGTCTACCCATACCTGTTCTTGAACTTTTCTTGTTCTTATCTTCCCAGTATTTTCTGCTGCTCCTTTTGCTTCTCTGCTCCTTTCATGGAGAAAAGCTTTCATATGAACAGCCAAAAAACATCACCCAGATGCAAGTTGTTGGTGCTGTGTGAGATGCTGAGGTAGAGACCCTCACTAAGCTCCAGAAAGGAGCTAAATTACTTAAAAGACATCTTAAATAAATGAACCCAATTACAAATAGACTTTCTTTGCTGAAGGACTTGTGGATGTGTATATTTTAATGACATGTTTTCTAGTGCTGGGATTGAGGGTAATGAGGATGAAGGAGAGCATGTCTGACAGCTGCATCTCTGTCCCTTTCCACTGCTTCGGAGAGGGAATTTCTCACAACAACTGCATAGTAAAGAGTGTCCTGTCCCCATCCTGGGTTGTCTGCACTCTGCTAAGACATGTCCTGCCTTCCCATTCAATTCATTTTGTGTAATTGAGCAGCATTTGTTTGCACTTCCTCTTGCCCAAGCATCAGACAAAGTAGCTTTGCCTCCCATCTTTTGTAAAGGAACCACCTGTGGTTTTGTAGATGCTGTAGGCTTCTGGGTGGGAGAATAACATTCTCTCACAAAACAAAGAAAAGCCTGGTCACTGACTGAAGCATTTAAAAGCCAATTGTTGTGAGAGGCAACAAAGTGTAAGCAAAAAAGAAAGTACTCTTGCCTTCGGCGTGCATTTTTCTGCAAATGCTCCTCATAACCCTGGGCTTGAATGGCAGCTGAGTAGCAGCACTGTTCACAGCAGAGAAGCAGCAGTGTTTATTTCCACAGGCAAAAGCTCTTGCTAGAGCTGAGGTATCTTTTTAACTTTTGCAAAAACATTGTCAGCCACTATGAAGACGTTAACAGAAGGATCAAAGCATGTGCAGAATCATAAATATTGGTGTTCTGGCTGCAAAACAGACAAACTAAAAAAGCCTAACTGCGTCTTTGAAGTTCTTGGAAAGTGAACCCAAGAGCTGTGAACCCACTCAGTGAGCTCTTGCCCTGAATGTCTGTATGGAGGCAGTTTGTCTCACTGGCAGTGCGGTATTAATCATAATGAAAACTGATTACATTGCAGGCAATAAGAGATACACTATCACAAAACTGCACACACATACAAAATTCAGTATTTTCCCTCCATTTATTAGATCACTTTCTCCAAAACCCGCACGCAGAAAGGCTCTTGTCTGGCGATATTTCAAGCTGAGGTCGGAGTCTGTCCATATAGAGGGATGCTACAAGAAAGCACAAACAGAAACAATCTTGTAGGATGACTTAAAAGAATTTTGCATCTGTACTGTGACCCAGCAAATCCATGCAAAAGCATCTCTAAAATTACCTGAGGGGTATTTGATAAACACATGGTGGTAGGTCAGTTTTCTAAAAGGCTAGTTAGCAATTTTTAACCGGATTTCTTTCCCCCCCCGCAGGAATAAGCCAATTCAATAATTTGCATATTTAGCAGGGACACACTGGTTTAATTTACCCTTCCAAGGGAAACGTGCCTGCCCTTCCACCACCTTGCCTGTACTGCCTGTGGCAAAGTCTAAAAATGCATTTCACGAGGCTGACAGACTCCCCACCGTGCAGCCAGATGCTTAACAATCCTAGAATTCTGACTTTGACCAGTGGCCGCAGAAATTACGGCTTCCATAAGTTTGCCTTGCAAGTATTTTGAGCTTAGAATTACTGGGGGACCCTCGTCGTTTTGATTTCAAAGTCAGAGAAAATGCTTGACATGTGAAGCAAGAGTTCTGGTCTTCTCCACCCCATAAAACTTCAAAATTGAATATTCCAGTGCACACCAAAACCGCTTATATCAAAATGGAATAACCAAGTAGGGGATCCTAGGTTCAGACCTGTCCAACTTCTCAGGGCTGTTACATATCAATAGGCAGCTGACGACAAGCACATACCAGAACAGTTTGCTTCAGGAGGTAGCAGAATCTCCCCCACAGGAGAATTTTTAAGAACAGGGTAGACTCACATTTGTCAGTAACAGTCTAGGAAGAGCTAAGCTTGCTGCAAGGCAGGGCATGGACTACCTGACCCTGCAAGCTCCTCTCAGCCACATTGCTTTTATTCCAGGTCACTGGACAGAGCAGCATCTTGTTCCATTTTAGATTTCTGGACACCATTTAAATCCTCTGCATCTGAAGCTCTTGAGATCCAGACAGCTTTCAAGCACATTATTTCCAAAGCAAACCTTCAGAAAAGGGTGCACAGGTTGAGCGAGCAGTTTGCAGAGGAAAAGCTGTGTGCAACTCCAGCAAATTCTTGCATTAGCACTAGGCCCACCCCTGGCTCTCTCCTTTAGTGGAACAAACCTGCTCCACTTGCCAAGAACCTACAAATGAGAAAAATGTAAGCAATTTAAATGGAAAGGTAGGGATGAGAAGGGAAAGAGACTGCAGGGTCAGCTGCCCCAAAAAAATGTATAAACATGTGCTCTGCCAGAAATTAATAGAAGCAGGTCTGAGGAGGCTACAGTATTTAGGTCTTTCACACCTAGATATTCATGACTGAGAAGCAGCTCGGTGGTATATACCTTGTTTAAATGATATGAGGTTGAAAATCATGTGACTCCTGAGGATGCAGCCTGCAGCATACTCTCACACAAGTCAGTAGGCTCAACAGGAAAAATGCCAAAGATACTGCCTACAATGCCAAGATACTGACAATACAGCCCCAAGAACAGGTCTCCAAAGCCAGCATCACTTTAGTCCTCTTTTCTGGGGACCCTCAGATGTGAGTGGAGAGCAGGACATGGGCTGGATAAAGTCATCTAGCAGCCCACTGCCTGCCACCTTTCTTGTCTGTCATTCTTTCATGTGGCCAGAAGTAAGAGACCTCATCCCAAGCCAGATGGGCATTTTTTTATGTGATGGGAGGATATGT
Organism: Phalacrocorax aristotelis; assembly: GCF_949628215.1. Lineage (NCBI taxonomy): Eukaryota > Metazoa > Chordata > Aves > Suliformes > Phalacrocoracidae > Phalacrocorax > Phalacrocorax aristotelis. Next base: position 72,629,358 of record NC_134279.1, on the reverse strand, counting down.
GTGTTCAAATATTCATGTCTGCCTGTTAAATGCTTATAATTTGGCCATAGAAGAGGTCCAGAGAACTCAGTGGAGAAGTAGGAACCTAACCAGTAAGAACCTTAAATATTTAGTTGAAATTGGACCATTCCCCTTTTTTTTACAGTAAGAAAGCTCCTCATTCAATGTTAGAAGTAGTTAATTCTTTACTGCTGTATATAGTAAACCATACTTCCTCCCTCAGCCAATATTTACTAGTATGCCAATTTTTCACCCTGCGGGCCCAGTCCTGGTTACCTGCATACTGGTGCTGTGCGGCTGTGTAACAACATTGGCTCTAACACAAAAGCTCTATAGTCATTGTGGTGTAAGTAAGACAGGAATCTGACCCTCAAAGCATGATTTAAACTTGACCTGGATGATTCATGCCTTTGAGATCTCAAAATGAGATTACTGTAAAGTGCTTTACAGTGGGCTGCCAAAAGGGCTAATCCATTCCCTGAAGCTAATGCACAATACAGCAACTTGATTGTTATCAGAGGTAGGCAGAGAGGGATCTGCCTACTTACTATTTGTCTGTCAGCATTTGCTGCTTTTTGGTGCCTAGAAAAGGTCTACAGTTCTGCTTTTAGCTTTTAAAGCTATTAACAGGCTGGAAATTGATGTTGCCAAGGACATCTGTAAATGTGCCTTGGGGACTTATAAATACTTTATAATATTGAATTGTTCCCACTTTTGCTAGCCACAGGAATCCTATCAGACTTACGAGGGTAATTTCCAGTGACTCTTGTCAAAATGAACGTGAAAACAAAATGGTGGACTCTGCCGTGCCTTTCACTTGGACCACCTCTGCGAATGGCATGCTGTGAATAGGCAGGTAAGGAGCTGTCTTTCCGACCAGACGACCTTCATCAGTTTTTCATGATAAGATTTAAATTAATTTGAACTTGGATCTTCCCATGTTAATATTCTCCTTTTGCTAGAAAATTGAAACTATTTCTATCATATTAAAGTTCTCACATTTCATTTTTTTCCTGATAAATGAGAATTGAAACACAAGCTCACACAACTTTGCATCACACTTACATGACTCCAGGCAGACTTTGCAATACGCTTTGCAGAAGCAGCAAGTGCAGCGGAGGTATATTTCTCCCTATGGCATGATTTGCCCAGAAATCCTTTCCTGTGAGACCGGGAGTGCAGCAGTCAGCCTCTCTACACCTGTGTGATGGCATAAGGCTGCACATAGCTGTGAAAGCACTGGAAAACACAGGAGAAAAGATAAATTGAAGTATTTGCTGCAATACAGAAGACCAGTACAGTGCTAGACACAGGAGCCAGGAAGATAGGTAGAGATTTATAGACCTATTGTAGCATGCTTTATTTCCCCATAGTGCATATGATGACTTTCTGGGAACCTTAAATTAGTATGCATTTTGACAGCCCATATTCTTTAATAATGTCCTTTTTGATAGGGACAGCTGGAGCCAAGGCAATCCCATTAATCAACACTATCAGCTGTGGCTACAGTATTTACACTGTTGATTCTTGTCTGCGGTTGCAGAGCTCATGACTCTGGAATTATCACCCCTAGTTTCAGGCTTCCAAATATGAAATGTTTGACAGCAGGAGATTGGTGAGATTTTTTTTCATTAACAGGATCTAGGGACAATCATGGGTGACAACTCCAGGACTTATCTTCACTTCTTCTGCACTCAAGCGAGGCAGGCAGCTGACACCCCTTAAAGAGTGGCTCCAATCCTTATACTGACCAGCAGTTTGCTCATAAAGGCTGACAAGTGCAAGTGTTAATGGTTACATTAGCCCTCAGTGAAAAGCATTAGCAGTGAAGTGTAAGTACAACATATTCCCATGATTCAAAGTGAGCAAAAAATAAAAAAGCTATTTTTATCTCCATTTCATGTATGTCTTAATTTAGGAAATTAAAACTATGCTGTCATATCAGTGATAACACCAAACAGGCAAACTTACCTTTCTTCCACATCCGCTGCTATTTTTCCTACTTCAGTGTTTCATTTACTGCCTTTTATTGTCAAAGTACAAATCCATAATTGTTTTGATTAGAATCTCCAATTCTAATTAATTTTTAATCATGGAATACCTTTCTTCTGTTATGAAATAAGGATACTGTGGCACAAACTGTGGAAGCCAGTAAGTTAAGCCACATAATTTACTTCCTTAGATTCATGTCTCAGTTCTCATCAAGAAGGAATTAAAAATATACTACTTATTTATTTCCTTATCTATCTCTCTGTCTGTCTATCTATTTATGGTATCAGATTTTGGATCATGCTGTAATTTTAGAAGAAAGTCCCAACAACAATTTGTCATTACCCTCTGTTTGGCATTGATCAGGCCACATCTAGTACTCTGTGTCCATCTTTGGGCTCCCAGTACAAGAGGGTGCTCCACAAACCAGAGCCGGCTCTCCTGCAGGCAGCCTGGGGCTAAAGCGCTGTGTGTGAGGCAAGGCTGAGACAAGCCAGCCTGTTCAGCCTGGCCAGGGCAGTCCTAGCTGCTGTGTTCAACTGCCTAATAAGGGGTTAAGGAGGAGACAGAGCCAGGCTCTTTCCAGAGATGCACAACAGCAGGACAGGAGGCAACTGTGACAAGGTGCAAAAAAGGAAACTCCAGCTAGGTAAGCAGAGAGGAAATTCACAAGGAACAAGATTAAGTGTGGAAACAAGTTGTGAGAGAGGCTATGGAATATCCACCCTTGGAAATATTCAGGTGTATGAAACCATGAGCCGCCTGACCTACCTCTGAAGTTAGCCTTGCTCTGAGCAGGGTGTTGGGGTCAATGACTGCACAGGTCCCTTCTGACCTAAATTACTGTATGACTCTGTGTATCTGACCTTTTTTGTTTAATTGATTTTTGAGATCACCATATTGAATAAAAAGCAAGACTTTACAGACTGGGGAACGAGAAGCTGGAGAGCAGCTCTGCCTGGGGGTTCTGGTCAATGGCAAGTTGAACATGAGCCAACAGTGTGCCCTGGCAGCCAAGGGCCAACCGAGTCCTGGGGTGCCTCAAGCCCTGCATTGCAGCCGGCCGAGGGAGGGGATTGTCCCGCTCTGCTCCGCACTGGTGCGGCCTCACCTCGAGTGCTGGGGGCAGTTCTGGGCGCCACAGGACAGTAAGGATATAAAGCTGCTAGAGAGTGTCCAGAGGAGGGCCACGAAGTTGGTGAAGGGTTTAGAGGGGAAACTGTATGAGGAGCAGCTAAAGTCACTTGGTTTGTTCAGCCTGGAGCAGAGGAGGCTGAGGGCAGACCTCACTGTGGTCTGCAGCTTCCTCACAAGGGGAGGAGGAGGGGCAGGCGCTGATCTCTGCTCTCTGGTGACCAACGATAGGACCCGAGGGAAGGGCAGGAAGATGTGCCAGGGGAGGGTTAGGTTGGATATTAGGAAAAGGTTCTTCCCCCAGAGGGTGGTGGAGTCCTGGAACAGCTCCCCAGGGAGGCAGTCACAGCACCAAGCCTGACGCTGTTCAAGAAGCACTTGGACAGTGCCCTCAGAGACATGGTGTGAATTTGGGGTGTCCTGTGCAGGGACAGGAGTTGGACTTGACGATCCTTGCAGTAGTCCCTTCCAACTCAGGGCATTCTGTGATTCTATGAAGTGACATAGGTCTTCTTTCTGGAAAGCAATCACTGTTAATGAAATTAATACCTTTTATGTAACGAGCATGAATGGAGAACACAAATGTACACACACATGCATGCATATACCTTTACCTTACTGCAAATGGAAACAGGTTAAAAAGCTCAATGTATTTTTAAAAGCCAACAAAAAAGTCCTGTGATTTCATCAAATTCTAAAAAGAACATAAAAGACCTTGATCATAACTACCATCATTTTGTTTTGTCAAAACCTCAGATGATCCTTCAGCCTAAGGTGGAGTCATGTCCCAAAAATAAGAGTTGAGAGAAAGAACTATACAACTCTGAAGGTTTATGAGGGATCGCTGGAGGCCTGAGGTTATCTCCAAAATGTTATTTTAAGGTGTTTCAGAGCTTTTTGGCCATATTATTTCACTTGTTAACTTCCTCCTCCCTTCCCCTCCCATCCCTTACTGTGCATTTGCCTGTAGAATCTGTACCTTAGCTGTTTTGCAGAATTGTGCCAGTGTCCATGTCTGCAAAGCAGTGAATGCATGGCTCCCCAAAGAATGAATCACTGCAATAAGCTATGACTGGAACAACACCGAGCTCTGGAGTCCCAGAAATAGCCAAGATCTTCCTAAGAAACAAGAGACAAAGGAAAATACAACCTAGAGGAAATGACAAAATACAGGTTTGTGAAAATATCCACGGCATCTCAGACCAACATTTTTGTTTTCTACAGATGCTCTCATTGACCCTCCTCCAAAAGAATCTTGAGAATATGCTGCATAATAACTATCTCCAAGGCCTAGATGGCATTTGGAGGTTTTAAAATGACCATCTTTTACACAAGTGGTTTGCATTTTCTCTGTCTTCATGCTCTACATATTTCCCAATAGAAGCACAAACTCTCACAGAATGGGAGGATCCTTGCATAAGCTCATCATATGAATGGATTTTTCTCTATTATCTTTCACATTAGACTCCATGAAAGAAGTTAAAAAACAGCTGAATGTATGAAAAACATTGACTTGGAACAAAGACAGAACCAAACTTTGGTTAGACTGATAGAAACAACACTTCTCGGTTCTTCCCTAAATGTAACTAGCAAGATCGTTAAGAGCAAGTGACCGGTCATAGATAACTTTCATGATTTTTTTCATGGCCTCTCCTGATGAAGCACACAACGATGGACTTGTCTGTGCTGTGCCCTTCAAAGACAACATACAAGACACAAGATTTTTCAGATAGTGCCATGTGTCCCAGATACTGAGAAAATAGCATTGCTCTAGTTTGTGATGTCCCGGAACCACTTGGACTTTATCCTGTTCTTTTCCAACAGCTCTTGAAAGGATTTCTCCAGGTTTCTACATGTACTTTTGCATCCCAGGCACAATTCTCAGATATCCTCCCACTCTGAAGCTATTTATCGCACCAGGCTCTGTACTTTCCCTCCTGAAATTCCCACACTTTCTGCATATGGGATTTTCCTGTTAAAAAGGTTCTTTCATGCCCAGAAAAGGTTCAAGTCTTACCATGCATCAACTGGGCTGTGGTAGCTTTTCACATGCATGTCTTTAGCTTCTGTTAAACACAGCACAATGCCTGTTCATATTACCCTTTACTCACCATGAGTTAAGCACATGCATGGAATTACTGATAAACTCTTAATCTATTCATCTGCCAGTCCTCAGAGAAAATATTGCTGACCTGAACATTGATTTATAACTAAAAATTTGAACAAGTTTATGCACTTGCTTTGCAACCTGGGGAGAAAGCCGGTACACTGAAGTCATTGCAGCTATTCACGTGAACAGCTGCTTTCCAGCCTGAGCAAGGGGTTCATTGCAGGAACTCCTATCAGTCATCATAATCAGTCTCTTCAATAGCAACCTGATAACAAACAGTGTTTTTGCAGATCTGATTTCCTAATGAGATACAATGTGTTACTGTCTGATACTTTGTATCTGAAAAGCATTAATTTATTTTTTTTACTGCCCTTGCACTTTCTTGGAGTAAAGATGACTTATGGGCATCTGACATTTTTCCTTGATAGAGAAGATGTAGCAACAAATCTAGTTTGCGGGCTTAAAAAACTCCACAAGCACCCAACCTCTGTCAGTGTGCCTTGTATTTAGTCCAACGTCCTTGTGGAGAAGATTTTTACATCAATAGAGCTGAAGGTAACTTTTGTGTAATGACTACTGAAGTTTTAGACTGTATCTTTCTTTAAAGTCCAGGTGACCATATATTCAACATAGCTAGGAAGAGTAGGAAGAGGTACCTGAAGCTGTGTTGAAAGTTAATGGTTTTGAACTTTTCAACCCACTGGATCTCCACTGGACCTCAAACCCTGTATCTCCATTGGTAAGGACTAAGAGGTGCATGAGATAAATGCAAATACATAGAATTTAATTTTAGAGCCCAGATTTTCTTCTGCCTATGGTGAAGCTAAAATTATTCCTCTCTGATCAAAAGAAGGCCTGCAGCAGCCAAGCACCAATATTAGCTTGAACAGCCTGATGACTTTTCTAGCATGCGTCATTTGATAGCAATCATCATCAGACCACTGATGACACAGATCTCTCTTTTTGAAGGGAATGATAAAAACTCCTGTTCTAGCAGATTAACTTCTCCATACCAAGCCATGATCCAACTGCTTCCCAACCACCTGTGCAAGTAAAACAAGGCTCCACTGTTGTAGTAATTTAGCTCCTAATATTTTCTGGCTGAAAAAACCAGACCACCTCAAGTAATAGGCCAAATTTACATGATACCTGTTTTTCCAAACTAGCCTGCCCACCTTATACTGCATATAGGCCCTGGCTGTGTTTACTACCACAGTGAACAACTATATTTCCTCCAGTGTGAAGATCTAATGATACATAAGCATAAGCATATCCTTCTATTGTATTTCTACAGATAAAAATTATCTCTTTATTTTAATTATGAAACAACCCTGTCTTCATCTAGAGAGCCACTAAGGTAATTCTAAAATGAAAGTATTTCCTCTATGATAAAGTGGTTGGGATTCACACCTGTGCAAGTAGCTACCAACACATGGACAGCAGTTCTCACCTTTTCAAACATCACTAACAATTCCCATTTACTTGTGCATGGTTATATGAGCAGAAAGCCATGAAAAAATAATTGCACAGTGGCTATGAACTGACTCATTCAATTCCAAAGTGGCTTAAACATACTCAGAATGTGTATACTACAGTCCCCTTGCTATATTTCCTTCCTAAGCGTCAAGTTTATGATATGCAAATGTACTCACTTTCCATCATATGAGAAAACTGGAAAAAAAATCAGAATTATGGAGTTGAAGCAGGCTAGTTTTGTCCTTCATTCCCATATCCTCTAATACAACAATAAAATGAAAGCAGTTTCATGAAGGATGACCCAAAGGCAACAAAGGCAATAAAAGTTAAATAGCAATCAAGCCTTCAAGTTACAAATCAGGTATGTCAAAGGCTTTAAGATGCTCCTAAGGACAGAAAACATTCAGTAATGCCCTATTTGTACAATTTTGAGCATAATAAGCATTTTCCCTGAGGAACTCACACAAACAAAAACTTAGCAATTAACTAAATATTCAAACAAATACAGTGATGTCAAAAATCAAGCAAATCCTAAACATTTATTAATTACACCGTTGAACCTCAAGTGCTTGATAGCACATTTTACCCCCTTAAAGCAGATTCTGAAGTTAGATAATCAATAGTCAATCAAACCTCTAATTTGTTTCATAAATAGAAATGTATTCCCCCACCTTGCAGAGCACAAGGAAAAAGGGACATTCCCAGAAAGTGGGTAGGCTGAAATTCTGCAACTCCTGGTAATAAGAACCTTGGAATTCTGCCAGCTGGATGCATAAGTTAACCTTGCAAGACTTGATTTCTAGAGGTAGTAACTGACTGATTTCTTTCCCTGCAACAGATTAATCTGAACACAATGTTTTTGTAAATTTTTCTACTGAGGAAACTGAAAAAAAGAGAAAAGCCAAGAACTTAATCTTTTTGGGGAAAAGAGAGGAACTATTGCAAGGAATATGATTAAAGGTAGAGTGGAAATTTTAGAGGCAGATTAAATTATGACTGTATTTCCTCGGGGGATTTTCTTCAATAACAGATAAGTAAAAAGTTTCATTCTGGGCCTGACTCTTTGCTGCCTAACAGCCTAAACATTTACGTTTGGACACAATAAATGCAAAATGCCACCATTTATATTTGATGTTATTTTAAAGCTTCACAGATGGAAATTATTCCAAAAAATATAAAGAAATTTGGAAACAAGAGCTGCTGTCTTACATCCTCAAGTGAGCTTCCAGGCAGATTCACCCAAACTATGACTCCCGATTTAACCAGACTACTCACTAGAGAGAAATGCCCTATCCACCTGAGAAAACCCACCTACACAAAGTATTTAATAAGTTTTTAAAGGAACCAAAACCACAAAGCAAGCCTTCCTGTGTCAGAAAGGGCAATGGGTTCCCTCATACTGGACAGTTAACCCAGGAAGAAGGGCCAGAGGAAGAAATTCCCTTCAGGATCCTGCGGCAAAGTGGAAAGCTTTGAAATGCAATCAGTTCTGGTCAGCCACAATGGAAGGAAACCATTAGTTGCTGCCTGTAAGTGTGCGTGTGCACAGAGCAAAGCTTTTTGCAGTAGCTGGTAAAATACAGCACCTTCCACATGCGTGTTTGAGACACTGCTAAGTTCTTTGCACAGTAAAGCACTGGGGTTCATGTCAGCACATCTGTGCTTTGTATCATAGAATCATAGAAAAGTTTTGGTTAGCAGGGACCTTTAGGGGTCATCTAGTCCAAGCCCCCTGCAGTGAGCAGGGACATCTTCAACTAGATCAGGCTGCTCAGAGCCTTGTCCTGCCTGACCTTGAATGTTTCCAGGGATGGAGCATCTACCACCTCTCTGGGCAACTTGTGCCGGTGTTTCACCACCCTCGCTGCAAAAAATTTCTTCCTTCTATCTAGTCTGAATCTACTGTCTTTTACTTTAAAACCAGTATCCCTTGTCCTATCACAACAGGCTCTGCTAAAAAGTTTGTCCCCGTCATCTTATAAGCCCCCTTTAAGTACTGAAAGGCTGCAGTAGGGTCTCCCTGCAGCCTTCTCTTCTCCAGGCTGAACAACCTGAACTCTCTCAACCTGTCCTCATAAGAGAGATGTTCCAGCCCTCGGATCATTTTTGTGGCCTCCTCTGGACCTGCCCCAACAGGCCTTTGTCTTTCCTGTGCTGAGGGCTCCAGAGCTGGACACAGCACTGCAGGTGGGGTCTCATCAGAGCAGAGCAGAGGGGCAGAATCACCTCCCTCGACTTGCTGGCCACGCTTCTTTTGATGCAGCCCAGGATACAGTTGGCTTTCTGGGTTGCAAGCACACATTGCCAGCTCATGCCCAGCTTTTCATCCCCAGTGCCCCTGAGTCCTTCTCTGCAGGGCTGCTCTCAATCCCTTCATCCCCCAGCCTGTACTGATATCAGGATTTGCCCCAACCCAGGTGCAGAACTCTGCACTGGGCCTTATTGAACCTCATGAGGTTCACACAGGCCCACTTCTTGAGCTTGTCCAAGTCCCACTGGATGACATCCCATCCCTCAGGTGTGTCAACCATGCCACTCGGCTTGGCGTCATCTGCAAACTTGCTGACGGTGCACTTGATCCCACTATGTCATTGATGAAGATATTAAACAGCACTGGTCCCAGTATGGACCCCTGAGGGACACCACTTGTCACCAGTCTCCATCTGGACTTTGAGCCATTGACTACTATCCTCTGAGCATGACCATCCAACCAGTTCTTTATCCACCAAACAGTCTACCCATCAAATCTGTATGTCTCTGGTTTAGAGAGAAGGATGTTGTGGGGGACCATGTCAAAGGCCTTACAGAAGCCTAGATAGATGACATCTGTGGCTCTTCCCGTGTTCATTGATGTATTCATTCCATCATAGAAGGCCATTAGGTTGGTCAAGCAGGACTTGCCCTTGGTGAAGCCATGGTGGCTGCCTTGGATCAGCTCCCTGTCCTCCATGTGCCTTAGCATAGCTTCTGGCGGATGCACTCACCTGGCAATTTTCCAGTTCACTTCCCACCCAGCCTGGAAGCTTGCCCAGAGTGTAGGATGCTAGCAAGAATCATTTGGTTCATACTGTTTGGCTTTGTTGTAAACAGTTGGATTTTAAAGTCTTCCATACACCTGGCATGGTTTTGCAGGCTTATGCTGCTACTCATGTTCACCTTCCTCTCTTAGTATACCACATGCTCAACATAGGAATGGAAAAAGGAGCCTTCTAACTCACCAACATTTGAGCGTTTTCTGTTCTTCTCAAGACTGCCATCCTAACAGGGATCACCATTTGTCTTTTCTCACCATGGTATTTTCCCTGCCAGAATGGCTGAGCATTAGGAGGCAATAACCAATACAACCCCCATCTCCCTGGGCAGGTCCCCACCTCTGGACCTTCCATGGCTCCTACTTTCGTTCCCATTCATACCTTCCCTTTTTCCATCTATTCCAAATCATTCTCATTCTTCAACCATGAAATTTACTTGTAGGAAGGGTACGGTATAGCTGCCCACCATAACATGCCACCTCTAGGCAAGCTGCCTGTCCCAGCACTGAGATACTGCAGACGCCCGCCAAGAGCAAGGGTGGGTTATTATGGCCTGGTACCAAGGCATGTGGGCAAAAAAGGTCAAAAATGACCAACATGAATGCTCCGAGACTGAGATGGTGCTCTGAGGTTCACCAGGAGAAGAGGAAAAAGGAAAAGATCACCTTTGCAGCCATGGAAACCAAGAGCAGTAACTGATTTTCTTTTTTTTTCTCTCTCATCAGCTGCACAGGACCCATGTCTTCATTGGCTAGACCTGCAAGGACACTTCATTTACCTATCTGAAAGAGGTAGAAAAGAAGTGAAGAGCCTGACAAGCTTTCTTGCAGTCCTCCAAGCTGTCTCCATTGTGGGACCAACTAGTTCAACGTGGAGGTGTTTCCAGGGTGAAAAAGAGAAGGGCTGATGCAAACATTAACAGTGGTTCAGAGCTGAGACTCTGCATGGCCAGCAGAAGGGCAGATGGGGAGAGGCAGCTGAGGATGCTCTTGGAAATCTCACCCTTTTCATACCCATGTTGGGCATTTTGCCTCAGCCATGCTCAAATGCTCTGCCAGTGTCAGGGGCTTTGGGGAAGATCCTTTGACTGGGATCAGCCACAACAAAGATGTTTCCCACCCAGGACATCCAATCCACACTTCTGCTGTCCTTTTTCTGACCCCCTGAGCCAAGGAGAGGTTGCTGTCCTGCTGCTCTGATCTAACAGATCCTCAAGGGCAACAAAAAGGCACATCCTGCGTGGATGACCCTAGGTCGATCTGCTTCAGGCAGAGCTGGTTTTCCTCCACACATCATCTGTGACATTGTACCAACAACTTCCTCAGCCTTCAGCGGCTCATACCATCACTTCTGGAAAAATAAAGATTGCTTTGTTCAACTGCAGTGATATTTCTGTAAGCTATTTATAAATCTGTATATGAGTATAAATGGCTGTAAATAGCCAGTGCCACAAACACAGCTGAGCCACATCTCAGGCTGAAAACAAGAGGTTTCCTCTAACCAGCAGCTTGAAGTCAGTGCTTTCAATTTCCTAAGTGCCTTTATTTATGGTAGACATATAACCAACCCACAGCCCCCGAATGCTTTTATTTTGTTGGTATGCTAAAGCGTGCCAGAGTTGCAGCACACCTCAAATTTCAGTGCAACATGGAAGGATGAGTCAATAGATGTTCATGAATACAAATAAATTAATTAGCACATGTAAGTGCTTTTTTCATTTGAATTAATGTGGAGAACAAAAAGAAGTCAATCAAAACTCTTTTAGGAAAGGCACAGTAGATTCAATTAGTCTTTACTGAAATCAGGTGTAATACGAGTCACACAACTTTGAAGATCATTATTTTTTGTGAAAAAAAAAAAATCATAAAGAAAACACTGTGACTGCTTTGCAAAGCAGTAACTCATCTCTCCCTTATGAACATTCACCTTGGCCTTTACTAATAGCTTGGCCATCTTCAGCTCTGAGGTTTTTCACCAATGAACACTGAACATACTCTAGACCAACACGATTTTAACTGTCACAGTTACAGATGGCAGGAGGGAGTGCAACAAGTCCCAGGCAGCGAAAAGACACTTCCCAAGCTGAAGGTGAGCCTCATAATAAAGCCATGTGTCGTGTAGCAAAAGCACATGGAGCAAAGCCACAGTGAGTCAGAGCATGAAGATTTAGCCTTTTTTTTACCCTACAAAAAACACAAGGCACCCCTGCCACATGCCTTAGGTAGAGATGCACTAGGAGAGGGCATCCTGCCAGCAGCCTGAATTATCATGACTATTCCTGAGCTTCCCATGCCCAGTATTAGGTGACAGTTTCTCCTTTCCCAGCACAGATGTTGTACAGACCACTTATTTTTCCCAGCAGTGGTGGTCAGGAGCTTACTACCTTGCTGCTCACATCTATCTTCCACATGCATATTACACTGTGACCCCACAGCTGTGCTGAATTCTGTAATGTTACCCTCTAACAGCTCAGGGCTTTAATGGGAAGCTTGATCTGGATAGCCAGAGATATGTGATATCTGACAGAGAAAAATGGTGCTCAGGGCAGCAACACCTACAGTGCTGACATGAGGTGGTGGTGCAGAGGGGGAGAAATTTGCTGCTGAATGGCCATAGGGACCACCAAGAAAAAAGCCACCAAAAGCATTTTGAGAATTAGCAAATTCTATAGCAGGCACACCCAAAATACAAGCCCTTCACTCATCTAACTTCACTGTGGTTATTTGACCAAGATGATTTTCCTTAGTTAGTAGTAGCAGATAAGGAGGGAGCGAGACCTTACTGTGCTCCTCCACAACCATCCAGTAGGCTCTGGCTATGTCTTTAGCAAAAACACCTTTATAACCCTGAAATTTAGTGGCTGCTACTGGTTACCCCAAGGCTATTGTATAATCCTCAGCCTCATGATTGCAATATCCGAAAAGACAATAAGATAACCTGGCCAAAATTTATTTGTGATCCCTCTTGTTCCCCTCTTCTTTTTAATTGTCTTCTGAGTGTAGCTGCAGATGTGACTGCTCATGCTGCTGAAAGTACAAAACACATGCTAGCAGGCAAGAATGAAGTCTCAAAAACATCCATTTATTCACAGCAGAGCTGGCCTTAGGTAATGCCATGTCCCAAGAAAGATGAAGTGAGATTCCCCACATTGAAATAGCTGCCCCTCTTTCGCAATCCCATATGCACATTTTATTCTTTAATATATTTGAAAACACCACAGCTTTCATTAGAAGTCTTAGCCAGAAATCCTCTCTTCAGCTGTCCTTTCTGCATTTGGTATCAGGGAGAATCATTTTGAGACAAAAGGAAGAGTACATTAATATTTATCTGAGAGAAAACCAATAGACCAGATCCCTTTTAATGAAAGTCAATGAAGCTATGCAGTTGAGAATGCGATCCAGTGTTTACAAACATACATTTTGCAGCCAGACTGTTTTTTGTGCAGTTTCCCCTCCAGAAATGGTATTCCCGTACTTCTCCATTTATTCTGCTAATGAGCTTAACTAGGTATTTCGTGGCACCATTTATAGAAAGAAAAATAAATGGCATTGCATTCTCAGCTTTATGTGAAAAGGAGCTGTCGTACTTCAGAGAAACACAGAATTTGTCCGCCCACAGATAGGAGAGTCCTAAACTAATTAAATAGGCTGCTTATCTCATATTTGAAATTCAGGCTTCATCCTTCAAAATGAGAGATTGGGGGGGGAACGAATATTACAATCTATCAGCTATATATATATAAGCAGTTGAATTAATCTTTGGATGTCTCCCAGAGAAACTGAGAAGGTTCTCGTTTTGTCTACAGAATACAGAGAGTAACCAGAAAGTTATGCTTTGTCCTTCTTCACCACAACCTTGTTCAAGTTCTCTTTGAGAGACATGACTTCTCTAAGTCACCCAGCTCTTATTAACCTTATCTGTCCTGATCCTGGACACTGCATCGTATAGAATTTAAATATCAGGCGTTTTTAGATGGCAAGTGCCTGATCATCTTTCTCCTGCTATAACAAGCAGGAGAAGCACAGTGAAAGACAGGAAATTAAAGCCAAAGAAATACATCCCCAACACTGTGTATTTAGCCAGTGTTAGGTACAGTAAGACCACTGTTCAAAAGCATGCAGAAAACTTAGCTTGGTAATGTGAGAGTTTAAATAAGAATTAGAAAAGGGAAAATTTCTAACGGAATTGGGAAGAAACTGAACTGTAAGCAAACCACAAATGGTCTTTTTTTTTGTTCTTTCATTTCCAGTGACCTCTCTCTGGCACCTGGTGCCATCACTGACAGGAGAAAGTTACTGGACTCCAGGTTTTAATGTGGTATTGAAATTCTTGTACTATTTGAGAGCAACTGAGTGAGCCTTTTAAACTGCCTAAACTCTGAACAATTCTTAGCACCTTTTTCTGCTCCTCAGAGCCTCCATCACTGCTTTAGCAATTGGATTGCACCGCTGTTACAGAGATTGGCTCAAAACTCCTAACTGTCATGAGTATGCCTTGTTTGTTCAGGCTTGAGCACCAGGTTTCCATCCCCCTGTGCAAGCTGACAGAAGAGCTGCTTGCAGACACAGAGGGCAAGTCCAGGGGCAGTCTTGGAAACATGAATGAGGGCAAGAAACTATAAAACTGCTCTTCAACTACACAGCACAAATTATTATTATTTTTATCTAATCCTCCCTAACACCTCGATGACATGTAATCGAACAGTAGCATTAGTTAATTGTATTGATTTATACTCCATTTTCACCAATTTCACAGCGTTCTCTAGATATAAGAAATGTGGGCAGGTGTTATTTGAATTCATTGACTCAGCCACCTTGGGAGTTAAATTGGGCAGAAACAGTATGAAATAATTTACAAACAAAAAAAGCAGCTTTTTTTTTCTGAAGTCACAACAAATTATAGATAAGCAGAAAATAACTGGTTAGACTAGACATTAGCCAAGAGGCTAAGGTAAATAAATATGTTTAAAGATCTTAAATCTTTAAAAAATCAGAACAGTACAGGACTTCAGCATACAGTGTTTTTCCAGCACCCTCAGCAGGAACCTGCTGCTCTTCTACTTCTAAACTGGGACCATGGGTTACAACAAGAGCAAACTGAGGTATCAAAGCTCACTTAATAGCTTCAGTAACATATAGGTATTTAAAATTTGAGCTGTATTTAGAGAGTTAAATAGATTTAGAACAAAAAAGGACCACTATTGACATGAAATACCCATGGATGGGGACTTGCACCCACCTTTATGTACTGTGGAGACACCAGTGGGTATCCAGGTATAAAAAATAAAAGCTATCAAAGAAAAAACTGTACACACACAAATGGCCACAAGTGGAGGACAAGAGCAAAAGGCAACACAATGCAGCAGAACAAATATCCTCCTAAGAGATATCCTGGGGGAAGATCCATTAAGTTGCAAAAATACTCAAGACTGATGTTTAAGTGCTTATTAGTGTGACTCCCACTCCTGCAGCAGCACGTATCTACTTCTAGGTAGTTCATGTGAAATCATCATGGAGTTATGCCCACTGGGAGCCGGTGCTTCAATTAGAGGGTACATTTATAATGTAATTAAACACCCAATTTATTAAAAGGAATGCAAATCACATCAGCTTCTAAGTGCCAGTAGTAGCATTTAGAGCATGCTATGCAACAGCTTTGTTTTAATAATTAAACCACGTATGCCCTCGATGATAGCAGGTCCAAAACGGCATGTTGCTCACTGTTCTCTTGAGAACCACAGTCAGCATAAGTAATGAGAAACGGGATCATAATACTTGTGAAAGACAACTGGGACAGTCACAGTAAACTGTATTTCAAAGGGGTTTTGGTTTTGGGTTTGGTTATTTTTTTACTTTTTCTATCAAGAACTCATTTAACACTTTTTTTTTTCTCTCTTTTTTAAACAAAAGCTGTTAAAATATTTCTTAATGTTGGCAGCAGTTTGCAACTAGAGTGGCTTTCCTTAGCTTTAATTGCAGAGTTGGCTTTTCAAGTTGTTGTACATTTTGTGCCCATTTCTCAGTAACTTGCTGGTGTGTGAATGGGCATCTCGTTGATCACTACTGTACCTATTGTAAAACAAATTCAGATGATTCGTTGTAACCCTAATTCCCATAATGTAACAACAAAAGATTAGAGACAAACAGCCCGGCAAAACTGCTAAAATATATAATCATTTGGACTGGTGTTAAACTGATATTCCATATAATCCATTGTTAGCGAGGCTGCTGCTTCATCCAAGGAAGTTATGCATTAGACAGACGTGGTGGGGAAAAAAGGACAAGCTACACCAAAATATCCAATATTAAAATAAGATCTACCTGAAACAAAAGGGCACCATGTATCTCCTTGGACTACCATTGACAAATCTTGCTCACTTACCAGGGCCCTTTTTAATGAGAAGACAGGTCAATAAGTTAGTGGGAAAATTCAGAAACAAAAAGAAACAAGGAGCAAGCACTGAAAGTGCACCTCTCTCCTCCCAGCCCAGGATCAAAGTCGTGGCAGTATGAGATTTGCAGTGGCACTGCTTCTTTCCAGAGCTGCTCCCTGGTGGAACAGTTCTCATCTCAGGTTTTCACCTTTTTTCTGCATGGCTGGGAAGAAATCCTTCCAGGACTGAAGGTGTGTGGCTCAGTGTGGGAAGTCACAGAGTCCACTGAAGTCAGCTGGATCCTCCGATTTTTGTAGAGGCGAGTCTCTCCTGCCTTGATGCAGTGTTAAAGCTAAATTCTTAAGTCTGCAAAACACAAGTAATATGGGAACCTTCCTTAATGCTTTCTATTTTAATTTCCAATATGTTTACCCTCCCATCTTTTCTTAATTTATTACTAATAGATGATTTAATAAAGACCATAAAAAACCCTCACCAAAGTAAAAGTAGATGGAAAGGTGGCGTGGTTAAAATATTTTCTTCTCTGAACTCAGTAATCATGTCTAGGGCCACTACTGAAATCCTTTTCTCCAGATAAAATGTAAACGGTCTATACAGGCCACTATAAGAAATAATTTACAGCTGCTTTTTTCAAGTGTTCTATCAACTGTATGTATAATGTCTATTGAAATGTCAAGCTTTCCTCCAACTCTGCACAGAGTGCAGAGACCTGATATAACAGTCTGGATTTTTTCACTGATTATCATTTGATTACTTAGGATTCCAAGAACCTTATTGGTTTTTATGCAATAAAACTGAGGAACACAAAACTAGTGTGGAAAAATAAGGGTCCTCCGTACATAACACCCATCTGTACATTAAGTTTGGACCAAGTAATTTTTAATATTCCTTCATTTCAAATACATTTTTATTTGCTTCTTGACTCACCTCACCCCAGGAATAGCCCTAGAAGTTGTATAACACAAAATGATGATGAGGGTGTACTGGTTTGCTTTGGATGAAAAGCAAACTAAGAGTGCTGTCAGACCTCTGGCTGGTGCCGCACGATTCCCACATAGTAGTGCCCATGAACATTTCTGAACCCGTTTTACCTCAGTTAGGATGTTGTTATCATAATAGACAACTTTGCTGCTTTGAGAATAGACTATATTGTCCAAGAAGTGTTTTTTTTTTCCATCCATAAAACATTTAGAGTCTTATAACATATGTTTGCAGAAAAACCTCGGTATATCACCTGTTGGCTTCCAGACAGAACATAAATGCTTGGCTGGGGATACTGCAGCTTGAAAGAAAAGCCCAGGGCAATGAACTTATTCCTCTTTATTTAATGGCCTGGTGTCAACCTTGGAAAATAACTCCTCTTCTGTTCTGATAAAACTCAAGCAGGTTGACCCATTATTTTTTATGTTCTTATACCTTACACATGCAGGGTTTTTAATTTGTACGGACATAATTGAGACCCTGGAGGTTTGCACTGATTAACAAAAGAAATATGCAAGGAATTTATGTACGTGATGGGACCGTAGAATAGGTAGCTCTTAGGGAGAACGGTCACTTTCCTACCACAAACCTCAGGTTTCTGTCAAAGACATGAACAAAAACATCTATTTTCAGGTCCAGCCAAATCACACATAGCAGCATGAACTATGACATAATTAAGTAAAACCTGCTAAACTTTTCAAACCATCATGATGGGGGTTTTACCTATACCCACAAACCTGAGGACATCATCTGCTCTCACAAGATAAAGCCAGCTTGTTTCCATGGCATAACCAGGTCTGAAATGGACTGATAGCAATGCAAGATACTGCAGATTATAGGACACTGCGAATTTGCCAAGTAACTGATTTTTCTACAAGCAAGAGGAAAACTCAGTATATATAAGAGCTACTAGCACTTTCTATGTATTTTCATATTCATCAGTGGCATTTACCAATCACAGCAAAGATGATGGCAACTTCTGCAGCAAAACTGGAGTCAGATAGCAATTAAAAGTACTAAATACCACTCTTAAAAAAAATTTATATGGCTTGCCACAAACTTGATTAGTTCTTTGCTGTCATGGGCCTCACTCCAACTAAAAACATACCACACTAAGGGGAACAGCATTATTTGGTTAGCCACGGCTCTGGTACATGGGGTAGATGCTCTGCTTCCCAGCAAACTGCTCTGCCTTGTCTTTTCTTCAGTCTGGAGCATGGACGCCCTTTCCAGCCATGGGGTCTCATAAGGTTGCATTGCCTGCATGTTTAACAGCTCTCCTACTGCTTTGGCTCCTAGAAGTACGACCTACACCTTTATCATAACATCCCTAATGAAAAGGAAAAATATCTGTCTAAAAAGTAGGACACGGAGCCAGGAGATTAAGGAAATGAGAAAGAGCAGCAACTTATTTCCAAGAGCAGACAGTCAGCTGCTGAAGGCACTGCCAGGAGCAGGAACTATTCTCCCTAAGAGATTGCTACCAGTGAATCCTGCTTAGTGGCTGGGGGGGCACCTAGGAAGGGTCACTTCCCTTGCCTTAACACTCTACATAAATTATCCATTTTGTTCCCTAATTAAGGCCTGCACGTTGTCTCATTTCTACCTGAAAATCATTGGCATTATTTGGAACTCGTCTTTGGAAATGGGCCTGGCCAAAGTGCTCCTGGGATCCACTGGAATATCAACATTAAATAATAATACTGAGACTTTTGCTGCCAGTAGTCTGTCACCTCTGCCACACTCACATAGCACTGCCCGAAGCAGATACTATCAGTTGTTATGATGCTGGTACTATACCAAGCACTTTCATGCCATATTTAAAGGATCCAAAAGAACAGGAATGGTCTTCATTAGTACAGTTACATTTAAAGAATGCTTTCTTTTCTGGTTCAGTGGGATCTTTGGACTTGACATCAGTGAAGAAACCGTGACCCCAAAGGAAAAATTACTGAGGTGGAGTATTTATCCACCACCTTCTGATTTTAAATGACAGGTGCAGATATGCCTCGAGAGGCTGACTGTTTTCTTGCTGTGGTTTGCATCTGAAAAGCATTTGGCTTTGTATTTGAGAGTTCCTTTATTCTTTCTCTTGCTATGTCAGTCGCCAGGTTTGGAAGTCAAGCCTTGTAAATTATATAATTCCTGGAAATTAGTTTCAGGCCTCTGAATGCTGACTCACTGGCAGTTAAGTACATTTTCATAAGTACCTCGGTAACTTCTAGAGCCAGGAATTTCAGAAACAACCTTCTGTACTGCAGATTGTTGAAAGGTAAAATTATGTGCCAATTTAAGGTAGAATGGAGGACTTTTCATTACCCATCTAAATTGCATTCATTGCACTGATTAATTCAATGGCTAGAAATATGAACAGTGTATACCATACCTATAAAGACTGGCCACTTAATAAAAAGTATCTCTGCCTCTCTCTGTGATGGTTTTGGCTGGGATAGAGTTAATTTTCTTCATTGTAGCTGGTGTTTTGGATTTGGTATGAGACTAGTGCTGATGGCACACTGATGTTTTAGTTAAGTAGCAGCTAAGTGTCCCTAAGTAGTACCTGTACTAGTGAAGGACTTGTTCAGCTCCCCATGCTCTGCCAGGGGCACAAGAAGCTGGGAGGGGGCACAGCCAAGGCAGTTGATCCAAACTGGCCAAAGGGATATCCCGCACCATATGACATCATGGTCAGCACATAAACCTGGGGGAAGAAAAAGGAAGGGGGGATTTTGGAGTGATGGCATTTGTCTTCCCAAGTCACTGTTACATGTGATGGAGCCCTGCTTTCCTGGGGATGGCTGAGCACCTGCCTGCCCATGGGAAGGAGTGAATGAATTCCTTGGTTTGCTTTGCTTGCACATGTAGCTTTTGCTTTTTCTTTTCATTATATTAGTATTGTTACTATTATTATTACTATTACTGTTTTGCCTTACCTATTCAACTGTCTTTATCTCAACCCATGAGTTTTCTTACTGTTACCCTGTGATGCTGTCCCCCATCCCACCGGGGTGGGAGTGAGCGAGCAGCTGTGTGGGCTTGGTTACCAGCTAGGGCTAAGCCACAACAGTATCTTAAGCAGCTCATCCAATATTCCCATTTCAAGTACAGATTCGAAGCATCACATGCAGTCCACAAACAGCCCATCTGGCCTCTCCTGCTGTTGTATTAAACCACCAAAATTCACAAGAACAACTGCCAAGATTGGCCAGGCATGCAAACGGTGGCTTGGGGCCATAAAGGTACTGCTGATGGATTGTGACCCTGAGCTTGAGAGAAATTTGTGGGGCAAGGTGTGTGCTTTTGTTGAGGTCTGACCACTAAACAAGAGTACGTGGTTCAAGATTCACTTCCCTTGACTTACAGGTATAAATCACACCTCACAGTGAAAACCCTTCAGTGAAGGGAAGGGGCTTGTCCCACTCAAGGCTTGCATCATGCAGGGACTTTGCGAAGGTGCTCTAGGAACCATGGTGATACTCTTCTAGGTATGCGCTGAACCAGAGTCCCTCCCTTCTCCCTGCAATCATGGTCAGCCCCACAGCCTTGAGAAGGTGGATGTCATTTGACATAGCTACAGCATCATAGTGGATTGTCTGTTGCTGAGAGATCCTGCTGTGGCAGATGTTGCTAGGAGCTGCTATGGACCCCTAGCCAGTGGGCATCAGTGAGATGCAGCATGTACTTTCCATTACTGAAAGGCTTAGGCATCTATATATTATAATGGGTTTTCATGTTTGCACTTTCCTCTCTCATCTTTAAATGATTCTGCAGTGGGAAGAAAGTCTGTCTGAGACTGCACTGGGTAATGATCCCGTTCATGACTGAGAGTGATAACTTCTTCCAACTAAAATGCCATCTCCAGTCTTGCCAAGCGTACAGCTGCTGTGGGGCTTTCACCCCGAGGACTGACAGTCCGTGAAAGGAAGGGGCTTTTGCATGGTGTTGGTTATTCTGACAAAATACAGATAATACATTTATGTGCTCAGCTGACAATTTTTCTGCTACCTCCCCCCCCACCCTCACTGCATAGAAACACATCCCTGCTAATGCTGCGACATTTGTTTTGCCCATTTAGAAATAATAGTTCCCTCATTCAAGAAACTGGTTTGACTGAACTAGTTCATTTCAAGATTTTGCTTTATTCAGTCTGAAGTTTGAAAAAGCCAGTGACTCACATAGGCGAAAACCTGAACAGCTGGACATGCAGATGGGTACAGGTGGCATTTAGCTTTGCTCTTTCTGGCTGGATCACATCGCTCTGCCTGAGCTGAGCTGATTCAGATGTTTCGCTCTCTCTTCCTCTTCCCCTCCCCCCCTTGCAAACCCTAGTAATGACAGTGAAGGGACAGAGATGATGACAAGCTACCAGAGGCCTGGAAATAATTATTTCATTTCCCTGCAATCCATGGCTTCATATTCCCCAGGGTGGGAGCATCCTCGTATCAGATATCCTGTATTACAGGATATCACATATTATAGTAGTTATCCTATTATTACTGTATTTTTTATTATATATCATATCCTATTATCTAGGATTATAAGAATCATATTATATAGGATATCCTATCCTAAAATACCGGATTTTACTGGCTTCAAGAAAATCACCCCCCACCCCCCTGCCTCTAGATTTCTTCCCCCAGGGGACCTCTGCACTCCACTATGCCCTCAGGACATACATGGTCCTTCCTGGCAACTCCCATGCATGCATTTACCCTCAAAACTCACATTTTCTTGGGGCTGGGGAAGGCTTTTCCCCAGACAGCTCCTTCACTGAGAAATCCTGAGTCAAGAGGAGTGAACCAGTTTGAACATTTGGATTAGATTAAACAATTAGTTTCAGCTTAAAGGAAAATTCATGAAAAACTCAAGTACCTTTTCAATATTTACTTTCAAAATTATTCTAACAGGTAGCTTTATTATGAAATAATATAAAGAATTTCCCCAAAATAAAACAATCATTTTTTTTTTTTTTTTCCAGGGGAACTAATCTTTTACTTAGCCAAGGACATTTTTTCCCATTTTGAAAAGAAGAAAATAAAACCCTCCAACTTTTAAACAAAAGTGAACTATTTTCCCAATTCTCTTTTACTTTGTCCACAGAAATTAAAACCATTTTTTTTCTGTTATGCTCTGTGGGGGAGGTAAAAGTCCTAGATTTTTCCCCTTACAGCAAAATCCAATCACATCCACTCATTGATAGGCAAAAAAAAAAAAACCCTAAATCTAAAACTAGCGCAATCTGGGCTGAGTAGAACAGAATTTTCCATTTGTTCAGCTGAAGTAGGTACAGTAATAAGACTACTCTAAATCCTCAAGACAAATGAATGTACTTTAAAACTAAATGCTTTCTCAGTTTCTATTTAATTAGTTCAGAAAAAGCAGGATGATACTAAAATACCAGCACAGAACTGAGCTGCTTCATATTCTTCCTTTTACAAAGTATCTGAATTCTCCTAGTCAAAAAGCATTTAATTAAAACAATATTGCTAGTTGCCAGGCACGTAATCACAGAAGGTATGGTTAACACCTCAGCAAATAGTACAAAAAAATCCTTACAAGCCAAATAACCCACTAATGCCTTGGACTGTGTGAACAAAAATGTAACATGTAGAAGGACTACAGCCTCGCAGACGCAGAGGAGAGGCAGGTAGTCCTCTCTGCACCTCCAGGGACTCTTTCTGGACAGGTCAGAGGGAATATGCCAGCAGAGCCTCTGCTATTCACAGTCAATCTGTGCCATATGCAAGGACCTCACAGCCTGTAACCTTGCCAGTGCCCTCACAGGGTAGGAAAGAGCTCTTATGTTCTCTCTTTATAGAGAAATAGAAAAGATGGATAAGGCATTGGCTATTGTAAGAAGGTAGCTGCACCCTGTGGATAGCAAAAAATTTATTTCAGGAAAATGCGGTTTTACCTCCTGCCCCTGACAAACGGCAGCTCTATCTGGGACACATCTCTTGGGAATGTTTCTCTACTTTAACACTTCAGTACGGAGTGCACTTTCAAAAGTGCAAAAAGGAGTGAACACCCAAACAACAACCAGTGACTTTTAGTTGCATTTGCATCTCTAACTGATCTGGAGGCTTTGGAAATCTAAAGCAGTAAGAGAAGACAGAGGACTCATTCACATCAAGGTACGACCTGTTCTTAAAACGTCTATTGTTTAAGCATTTGTGCATCTAGATTCTTGCCCGTAACTGCAAGGTAGGAGTTGCTCAATTAATTCCCAGCCACTTGAGAACTCCTTCAGGAAGGCAAAGAACCTTATTACTGTCATTAAAGGACTTCATAGATACATAGGTTACAATAAGAGGGTTTTTGCTAGCAGTATAGCATTTTAAAAGTGCATTATCATCTAAAACATTTCTTTGCACTGCTTTCATGGGGAATTATTGCTATAGCAATGAATGGGAGTCAGGCTGCACGAGCTTTTTAAGTTCTCCCTTTCGTTTCTCCATTTAACTTGCTGACAAGTTACCGTGGCCTTTGCTGGCTCCCTATAAAACGGGGCTGACAAAGAGTGGGGTGAAAGAAAGTTTCATTGACCAAAACATTCTTCTCCCCACAGGGCGAGGGCTCTTTCTTGCCCTCTGGGATTCCTGCCCAACATTCACACGTCTTTTGCTGCAAGCATCAGTTTGCTGTGCTTTTTTGGCAGGGTTAGGAATGTTTTATAGTTACATAGAGCATATACAGCTCAACTGGGCCGGCTTGGTGGACACCCTTCTCAAAACACTGCAAGAGGCGAAACCCAGCATGCAGGGGAGAGCTGAGGAGCAGCGGGACTTTCAACCAAATGACCACTTCTCCTGAAAGCTTCAGCACGACTGTTTATCTCTGTCAGCTATATCAAGTTAATAAAGTAAGTTTTTCTGGGATTTCAGCCACAAGACCCAAATGTAACCACTACACCAAATCATTCCCCATACTGGTTGGATGATTTCATTTCTAACGGTAAAAAATTATGAGAGGTGTGGGCTTGCCCTCCCCCAAACAAGTTTCATGGCTGAAGTTTCCCTTGCATACATTATCCCTACATTTATTTCTTGATGATCCATTATCTTCAACTACCAGTTTCCTAGATTTCTCACTGAGATAAAGCAGACTTCTCCAGCAGCATTTAAAATGGAATTTCAACAAACTGCAAATTAGACCAAGCACAGCAGGAGCTGAGCATCTAAAAGCTACTTCAGTGCTCAGTATTGATTCCAGAGCCCAAACCTTCCCTCCCCGGTCAGCACACTTCTGCATACAGAGGCATAAACACAAATATCAGGGAGTCACCGCTCTCTGCTTTATGTTTTGAAATAAAATGAATAATTTGTGAATCCACATGTTATTTTTGTTATTATTCTAGCATGTTGCCTTTCAAAACTTCCCAAATAGAGTCAGTTTCTCTTGAAAGGAATACATGATTAAAAAACCCCAATTATTAAAAGTCAAACTCAAGGAAATGTAAATAAATGTTTGATGACATATCCAACATTCAAACACTCTACTGAGAAATGCAAAATTGTGATACCCAAAGCACCCATAACTCTATCAAAACAGCTGTTGATAAGTCCCTTGTACCAAGTTAACATTTAGATTTATTACAGGAAACTTTGCAGCCTATACTTCCCTGTTATTGACTTTAATAATAGGTTAACCTGGTGTCCTTGAAGATTTCATCTGTTACATCTCTTAAGAACAATATCTCGGGCAGAGGTATGGACTGTTTCACCATGGGTGCGAGCGCATTTGCAGCCCGCAGTACAGAGCCCTGAAGGAAGAGCTGTGCTGGCTCTGCACTCTGGCTGGAAACCGAATTTCCAGCCCAAAAGCAGCACAGCCACCTCACCAGGCTAACACATCTTAGCCGCTTCAAGGGCCAGGGAAGGACCTACATGCAGTTTCACTGACTTTCATCAGACTTTGGTCAGGTATCTCCACAGATCATTGCATGGGGGTGCAGTATTACAGTATATTTAATATCATCTAACTTTAAGGTATTAGGAAAAAAATGAAAAATGATACCATTTTCCTTCCTATAC
This sequence comes from Phalacrocorax aristotelis, assembly GCF_949628215.1. NCBI lineage: Eukaryota > Metazoa > Chordata > Aves > Suliformes > Phalacrocoracidae > Phalacrocorax > Phalacrocorax aristotelis. The sequence continues at coordinate 72,604,209 of NC_134279.1, read as the reverse complement.
CTTGACTGACAACCTGGTGGAAGAAAGGAAATTGATTTGATTTCTCCACATGAATCTCTCAATTCCAAAGACTAACAGAGTTAATGTTGCATTCCCAGATAAAGCTGAATTTTGACAAAATAAGTGCCTAACTAAAGAGAAATATCACATGCTCTCACCCAGCGGCTCCCTGGCAATGTGGGAAACAGGAAATAAAGCACATCAACTCAGGTACCAGGGGATCAAGGCAGAGAAGCAGGGAATGGATAAACCGTGTCTGGCTCAAATACGAAGTGAACAAACTCTAATTGCTCATATTTACCTGTAGCTACACTGTTCCTGCCCACCTGATTTTCAGGAAAGCCCAGATGGTGCTGTGGCAGGCTTGCTCTCCCAGTACACCCCTGTCAACCAGACCTCGATTTACTGGGCAGTAAGCGATATTCCCTTTCCCACCAGCACGTGTAGCAGTGCTGAGGATGCTTCGGGCCACGCAGCCGGCCAGGACAGCTTGCTCTTTGTCATCGTCTGCTCCCTGTCATTTAGGTCACTGCCTCATTTCTGCTGCCTTTGCGCACTGTGTTTCACCACTCAGAGGTTCGGAGTCAAGCAAAACGCTTTGCAGATCTACTCCAATTGCCCTGAACCCTGAAAGATAAAAATGACCCTACAAATAAATGTGGTTTCTCCTATTTACCTAAATATACAGCTTAAAAAAAACCACATACAGACCCCCCAAAAAACAAACCCACTAAAAAGTAAAATGAAAACAATGCTGTATTGAGCATTTCACATGCAGGTGTGTTTGCTTCAAAGACCATCCCTGCGTTTATCAGTTCTTTAGTTTCACTTTCAGTGATGGCTCCATTTCACTTCCAATGTTCACTGTTATTTCCTTCCCAACATTTTATGACTTCAAGAAAGCAGAGTTATCATGTGTTTTCTCAGCTCTATTTGTGAACACTATACCCCAACTTGAACTCCCTGTTTGCAGTATGCACACTGATAATGCCAAAGTTGTCCCTCACAAGGTCACCATAGAAATATAATTAATTTGCTCAAAATAAACTTCCTAAAAATATCTTTCTGAGAAGAGCCAAGGAGAACATTTTGCATGTTGAAAAAAAGATCATATTTTTAGCTTGTTTCATGTTTGCATGAAAATTGAGGACTTTGCTCAGCTGTCACTGAAAACAGTTTCAACTCCAGTTGAACTGAAGGCACTGGAATTACCCTGGTATGTGACTTTTCACAAGCGTGATGTTAATTAGACCGAACACATCTACATTTCACTGAGTTATAGTATTTTCAGTTATGACAGATTGCATTAAAATATTTGTCTGGTTTGATTTACATTTACACCTCATTAATTTGGGAATGCAGGAGCAAAATTTTCAGGATGGCACCACTAGAGGGACTCGTTAGGTGGATGAGAAACGGCCTGGTAGGTTATTCCCACCTCCGGGAGGGAGAAAAGGGCTGGCCAGGGAGCCAAGACACACTCACCTGCACTTCTTCTTTCTTTACTTTTTTTTTTTTTTTTGAGAAAACAAAAACAACAAAAACCCAAACACAGGGAAAAAAAAAAACCCTTTGCAGTTAATGTAACACATAAAAGAAATTAACTCAGCATTAACGAAGGGCAACACTGGAGAGAGCATCCCTGAGCAAGATGCTGGGAACAAGCAGTTTCATCTTCAATGCCTTGCAGAGCACTTTCTGTTACTCCAAGAAAAAGTCTTGTCTTGTTTTTCCATGTGTACAGGTAATCTTATCCAGCAGATGAGGCTGGTATCAGTGATCCGAAGAAGCTTCCTATATAATTCTGTCCAGTATTTAAAAGCTGTCTGCACTGCTCTAGTCCATGATGGGCAAGTTCACAGAAAATTTCCATCTACTATGCAGCTGCATATAAAGGCAGTGGACAGAACAGCTGTGTTACTGACTACCACTGCCCTGAACCAGTACAATGCTCTGCTGGCCAAGGCTCCATCCAGGCAACCTACACTCCCAAGTCATTTTGGAAGTTATAATTTCGAATGGCATATTATAACTTATTGCATTTGGGAGGCAAAACTTGGTGCCACAAAAAAGAATTTGTTCATTATAATAGGAAAATTATTCCTGAGCAGAAAGATATATTTTCTTGGTTAAATTATTAAGTTATCGTATAGCCTTATTTTACAACTAGGCTAGACAAAGCGCTGCAGAATTATGTGCTATAGGGAAGAATATTCCACTGACAGTATCAAGAGCAAACTTTCTTCAGGTGTATTTTATCTGCAGAGATTTTCATAAGCTTGTAGAGAATCCTAATATTTGAGGTGGAAAAGGCCCAGAATGTCTGGCAGTTCTGCATAATATGCTTATTTAAAAAACAGTGGGACTAAAAGGTCCTTTGAGATCCTGACTGAAAGCCTTATGAATCCTAAAACATGTACATTTTAATTTGATATGTTCTTTTAGCATTTCTGTTAAACATTTTCATGAAGTAAAAGGCACAATAATTATTTTAATTGTAGCTGAAATTATTGAAAGCTGAAATTTCAACAACCCTTACAATTATTCACATTTTTAACAGAACTGTTTTTTGCTCTTCACAGGATCTCAAAATACAGACACATAATATTGTTGTACAATTTAATTCACCAAGCTCCAATGAAAAATGAGACCAAATTTGTAAAAATAAATTAGTAAGTATAGAAGTTTAACAAGCTCTTGGCGATGTTAAAAAATTCTTGTTATAAAACCAGGCTCTTCACATAGTGGTAGGATGAGAGACACGAGGCGTGCTGGAAAGAAGGAGAAACTTTTCCCCCCACAAGGACTGTTCAGCAGCAGGACGGGCTGGGCAAAGCTGTGGGCAGCCTGGGTTGGCTTCACAGCTGACACTGTGAAGCAGAGATTTTTCAGCCTCATGAGACATTGGGTTTCAAACTTGTACTAATGTCAGTTATCGCACACAATTTCAAGAACCTTGCTGGGTATGCATCTGTGCACTAATTTACTGTCTTTACAACCTGACTTCTAAAATCCATTTGTTCGTTCGATCCTCCCACTGACTTCCTCGGGCCTTGGTTCATGCCCTTAAAAATCCCTCAAGCCCTGACCTGCAAAACACTCCTGCTTATGCTTCAACTTCATGTCTGTAAGCTGTTTGTTAGGTTAGTGAGAAGATGCATGCATGGTTAACAAGAAGATTGCTGTACAAGAAGATTGCTGTACAAGGCTTTGGATTGGACTAGAGGCTGTCTTTTTTTTGGGGATTCTGTACAGTACTTAGCATGTGTTTGGCACTAAATACAATATAGCATTATAATTTGCCTGTATACCTATTTCTTAAGAATAAGATGAGCCTTCAGAATAATGCATTTTAAGAAATGTCTTCATTAGTTCAACTTAAAACAAAAGAGAAAGGTAGCCTTTTTCCCTATCCAGTTTTGATGAAGTTTCCCATGGACGGAAGCAGATTTGCCTTAGGCATGGCCTGTATCACTTCAGAGGGCTCCATCTCGGAGTCATTCCCCTTAATGATGGCTTGAGACAGCCATCTGTGCAGACCAAAATGCACCCTAGACAGTAAAACCAATGTAGAGTTTGTGGAAGCAGATACTGAGAACCCTTGAACTCTGCAAAACATGAGTATTTGAGATTTTATACCCAGTGAAATGTGAAACCTATTAGGATACCCCATGTGACGACTTTAAGCTGTTCAAGTTTTTGCAATCATACAGAAAAGCAGTAATGACAATTGCATGGCACATACTTGCTTTTGCCTGAGGTCAAATGCCTTTTTCTTTCGAGACATGTTGCTTTAACCTTGTCGTGGTTTAACCCCAGCTGGCAACTGACCACCACACAGCCACTCGTTCACTCCCCACCCCAGTGGGATGGGGGAGAGAATCAGAAGAGTAAAAGTGAGAAAACTCATAGGTTGAGATAAAGGCAGTTGAGTCGGTAAAGCAAAAGCCACACACACGCGCAAAGCAAACCAAGGAATTCAGTCACTCCCTCCCGTGGGCAGGCAGGCGTTCAGCCATCTCCAGGAAAGCAGGGCTCCATCATGCGTAACGGTGACCTGGGAAGACAAAATGCTGTAACTCCAAACACGCCCCCTTCCTTCTTCTTCCCCCAGCTTTATGTGCTGACCATGACGTCATATGGCATGGAATACCCCTTTGGTCAGTTGGGATCAGCTGTCCCAGCTGTGCCCCCTCCCAGTTTCCTGCGCACCCCCAGCCACTCACTGGTGGGGTGGGGTGAGGAGCAGAAAAGGTCTTGACTCTGTGCAAGCACTGCTTGGCACTAAGAAAAAATGCCTTTATTATCAACACTGTTTCCAGCACAAATCCAAAACACAGCCCCATACTAGCTACTATAAAGAAAATTAACTCTACACCAGTCAAAACCAGCACAAATCTGCATGGGCTTTGCCAGCCTCCACGTGGCTTTGCTGTTAACTATGGCATTCTCTGACATGGGATACCCAAGCAGAAACATTTGTCTTGTGATTTCCCTACTGCACTGTCAACAGATGTTACCTGGACTGACACACCTTGCACCAACATGCAGCTGGAACAGGATCTTGGCCTGAACACCCTGGTAAAGAAAACAAAAGCCCTTGGAAGTGCAGCTAGAAGAATCAGAGATGTGTTTTGTGGTTTCCAGCAGCCAGTCTAATTGCCTCCAACCTGTACGCAATAATGGGTAGAGGGGACTGTGAACAACGTTTTTCATTTTCCATGAAGTCACAACAGGTTTTAGATTTTGGGACTTGGTCACCGATAGGTGATCCCTTAACCGTTGTTCCTGATAGGATCATTAAAACACACACCACACCGATACAAGACATCTTAGTTATAGATTTGTCTGCATAAGCCTTCAGAGGCTTGGCTTAAGTCAGCAGTGACTGTCTTACTACCCAGGCTTCCCTCGCTGCTCCCCACTGCACCCCCAAGTGTAGTTACCAGGTCTGGCAGCAGAGACTGAAGGTGGATATCACTGCACAAATCCAGCCTACAGCCTGGTGACCAGGCAGAGCTGTAATCCTCCCCCTCAGGGAAAGGTTTTTGGACTCCAATTTCATCAAGCAAAAGGTGACCAGCCCTAATTCCATCACCAGAAGTGACACAGACTAGCAAGGCACTGCTTCTATTTGTATTCTGTGTGGGTGAAAGAATATAGCATCAAATATCCAAATGCCAGAGAGGAGTGAAAGTTCAGACACAATTTGTACCTACTGCTTTCTGTTAGCTAGCTGCAGGCAGACCTGAGCTTGTGAGAAAAACAAATTGAGTTAGACCAAAGAATCATCTGTTAAAGACTAATAAGCAACATCTATCAAGAACTGCAAAAACAATGTCTGTAATATGTCTTGGATCACCACATGGGTGTTCTGGATCACTCTGGGCCTCTGTGTCTCTGTACTGATTGTGAAAGAGGTCTGCACCATCCTGCTAAAACCAGGTCAGCTACAGTTGTAGTACCTGTAGGTGCTTACATTTGTCTCTGCAGATCTTGGTTTTGTTCCTGAGGTACACAAATCATACAACTGTATATTTTGCTTACAAGAGCGAGCAAACTCATAGTGCTCCACCAGCAAATGAAATAACTAGGCTCAGAGTAGCACTAAGTCAATATATCCTTGATCCAAACAGGAAGACTGGTGAACAAAAGGCCTTGTGTCATTGGAGGGAAATGTTCAGCTAGGGCCCTGTGGGTTGGAGGAACGATTTTAAAGAAATTGGTTCTACTCTCTCATCCTCTCTAAAAATACATAAAATTGTTCTTGCTGTTAAATTACCATTTGCTGGTACCTGGCAGACTCCTAATTGCTTAGAGAAAACTAATTCAATGCAATGAATTATTTGCAAGTGAAGTATCTGAAATATCTACTTTATTAATATTTTTGACTTAAATTTATTATTTTATTCAGATGCCTAAGATAAGAGCTTGTTATAGCCCAGAAAAGTAACTTAAAGGCTGAATAAAACCAATCCCTGGTGCAAAAGCAGCTCAGCAAGTAGTCACATCAAGGATGAGCCCGTCCCAGCATAACTCTGCTTATTTTATTGGCATTGCACCAAGGTAAATGTATCCAAACAGTTCAGAGTTATTCCCAGCTGGGGAAAAGAAAGTCATCAGGATGTGGAAGCAGTTTTTCCTGCTAAACTGTCTTGACCTTTCTTAGGAAAATACAGAATTTTCCAGTAAATAAAATTTCAACCAGACCTCCATCACTGACCTCTGTGTGAATTCAGGTTTAGCCTCCTTCCCTCCTGAGCCATGACCTTCTCCACTGGCAGAGGCCAAATCACACCCTCCTTCACACCTTTCACCTTTTCATCCAGCTAAGACCACCTTTTAGAAGTGAAGTGGAAAATAATTTTTGTGGGAATCCCTTTTGTTCAGTATCTGAAGTTTCTTCTATTTGCAGCCCGTATTGATGGTCACATGTAAGGCTTTGATTTATAAGACAACATAATGAAATACAGCTCAGTGCTTCTGGCTCTTTGTAAGAAATTTCTTCAAAACACAGCAGCTTCACTAAATTCTGAGTCTACTTATGCTTCTCAGTAAACACTTCCCTCTAACCAGGCAGTTTCAATTTTTGTCAGGGTGGTATAAAGGTTTTCCAGTGCATCCCTAGGATGCAAGATGTTTCAAAGGATACCTGCACTCTTCCAAGTAACTTCTTAGTTCCCAGAGGAATGGGATCTTTAAGATAAGTTTTACTAGTAGACATCACACACAGTTTAACAAAATACAAGTCTAGGCATTTGATTATATAACAGCAAAGAACTACAGGGACAAAAAAAACACACCAGACCAAATTATTGAAAACTCCAGCTCAAACTTAGTCCTGCTCGATGACTGGCACCACCCGGTTCTGCTGCAGGGTGGGTCCGTGCACACATTACACTCCCTGGGATGTGCTGTGTAGGGCTGTCCCTTCACATCAGTCAGCACCCACTGTTTGTACCCCAGCTTGGTCAAGATGCAAATGTCGTGAAACCTGCTTTACTTTTTTGCCCCTCCTCCTTGATTAAGAGATGTCACTAAGTAGAGATCAACAGCTGTGAACATGGAAATATGCATTTCATTCCCCTTTTCTTTCCTAATCAGGAATCGTTGTTTCACTTAAAACCTCTGGTATCTGTAGTATGAACATTCCCCACTCTTCCCCTCACCCATTTTTCCTTTTTGCCGTCTTATCCTGACTTTAGTTTTTATCATGGCTTTTCACCAGCCATTTCAGTCTAGCCTTTTCCCACCTGTTGCAATACATCATAAGTAATGTATCTTGAGAGACAAGAGCTAAGAAACACCTCATTAATGCCACAGACCCTGGCTTGTCCCCAGTACTTCAGAGATCAAGTGTCATACAGTGATAAAATAAATTATAAAATTGGGAATGGGGTGACTGGACTGAGTCATGCTATCCCCACACCACGTGGTTTGTAAGGTTCATATACTTTATATTACTTCCTATTTATAATCCTTAGCAGTGACTCACAAAGCATGAGAGCCCTAAGCTGCCTGAAGCCTTCACTACCAACAGTCTGAGCACCATCCTTTCTAACCTGAGTCAAGTGTGATATCCAGCCTCACACAGCAAGGGTTGAAAATAGCAACCTTCAGCTTCAAAATGCAGTGGGTTTTTGTACTTTGAGCTGCTCCACATAGGAGCAAGATGGGCAATGAATATGCTACTGTCTTAGCATGACTTCTTTCCTATCTCTTTATAAGCATCTATGGACACTCTACCTGGGCAGGACTAATCCCATCTCGATTCCTTTCCACTGGATAATGCCTCATTAGACATCCTTTTTTTCTGAAAACACCAACCAAACAAACAAAAAAAACCCAAACAAACAAACAACCCACATAACTTCTATTTTTTCCCAACTCTCAGATTTTTGGTTTAGTCAGGGTCAGTTCCTTTAGACTGTGTATGCATGTGTGTGTGTATGATACATTTTGGTTTTTCATCTCTAAGAGCTTCAAAGATAAATCTCTCGGTATCAGTTCCTGCAACATCCTTTTCTTTGCCCATAGCAAATGTGCCAGTCCAGACCTACCTGGGAAGATGAAACAGATATAGTCTTCCTGCCAATTTCTGTGACTATATGACACCTTTCCACCCTTTCACTGGCCTCTGCCGCCTCAGACATGGGCACTTCTGTGTTTACTCCAAGAGGCCCTTCTCTCCTGCCACAAGACATCCTATCACCACAGGCAGCAGCAGGGGCTGTCCCCCATGTATCAGCTGACGATGCCAGCCTGACTCTTCCGAAGTGGATTTTCAAAGAAGTACTTTCACATTTTCTCTTCATTTTGATCCACTTCCCTAATGCTTCTGTGTTACCCTCCTCTCAGTCGATCTGAACACTCTCCTTTGCCATGGTACCAACTAAGCACTGGACAATGACTGGCATGTCTTGTCAAGTACATGCCACTACCCTTCCAGCTCACCTACTGTGACTAATACCAATATATGATGATGACCATCTGAGCAGAATTTGGATACATTGATCAATGGTTCATGGTTTCCTTGATACACTCCACTGGTATGGTTTTTATTGGGTTGATTTGGCGTTGGGGAGGGGGGAGGGGGGTGTTGGGGTTTTTTTTTTTTTTGGGGGGGGGGGAGGCTGAGCCTCTGTTTTCATTTCCTGATTAAGAAGTGTCCTCTACAAGGACAAGAAAGATTTTGAAATAGAGTCTAATGAAAGAAATTCCCAGTTCAACTGATGGAAATATGACAGCACTGAGAAGTTTCAGTCAAAATGAGGTAACAGGCTCAACTTGGTCTTCTACCACTCCTTTTGGTCAGCAACCTCCCCACAAAAGACATAAAATACCACTGCTTAGACTTGTTAGTATTTAGTACTTACAGCATATAGATGCAAGTTACAGCACAAAGTTCTGTAGTAGTCATGCTCAACGATACTGTGCTATGTTTATCCAAGGCCATACCTTCATAGGGCACTGTTAACTAAGTCAAAATGAATGTCTCCCACCGGGGTTTTCCCATGGGACTCTGCATTCAAGCTGCAGTGTTCCTTCTTGTTTGTGATTAACACAACCAGAAAAATTGCACCATCGGCCAGAAAAATTGCACCATCGGCCAGAAAAATTGCACCATCGGCCAGAGTATTTTAACCACTTTTCCTGACCAAGCCACCACAAGGAAAACCCATGGCTCAATCACGGTTTCTCCATGTTACTTTCACCTCAACCAGATGCATCAGAATAGTTTGTACTTGAAAAAAAAAATCAAAATGTGCTTAACCACATTAAGAGAGCAAAATGCATTTTAGTGGGAAACACCTAAACTGGAAGTGACATTAGCCCTCAGGGATGATTTCCACTAACCAGTGTAGCTATCCTGGCAGGCTAGAAACTATTACATAGGGAAGATGTTATCTAAGAATGACTAAAGCCCAGTGATGGGGTGCAAGGGGAGAACACACAGAGGAAAATTATTTTTTTTATGTCCTGGAGAAAATTTTAGATAGATAAACTAGTTTCAATGGGAAATATTCAGTTATCCCTAATATTTCATTTCTTTTATGTAAAAGAAAACAGGGCTTATGGCTTTAGGGTGTTTTTAGGAGATAATGGTCTGCTTTGTGAAAGTTTTTGATTTAAAGAAATAGTCCAAGCAAAACTATGTTTTCAGAAAGCCTAAATAATCAGACCAAAACAGTATTTCCGATGGTTATAGGGGCTCCAGTTCATCTTATCTCTCTGTGAATATAACATGATCTTTCATATCAGTGCCTAGGCATTCTGTCACAGTTTAGCCACAGCCAGCAACTAAACACCACGCAGCCGCGCGCTCACTGCCCCCGCCCCTGTGGGATGGGGGAGAGAATCGGAAGGGCCAAACTAAGAAAACTTGTGGGTTGAGATAAGAGCAGTTTAATAATTAAAATAAAACAGTAATAATAATAATATAATGAAAAGGAAAATAACGAGAGAAAGAGAGAGGTGACGCATTGGGAGGAGGGAAAAGACCCCCAAACAACAAGTGATGCAACTGTCACCATCTGCTGACCGATGCCACCTGTCCCCAAGCCGCAATTGCTGCTTTCCCCAGCCACCTCCCCCCAGTTAATATTCTCAACATGATGTCATATGGTATGGAATATCCCTTTGGCCAGTTTAGATCAGCTGTCCTGGCTGTGCCCCCTCCCCTCCTGGCTTCTCGTGCACCCGGCAGAGCACGGGAGGCTGGAAAAGTCCTTGACTAGTACAAGCACTACTTAGCAACAACTAAAGCATCAGTGTGTTATCATCATTATTCTCATACTAAATCCAAAACACAGCAATGTACCAGTTACATTGAAGAAAATTAACTCTATCCCAGCTAAAACCATGACACATTCCCATTATGCCTCTATCCAATAAATACTAAAATGTCTTCAGTTTTTCTCCCCAAATATTAATATATGTGTTGTGGTTTTTTTTAAAGAAACTTTTCCACTGACAAGAAGAATGTAGGACAATTTTAAGCAGTCTGTAGCTCAAGGTCTATGTTTGTCATAGAAATATAGACAGCATAAGACCCCCCAGTTTGGCAGGCACCAGGTCTCACACTGTCAGAGTTTAATGAGCACAGAAACCAGCTGCAGAGCACCAAGCACCCAGCTGCAGCGCCGCTCTGCAGCGACAGGTATAGCACATTCTCCATTCAGGAATACCAACAGCATGGTGTTGTTCCAGGGTAAGGTCTCAGCTTCTTATAGAACCATATTCGTACCTATAAAGAACTGAATAGAAACAGATCAATAAACTAATCAGTGCTAGCTTGACACAAATGACACTTTTTAGCTCTCTGCCAAAATTTTGCAGGTGTTTTTGATTGTACAGTTAAGCTATAAGTGAAGATTTGGTTATAGTACCTCCACTTGGCTGCTGGTGATGAAATCCAGCTGAACTTCTAATTTAATTAATATCATGCAGGCATAGGAAAAAAAAAATATAATTCTATTAAGCTGGAATAGGTGAACATGCTAGTACACTGCATGGCTCAGTGTCACCATTTGCGATACATTTACATGTGGCATAAGCTAGCAAGCAGTGAGGCCTGAGCAGTGAAATCTGCAGTCTTGTCTCAAAGTTACACTTGGTCAGTTCTTAACAGTTTCTAGAAGTTTTCCTCCACATTTTTGGTTCATGACCCTGAATTCAGTCGTAGCACTAAATGCTGTTAAACCACAGACTTTCCCAGGAACACTGGGCATTGCCTTCTGCAGTTCACAGCGTCAATGCTTCACCTCCACCTTTTTGTGAAGGGCTGCAGAGGCCAATGTCACAAAAATAGGAGGACAAGGCTTGGAGGCGCTTCAGACAGACATGGGCCATCGAACTACGAGTGCCAAACTGCAGTCCTCGAGGTAGGGTTTCCCCATCACACCAAAGCCCGTGTGAGGGTGCACTACATCTGAGATGAGCGGATGATAGTGGGAACAGCTAGCTGCGTGGGGGCTCTTAAAAGGAAGACAGTCATGAAGGCTTTATATTAAAAATAGAATAGGAACTAAGGAAATAAATTAAACTTCTGTCTTTGATCCCTTTTGTAATATCTCAATATGACAAGTTGGAAAGAGAGAAAAGCATACCTTAGAACACTGAGCAGAAGCCATAAAAGTTCAAAAATCCATCAGTAATCAGATATTTTTCACATACATGACATTTGAAAAAGAGAAATATGCCCATAGCCCAGGGCTCTCTATGGTCTTCGTCCATCCATAGATCCATATTCCAGCAGGCCATGCCATTTAGATGAACTAGGAAATTCTTCTCTTCCCCAATGAAATGCTAAGGTGGCACTAAGTCTGATTCATGAAACCTGTGACCAACCTGCAGTCCTTGTAAGACACAAGGCAATTACCTTGTTTACCTGTGGGTCAAAGACTTTCTTTTCCCCCCTCTCATTTTAATTAAAATGGGATAAGACATATAATTATTTGCATCAAGAAAAGTTCCATTTACAGCCATGGGCCTCCCTACCTGGTCCTCAGCATACACAGATAGGCTCTGTCCCATGAGCTTCAGTGCAGGTGGGCAACAGAAGATGGAGGGAAAGATCAGAATCACAGAATCACAGAATCACAGAATCACAGAATCCCAGGCTGGAAGGGACCTCACGGATCATCTAGTCCAACCTTTCTGGGAAAAGCACAGTCTAGACAAGATGGCCCAGCACCCTGTCCAGATGACTCTTGACAGTGTCCAACGTGGCCGAGTCAACCACTTCCCTGGGGAGATTATTCCAATGGGTGACTGTCCTCACTGTGAAAAATTTCCCTCTGGTGTCCAATCGGAATCTCCCTGAGAGCAACTTGTGTCCATTCCCCCTTGTCCTCTCCATGGGACTCCGTGTAAAAAGGGAGTCTCTGTCTTCTTTGTAGCTACCCCTTAAGTACTGGTACATGGTGATGAGATCCCCTCTGAGCCTCCTTTTCTCAAGGCTGAACAAACCCAGCTCTCCCAGCCTGTCCTCATATGGCAGCTTCCCAGTCCTTTGATCATCTTGGTGGCCCTTCTCTGGGCCCCTTCCAGCCTGTCCACATCCTTTTTGTAGAGCAGGGACCAGAACTGTACACAGTACTCCAGGTGTGGCCTGACAAGCGCTGAGTAGAGCAGGATAATGACTTCTTTCTCTCTGCTGGCGATGCCCTTTTTGATGCAACCCAGGATCCTGTTGACCTTCTTGGCCGTAGCAGCACACTGTTCACTCATGTTGAGCTTTCTGTCCAACAGGACCCCCAGGTCCCTTTCCACAGAGCTGCTCTCCAGCCAGGTGGATCCCAGTCTATGCTGCACTCCCGGATTATGTTTCCCCAGGTGCATGACCTTACACTTGTCCTTGTTGAACTTCATAAGGTTCTTGCTGGCCCACTCTTCCAGCCTATCCAGGTCTCCCTGCAGAGCAGCTCTCCCTTCTGGAGTGTCTACTTTCCCACTCAACTTGGTGTCATCTGCAAACTTCACCAGGCTACACTTGATGCCGTTATCCAGATCACTTATAAAGATGTTGAATAACATTGGGCCCAATATCGATCCCTGGGGGACTCCACTAGTGACAGGTTGCCACTTGGAAAAGGAGCTATTTACCACCACCCTTTGGGTGTGGCCTGTTCTCAGCTTTGTTCTCAGCTTACAGGTGAAAACCTGAGACAGGGGAAAGGATGAAATACCCATACTCCTGGTAGGAGACTTCTACTATAAATGTTTCTTCAGTTTTCTGCCACTACTGTGCAGCTCAACTGTGTAGTCTAATTCCACTTCAGGTTGCACAATTCCTGTATATGGACAAGGCTCAAATACTACCTAAAAATGAAATACACAACACTCTTCCAATCATCATGCCATGCAGACTACACTCAAATTCAACAAAAGCCTCAGGAGGTTGAAAGCTCCATTACCCATTTTACCTCCCTGACACCCTGATTTAAGCAGCTGCCTATTGCTGATTTCCCACATACCTCTTTACCAGCTGATCGCAAGTACCTGCAAGTAATACTGTGAACATAACACACCTGCAAACAGCAGCTGTTCATCCTGAATGCAAATAAGAGGTTTTCCAAGCAGCAATCTCCTATGATGTGGAAGAGTTTCTTTTGGCTTTAGTCAGTTAGAGAGACACATTTTAAAAGCTGAGGAAGGAGAGCAACTCTGAAAGAAAATGCAGTTCTGGAAGGCAATTAATGGAGCAGATAAAGTTTTTTCATGAGGCTTTAAATCTGGAAATATTTTGGGAGGCTTTTGAAGAATATTTTGCTTCAGTCAACCAAAAACCTGTTCTTGCAATCAGCAGAGAAATCTATATTCTTGCAAATTGGCACCAACTAAGAAGCACAGTGATGATGAAACACAGACTTATTTTCACCAGTGCTGGAGCACCGAACTTCGCCAGCTCTCCCAGAACTCACCCTGGCATATCATGGATGCCAGAGACTGATTCATGCTGACTCCTGACAACTGGGTGGGTGGAAAAGGCTACTCCCCATTTTTTAAAAATTATTATTTCAGACATCCCTGAGAAATTAATGTAAAGAGGGAGGAATTAAAGAGTTTTGAATGAAGAGAGTTGCCTTTAAGGAAAGGTCACTGGTCACCTGCTGGGACAAAATAGTCCTCGAAGTGAAGTATCAGACCATAGGAAGACAGAGATTTATTTTTCCCACATGGTTGGACACGTATATTGATAAAAATGCTTCACAGAATTACCCCAAGTGAATGGAGTGACTTAAATACTATATGAAAGCTTGTAAACCAATCTCTATTAGATGCAGGGAACTGACATGACATGGTTTTACCTGATGTCTACTGATTGCTGATTTTTCCACCTTACACTGAAATAGCTGATACTGGCCTTCATGTGACTGTCACGTTAGATATCTCTTGGGTTCGATCTGCTGTTGCATTCCTGTGAAAAACAAAATGTTACTTAGCAAAAATAAGATGGAATAAAAGTCAGGGAACAAAGACTAAAGCCCAGAAAATATTGATATATCTTAACAATTTTTATTTGCAGAAAACCCCAAAATTTAACTTCAGCTGATACTATGACCCATATTTATTTTCAAATAAAGATTTATTTTATTACTTGGTGGACACCTGCAATTAAGAGTGGAAGTGAAAAAAAAAAGGACACTACACATCTTAGGAAGTCAAAATACTTCTTGCACTCATCACTGTGGGATAACATTGGACAGAGCTGCAGAGTCCCAGGGAGAAGGTAGAGCTGATAAAGACACTGTAGAGGAGTCTAGTGGGGCCCCTAATTCTTGTCTGGCACATTCTCTAGTGGCTCATCCTGAAGGGGGTAAAGTAGGTTGATGCATTTGATTAGCTAGTTTTGAAATCCACTTTAATGAGTCACTGATGGATATGTATGGGACAATTCTATTGGGCCTCTGATAACACACCACTCAAGGCTAAGAAGTTATGGAAATTATTCTTGGCTGGACAGCCAGCAGCAAACAGGCAACTGGATGCGCAGAAGAATGATACAGAAAATTTTACCCTCATTGTTTATAAAAGGAGCACTTCCAACTGCAACAGGAAAATGGCTAAGGCTGAGCAGCTTTTCAAAGACTTAAAAAGTGGGGAATATCATTGAGGAACATATCTGCAAAAGCCCAACTGGAAAAGGGCTAAAGACAACATTGCTAAACAGATGAGCTGATGTTGTGTCAGCCCTCAATATCTATCACCTGGTGCAAGCATCTTCATAGGCATCAGAGCACTTTGTCCTTTCTGTGGAAAGCTAAGAACTGCAGGCAGCAGGGTCAAATTCCCTGCAGTTTGCTCTGTTGCATCCCACATCACCTAAACACTGTGTACAAGCGTAGTGCTGCAAATCTGGATGCAACGCAGAGCAACGCGACTGTCTTCTCCTGTTGTACTTCTAAAGGTGCAGTGGTTAAGCGAGCTCCAAGGAAGGTGTTTGGACAGCAAATGCAGGTGGAAGAACTTGTATCTTTTTACAGAACAACTGCTTTCAAGTGCAAATAGATATTCCATAGCAAGCTTATTTTGAGGGGAACTGATGGTAGTGATTTCTTCTTTTGTACTGCCACGATCTTCAGACACATAAACCCACCACAAAGTTAAAAAAAAAAAGCCTTAACACCCAGACAACTCACCCTCATGGATTGACAGCTGGGAAAAAAGGAAAGAAGGTTAAATAAGTGGTCTCTATTTCAGAAGCTAGGGTTTCAGAAGCAGCTGCTGAGTGCTTTTCAGAGTGTTAAGTACACCTGCTTCTTCAAACTAGTTATCACTGTGAACTGT